>NC_086106.1:27508585-27811085 GCF_963921235.1 Mobula hypostoma
AGAGTGAGGGGGTGAGGGACGATGAGTCTGTGGGTGTGAGAGAGTGAGGGGTAGGGACGATGAGTCTGTGGGTGTGAGAGAGTGAAGGGGTAGGGACGATGAGTCTGTGGGTGTGAGAGAGTGAGGGGGTGAGGGACGATGAGTCTGTGGGTGTGAGAGAGTGAGGGGTAGGGACGATGAGTCTGTGGGTGTGAGAGAGTGAAGGGGTAGGGATGATGAGTCTGTGGGTGTGAGAGAGTGAAGGGGTAGGGACGATGAGTCTGAGGGTGTTAGAAACAGAGAGGGTAGGGACGATGAGTCTGTGGGTGTCAGAGAGTGAGGGGGGTGAGGGACGATGAGTCTGAGGGTGTTAGAAACAGAGAGGGTAGGGACGATGAGTCTGTGGGTGTGAGAGAGTGAGGTGGGTGAGGGACGATGAGCCTGCGGGTGTGAGAGAGTGAGGGGGGATAGGGACGATGAGTCTGTGGGTGTGAGAGAGTGAGGTGGGTGAGGGACGATGAGTCTGTGGGTGTGAAAGAGTGAGGGGGTGAGGAACGATGAGTCTGTGGGTGTGAGAGAGTGAGGGGGGTAGGGACGATGAGTCTGTGGGTGTGAGAGAGGGAGGGGAGTGAGGGACGATGAGCCTGTGGGTGTGAGAGACTGAGGGGGGGTTGGGATGATGAGTCTGTGGGTGTGAGAGAGTGAGGGGGGGTAGGGACAATGAGTCTGTGGTTGTGAGAGAGTGAGGGGGTGAGGGACGATGAGTCTGTGGTGTGAGAGAGTGAGCGGGTGAGGGACGATGAGTCTGTGGGTGTGAGAGAGTGAGGGGGTAGGGACGATGAGTCTGTGGGGGTGAGAGAGTGAGGGGGTGAGGAACGATGAGTCTGTGGGTGTGAGAGAGTGAAGGGGTAGGGACGATGAGTCTGTGGGTGTGAGAGAGTGAGGGGTTAAGGGACGATGAGTCTCAGGGTGTTAGAAACAGAGAGGGCAGGGACGATGAGTCTGTGGGTGTCAGAGAGTGAGGGGGGTGAGGGACGATGAGCCTGTGGGTGAGAGAGAGTGAGGGGGGATAGGGACGATGAGTCTGTGGGTGTGAGAGAGTGAGGTGGGTGAGGGACAATGAGTCTGTGGGTGTGAAAGAGTGAGGGGGTGAGGAACGATGAGTCTGTGGGTGTGAGACAGTGAGGGGGGGTAGAGACGATGAGTCTGTGGGTGTGAGAGAGGGAGGGGGGGTGAGGGACGATGAGCCTGTGGGTGTGAGAGAGTGAGGGGGTAGGGATAATGAGTCTGTGGGTGTCAGAGAGTGAGGGGTGAGGGACAATCAGTCTGTGGGTGTGAGGGGGGGTGAGGGACGATTAGTCTGTGAGTGTGAGAGAGTGAGGGGGGTGAGGGACGATTAGTCTGTGGGTGTGACAGAGTGAGGTGGCTGAGGGACGATGAGTCTGTGGGTGTGAGAGAGTGAGGGGGTAGGGACGATGAGTCTCTGGGTGTGAGAGAGTCAGGGGGTGAGGGACGATGAGCCTGTGGGTGTGAGACAGTGAGGGGGGGTAGGGACGATGAGCCTGTGGGTGTGAGAGAGTGAGGGGGTGAGGGACGATGAGTCTGTGGGTGTGATAGAGTGCGGGGGTGAGGAACGATGAGTCTGTGGGTGTGAGAGAGTGAGGGGGTAAGGGACGATGAGTCTGTGGGTGTGAGAGAGTGAGGAGGAGTAGGGACGATGAGTCTGTGGGTGTGAGAGAGTGAGGGGGTGAGGGACGATGAGTCTGTGGGTGTGAGAGAGTGAAGGGGTAGGGACGATGAGTCTGTGGGTGTGAGAGAGGGAGGGGGTGAGGGACGATGAGCCTGTGGGTGTGAAAGAGTGAGGGGGTGAGGAACGATGAGTCTGTGGGTGTGAGACAGTGAGGGGGGTGAGGGACGATGAGCCTGTGGGTGTCAGAGAGTGAGGGGGGGTAGGGACGATGAGTCTGTGGGTGTGAGAGAGTGAGGGGGTAGGGATAATGAGTCTGTGGGTGTGAGAGAGTGAAGGGTGAGCGACAATCAGTCTGTGGGTGTGAGGGGGGGGTGAGTGACGATTAGTCTGTGGGTGTCAGAGAGTGAGGGGTGAGGGACGATGAGTCTGTGGGTGTGAGAGAGTGAGGGGAGTGAGGGACAATGAGCCTGTGGGTGTCAGAGAGTGAGGGGGGGTAGGGACGATGAGTCTGTGGGTGTGAGAGAGTGGGAGGGGTGAGGGACGATGAGTCTGTGGGTGTGAAAGAGTGAGGGGGTGAGGAACGATGAGTCTGTGGGTGTGAGAGAGTGAGGGGGGTCAGGGACGATGAGCCTTGGGGTGTGAGACACTGAGGGGGGGTTGAGATGATGAGTCTGTGGTTGTGAGAGAGTGAGGGGGTGAGGGACGATGAGTCTGTGGGTGTGAGAGAGTGAGGGGGTGAGGGACGATGAGTCTGCGGGTGTGAGAGAGTGAGGGGGGTATGGACGATCAATCTGTGGGTGTGTGAGAGAGAGAGGGGTGAGGGACGATGAGTTGGTGGGTGTGAGAGAGTGAGGAGGCGTAGGGACGATGAGTCTGTGGGTGTGAGAGAGTGAGGGGGGTGAGGGACGATGAGCCTGTGGGTGTCAGAGAGTGAGGGTGTTGAGGGACGATGAGTCTGTGGGTGTGAGAGAGTGAGGGGGTAGGGACGATGAGTCTGCAGGTGTGAGAGAGTGAGGGGGGTGAGGGACGATGAGCCTGTGGATGTGAGAGAGTGAGGGGGGGTAGGGACGATGAGTCTGTGGGTGTGAGAGAGTGAGGGGATGAGGGACGATGAGTCTGCGGGTGTGAGAGAGTGAGGGGGGTATGGATGATCAGTCTGTGGGTGTGAGAGAGAGAGGGGTGAGGGACAATGAGTTGGTGGGTGTGAGAGAGTGAGGGGGGTGAGGGACGATGGGCCTGTGGGTGTGAGAGAGTGAGGGGGGGTAGGGACGATGAGTCTGTGGGTGTGAGAGAGGGAGGGGGGTGAGGGACGATGAGCCTGTGGGTGTGAGAGAGTGAGGGGGGGTAGGGACGATGAGTCTGTGGGTGTGAGAGAGCGAGGGGGTAGGGACGATGAGTCTGCAGGTGTGAGAGAGTGAGGGGGTAGAGATGATTAGTCTGTGGGTGTCAGAGAGTGAGGGGTGAGGGACGATGAGTCTGTGGGTGTGAGAGAGTGAGGGGAGTGAGGGACAATGAGCCTGTGGTTGTCAGAGAGTGAGGGGGCGTAGGGACGATGAGTCTGTGGGTGTGAAAGAGTGAGGGGGAGAGGAACGATGAGTCTGTGGGTGTGAGAGAGTGAGGGGGGTGAGGGACGATGGGCCTGTGGGTGTGAGAGAGTGAGGGGGGGTAGGGACGATGAGTCTGTGGGTGTGAGAGAGAGAGGGGGGGGAGGGACGATGAGTCTGCGGGTGTGAGAGAATGAGGGGTGGTAGGGACGATGAGTCTGTGGGTGTGAGAGAGTGAGGGGGGGTAGGGACGATGAGTCTGTGGTTGTGAGAGTGAGGGGGTAGGGACGATGAGTCTGTGGGTGTGGGAGAGCGAGGGGTGTAGGGACGATGAGTCTGTGGGTGTGAGAGAGCGAGGGGGTTAGGGACGATGAGTCTGTGGGTGTCAGAGAGTGATGGTGTGAGGGACGATGAGTCTGTGGGTGCGAGAGAGTGAGAGGGTGAGGGACGATGAGTCTGTGGGTGTGAGAGAGTGAGGAGGGGTAGGGATGATGAGTCTGTGGGTGTGAGAGAGTGAGGGGGTGAGGGACGCTGAGTCTGTGGGTGTGAGGGAGTGAGGAGGTGAGGGACGATGAGCCTGTGGGTGTGAGAATGAGGGGGTAGGGACGATGAGTCTGTGGTTGTGAGAATTAGGGGGTAGGGACGATGAGTCTGTGGGTGTGAGAGAGTGAGGAGGGGTAGGGATGATGAGTCTGTGGGTGTGAGAGAGTGAGGGGGTAGAGATGATTAGTCTGTGGGTGTCAGAGAGTGAGGGGTGAGGGACGATGAGTCTGTGGGTGTGAGAGAGTGAGGGGAGTGAGGGACAATGAGCCTGTGGTTGTCAGAGAGTGAGGGGGGGTAGGGACGATGAGTCTGTGGGTGTGAGAGAGTGGTGGGGGTGAGGGACGATGAGTCTGTGGGTGTGAAAGAGTGAGGGGTGAGGAACGATGAGTCTGTGGGTGTGAGAGAGTGAGGGGGGTGAGGGACGATGAGTCTGCGGGTGTGAGAGAGTGAGGGGGTAGGGACGATGAGTCTGTGGGTGTGAGAGAGTGAGGGGGTAGGGACGATGAGTCTGCAGGTGTGAGAGAGTGAGGGGGATGAGGGACGATGAGTCTGTGGGTGTGAGAGAGTGAGGGGGTGAGGGACGATGAGTCTGTGGGTGTGAGAGAGTGAGGGGGGTGAGGGACGATGAGTCTTTGGGTGTGATAGAGTGAGAGGGTAGTGACGATGAGTCTGTGGGTGTGAGAGAGTGAGGGGGTGAGGGACGATGAGTCTGTGGGTGTGAGAGAGTGAGGGGGTGAGAGACGATGAGTCTGTGGGTGTGAGAGAGTGAGGGGGTGAGGGACGATGAGTCTGCGGGTGTGAGAGAGTGAGGTGGGTATGGATGATCAGTCTGTGGGTGTGAGAGATAGAGGGGTGAGGGACAATGAGTTGGTGGGTGTGAGAGAGTGAGGGGGGTGAGGGACGATGGGCCTGTGGGTGTGAGAGAGTGAGGGGGGGTAGGGACGATGAGTCTGTGGGTGTGAGAGAGGGAGGGGGTTGAGGGACGATGAGCCTGTGGGTGTGAGAGAGTGAGGGGGGGTAGGAACGATGAGTCTGTGGGTGTGAGAGAGTGAGGGGGGGTAGGGTCGATGAGTCTGTGGTTGTGAGAGTGAGGGGGTAGGGACGATGAGTCTGTGGGTGTGGGAGAGCGAGGGGTGTAGGGACAATGAGTCTGTGGGTGTGAGAGAGTGAGGGGGTTAGCGACAATGAGTGTCTGGGTGTGAGAGAGTGAGGGGGGTAGGGACGATGAGTCTGTGGGTGTGAAAGAGTGAGGTGGTGAGGGTTGATGAGTCTGTGGGTGTGAGAGAGTGAGGGGGGGTAGGTACGATGAGTCTGTGGCTGTGAGAGAGTGAGGGGGGTAGGGACGATGAGTCTGTGGGTGTGAGAGAGTGAGGGGGTGAGGGACGCTGAGTCTGTGGGTGTGAGAGAGTGAGGGGGTGAGGGACGCTGAGTCTGTGGGTGTGAGAGAGTGAGGGGGGTATGGATGATCAGTCTGTGGGTGTGAGAGAGTGAGGGGGAGGGACGATGAGTTGGTGGGTGTGAGAGAGTGAGGAGGCGTAGGGACGATGAGTCTGTGGGTGTGAGAGAGTGAGGGGGGTGAGATACGATGAGTCTGTGGGTGTGAAAGAGTGAGGGGGAGAGGAACGATGAGTCTGTGGGTGTGAGAGAGTGAGGGGGGGTAGGGACGATGAGTCTGCGGGTGTCAGAGAGTGAGGGGGGTGAGGGACGATAAGCCTGTGGGTGTGAGAGAGTGAGGGAGGGTAGGGACGATGAGTCTGTGGGTGTGAGAGAGTGAGGGGGTGAGGGACGATGAGTCTGCGGGTGTGAGAGAATGAGGGGGGGTAGGGATGATGAGTCTGTGGGTGTGAGAGAGTGAGGGGGGGTAGGGACGATGAGTCTGTGGTTGTGAGAGTGAGGGGGTAGGGACGATGAGTCTGTGGGTGTGAGAGAGTGAGGGGGTGTGGGACGATGAGTCTGTGGGTGTGAGAGAGTGAGCGGGTGAGGGACGATGAGTCTGTGGGTGTGAGAGAGTTAGGGGGGTGAGGGACGATGAGCCTGTGGGTGTGAGAGAGTGAGGGGAGGGTAGAGACGATGAGTCTGTGGGTGTGAGAGAGTGAGGGGGGTAGGGACGATGAGTCTGTGGGTATTAGAGAGTGAGGTGGTGAGGGTCGATGAGTTTGTGGGTGTGAGAGAGTGAGGGGGGTGAGGGACGATGAGCCTGTGGGTGTGAGAGAGTGAGGGGGGTGAGGGACGATGAGCCTGTGGGTGTGAGAGAGTGATGGTGTGAGGGCCGATGAGTCTGTGGGTATGAGGGAGTGAGGAGGTGAGGGTTGATGAGTCTGTGGGTGTGAGAGAGTGAGGGGGTTGAGGGACGATGAGTCTGTGGGTGTGAGAGAGTGAGGGGGTGAGGGACGATGAGTCTGTGGGTGTGAGAGAGTGAGGGGGTGAGGGATGATGAGTCTGTGGGTGTGAGAGAGTGAGGTGGGGTAGGGACGATTAGTCTGTGGGTGTGAGAGAGTGAAGAGGTGAGGGACGATGAGTCTGTGGGTGTGAGAGAGTGAGGGGGGGTAGGGATGATGAGTCTGTGGGTGTGAGAGAGTGAGGGGGTGAGGGACGATGAGTCTGTGGGTGTGAGGGAGTGAGGAGGGTAGGGACGATGAGCCTGTGGGTGTGAGAGAGTAAGGGGGTGAGGGACAATGAGTCTGTGGGTGTCAGATTGTGAGGGGGTGAGGGACGATGAGTCTGTGGGTGTGAGAGGGTGAGGGGGTAGGGACGATGAGTCTGTGGGTGTGAGAGAGTGAGGGGTTGAGGGTCGATGAGTCTGTGGATGTGAGAGAGTGAGGGGGGTAGGAACGATGAGTCTGTTTGTGTGAGAGAGTGAGGGGGTGAGGGACGCTGAGTCTGTGGGTGTGAGGGAGTGAGGAGGTGAGGGACGATGAGCCTGTGGGTGTGAGAGATTGAGGGGGCGTAGGGACGATGAGTCTGTGGTTGTGAGAATGAGGGGGTAGGGACGATGAGTCTGTGGGTGTGAGAGAGTGAGGGGGTGTGGGACGATGAGTCTGTGGGTGTGAGAGAGTGAGGGGCTGAGGGACGATGAGTTTGTGGGTGTGAGAGAGTGAGGGGGGTGAGGGACGATTAGTCTGTGGGTGTGAGAGAGTGAGGGGGGGTAGAGACGATGAGTCTGTGGGTGTGAGAGTGTAAGCGGGGTAGGGATGATGAGACTGTGGGTATTAGAGACTGAGGTGGTGAGGGTCGATGAGTCTGTGGGTGTGAGAGAGTGAGGGGGGTAGGGACGATGAGTCTGTGGGTGTGAGAGAGTGAGGGGGGTGAGGGACGATGAGCCTGTGGGTGTGAGAGAGTGATGGTGGTGAGGGACGATGAGCCTTTGGGTGTGATAGAGTGAGGGGGTGAGGGACGATGAGTCTGTGGGTGTGAGAGAGTGAGGGGGTGAGGGACGATGAGCCTTTGGGTGTGAGAGAGTGAGGGGGTGAGGGACGATGAGTCTGTGGGTGTGAGAGAGTGAGGGGGTGAGGGACGATGAGTCTGTGGGTGTGAGAGAGTGAGGGGGGGTAGAGACGATGAGTCCGTGGGTGTGAGAGAGTAAGCGGGGTAGGGATGATGAGACTGTGGGTATTTGAGACTGAGGTGGTGAGGGTCGATGAGTCTGTGGGTGTGAGAGAGTGAGGGGGGTAGGGACGATGAATCTGTGGGTGTGAGAGAGTGAGAGGGTAGTGACGATGAGTCTGTGGGTGTGAGAGAGTGAGGGGGTAGGGACGATGTGTCTGTGGGTGTGAGAGAGTGAGGGGGTGAGGGACGATGAGTCTGCGGGTGTGAGAGAATGAGGGGGGGTAGGGATGATGAGTCTGTGGGTGTGAGAGAGTGAGGGGGGTAGGAACGATGAGTCTGTGGTTGTGAGAGAGTGAGGGGGTGAGGGACGATGAGTCTGTGGTGTGAGAGAGTGAGCGGGTGAGGGATGATGAGTCTGTGGGTGTGAGAGAGTGAGGGGGTGAGGGACGATGAGCCTGTGGGTGTGAGAAAGTGCGGGGGGTAGGGACGATGAGTCTGTGGGTGTGAGAGAGTGAGGGGGTAGGGACGATGAGTCTGTGGGGGTGAGAGAGTGAGGGGGTGAGGAACGATGAGTCTGTGGGTGTGAGAGAGTGAAGGGGTAGGGACGATGAGTCTGTGGGTGTGAGAGAGTGAAGGGGTAGGGACGATGAGTCTGTGGGTGTGAGAGAGTGAGGGGTGGTGAGGGACGATGAGTCTGTGGGTGTGAGAGAGTGAGGGGGTGAGGGACGATGAGTCTGTGGGTGTGAGAGAGTGAGGGGGTAGGGACGATGAGTCTGTGGGGGTGCGAGAGTGAGGGGGTGAGGAACGATGAGTCTGTGGGTGTGAGAGAGTGAAGGTGTAGGGACGATGAGTCTGTGGGTGTGAGAGAGTGAGGGGTTAAGGGACGATGAGTCTCAGGGTGTTAGAAACAGAGAGGGTAGGGACGATGAGTCTGTGGGTGTCAGAGAGTGAGGGGGGTGAGGGACGATGAGCCTGTGGGTGAGAGAGAGTGAGGGGGGATAGGGACGATGAGTCTGTGGGTGTGAGAGAGTGAGGTGGGTGAGGGACAATGAGTCTGTGGGTGTGAAAGAGTGAGGGGGTGAGGAACGATGAGTCTGTGGGTGTGAGACAGTGAAGGGGGGTAGAGACGATGAGTCTGTGGGTGTGAGAGAGGGAGGGGGGTGAGGGACGATGAGCCTGTGGGTGTGAGAGAGTGAGGGGGTAGGGATAATGAGTCTGTGGGTGTCAGAGAGTGAGGGGTGAGGGACAATCAGTCTGTGGGTGTGAGGGGGGGTGAGGGACGATTAGTCTGTGAGTGTGAGAGAGTGAGGGGGGTGAGGGACGATTAGTCTGTGGGTGTGACAGAGTGAGGTGGCTGAGGGACGATGAGTCTGTGGGTGTGAGAGAGTGAGGGGGTAGGGACGATGAGTCTCTGGGTGTGAGAGTGTCAGGGGGTGAGGGACGATGAGCCTGTGGGTGTGAGACAGTGAGGGGGGGTAGGGACGATGAGCCTGTGGGTGTGAGAGAGTGAGGGGGTGAGGGACGATGAGTCTGTGGGTGTGAAAGAGTGAGGGGGTGAGGAACGATGAGACTGTGGGTGTCAGAGAGTGAGGGGGGGTAGGGACGATGAGTCTGTGGGTGTGAGAGAGTGAGGGGTGGTGAGGGACGATGAGTCTGTGGGTGTGAGAGAGTGAGGGGGTGAGGGACGATGAGTCTGTGGGTGTGAGAGAGTGAAGGGGTAGGGACGATGAGTCTGTGGGTGTGAGAGAGGGAGGGGGTGAGGGACGATGAGCCTGTGGGTGTGAAAGAGTGAGGCGGTGAGGAACGATGAGTCTGTGGGTGTGAGACAGTGAGGGGGGGTAGGGACGATGAGTCTGTGGGTGTGAGAGAGTGAGGGGGTAGGGATAATGAGTCTGTGGGTGTGAGAGAGTGAGGGGTGAGCGACAATCAGTCTGTGGGTGTGAGGGGGGGGTGAGTGACGATTAGTCTGTGGGTGTCAGAGAGTGAGGGGTGAGGGACGATGAGTCTGTGGGTGTGAGAGAGTGAGGGGAGTGAGGGACAATGAGCCTGTGGGTGTCAGAGAGTGAGGGGGGGTAGGGACGATGAGTCTGTGGGTGTGAGAGAGTGGGAGGGGTGAGGGACGATGAGTCTGTGGGTGTGAAAGAGTGAGGGGGTGAGGAACGATGAGTCTGTGGGTGTGAGAGAGTGAGGGGGGGTAGGGACGATGAGTCTGTGGTTGTGAGAGTGAGGGGGTAGGGACGATGAGTCTGTGGGTGTGGGAGAGCGAGGGGTGTAGGGACGATGAGTCTGTGGGTGTGAGAGAGCGAGGGGGTTAGGGACGATGAGTCTGTGGGTGTCAGAGAGTGATGGTGTGAGGGACGATGAGTCTGTGGGTGCGAGAGAGTGAGAGGGTGAGGGACGATGAGTCTGTGGGTGTGAGAGAGTGAGGAGGGGTAGGGATGATGAGTCTGTGGGTGTGAGAGAGTGAGGGGGTGAGGGACGCTGAGTCTGTGGGTGTGAGGGAGTGAGGAGGTGAGGGACGATGAGCCTGTGGGTGTGAGAATGAGGGGGTAGGGACGATGAGTCTGTGGGTGTGAGAGAGTGAGGAGGGGTAGGGATGATGAGTCTGTGGGTGTGAGAGAGTGAGGGGGTAGAGATGATTAGTCTGTGGGTGTCAGAGAGTGAGGGGTGAGGGACGATGAGTCTGTGGGTGTGAGAGAGTGAGGGGAGTGAGGGACAATGAGCCTGTGGTTGTCAGAGAGTGAGGGGGGGTAGGGACGATGAGTCTGTGGGTGTGAGAGAGTGGTGGGGGTGAGGGACGATGAGTCTGTGGGTGTGAAAGAGTGAGGGGTGAGGAACGATGAGTCTGTGGGTGTGAGAGAGTGAGGGGGTGAGGGACGATGAGTCTGCGGGTGTGAGAGAGTGAGGGGGGTATGGACGATCAATCTGTGGGTGTGAGAGAGAGAGGGGTGAGGGACGATGAGTTGGTGGGTGTGAGAGAGTGAGGAGGCGTAGGAACGATGAGTCTGTGGGTTTGAGAGAGTGAGGGGGGTGAGGGACGATGAGCCTGTGGGTGTCAGAGAGTGAGGGTGTTGAGGGACGATGAGTCTGTGGGTGTGAGAGAGTGAGGGGGTAGGGACGATGAGTCTGTGGGTGTGAGAGAGTGAGGGGGTGAGGGACGATGAGTCTGTGGGTGTGAGAGAGTGAGGGGGTGAGGGACGATGAGTCTGCGGGTGTGAGAGAGTGAGGGGGGTATGGATGATCAGTCTGTGGGTGTGAGAGAGAGAGGGGTGAGGGACAATGAGTTGGTGGGTGTGAGAGAGTGAGGGGGGTGAGGGACAATGGGCCTGTGGGTGTGAGAGAGTGAGGGGGGGTAGGGACGATGAGTCTGTGGGTGTGAGAGAGGGAGGGGGTTGAGGGACGATGAGCCTGTGGGTGTGAGAGAGTGAGGGGGGGTAGGAACGATGAGTCTGTGGGTGTGAGAGAGTGAGGGGGGGTAGGGTCGATGAGTCTGTGGTTGTGAGAGTGAGGGGGTAGGGACGATGAGTCTGTGGGTGTGGGAGAGCGAGGGGTGTAGGGACAATGAGTCTGTGGGTGTGAGAGAGCGAGGGGGTTAGGGACGATGAGTCTGTGGGTGTGATAGAGTCAGGGGGTAGGGACGATGAGTCTGTGGGTGTGAGAGAGTGAGACGGAGGAGGGACGATGAGTCTGTGGGTGTGAGAGAGTGTGGGGGTAGGGACGATGAGTCTGTGGGTGTGAGAGAGTGAGGGGGTGAGGGACGATGAGTCTGCGGGTGTGAGAGAGTGAGGGGGGTATGGACGATCAGTCTGTGGGTGTGAGAGAAAGAGGGGGAGGGACGATGAGTCTGTGGGTGTGAGAGAGTGAGGAGGGTGAGATACGATGAGTCTGTGGGTGTGAAAGAGTGAGGGAGGGTAGGGACGATGAGTCTGTGGGTGTGAGAGAGTGAGGGGGTGAGGGACGATGAGTCTGCGGGTGTGAGAGAGTGAGGGGGGTGAGGGATGATGAGTCTGTGGGTGTGAGAGAGTGAGGGGGGGTAGGGACGATGAGTCTGTGGTTGTGAGAGTGAGGGGGTAGGGACGATGAGTCTGTGGGTGTGAGAGAGTGAGGGGGTGTGGGACGATGAGTCTGTGGGTGTGAGAGAGTGAGCGGGTGTAGGGACGATGAGTCTGTGGGTGTGAGAGAGTTAGGGGGGTGAGGGACGATGAGCCTGTGGGTGTGAGAGAGTGAGGGGAGGGTAGAGACGATGAGTCTGTGGGTGTGAGAGAGTGAGGGGGGTAGGGACGATGAGTCTGTGGGTATTAGAGAGTGAGGTGGTGAGGGTCGATGAGTTTGTGGGTGTGAAAGAGTGAGGGGGGTGAGGGACGATGAGCCTGTGGGTGTGAGAGAGTGAGGGGGGTGAGGGACGATGAGTCCGTGGGTGTGAGAGAGTGAGGGGGGGTAGGGACGATGAGTCTGTGGGTGTGAGAGAGTAAGGGGGTGAGGGACAATGAGTCTGTGGGTGTCAGATTGTGAGGGGGAGAGGGACGATGAGTCTGTGGGTGTGAGAGGGTGAGGGGGTAGGGACGATGAGTCTGTGGGTGTGAGAGAGTGAGGGGGTGAGGGTCGATGAGTCTGTGGATGTGAGAGAGTGAGGGGGGTAGGAACGATGAGTCTGTTTGTGTGAGAGAGTGAGGGGGTGAGGGACGCTGAGTCTGTGGGTGTGAGGGAGTGAGGAGGTGAGGGACGATGAGCCTGTGGGTGTGAGAGATTGAGGGGGCGTAGGGACGATGAGTCTGTGGTTGTGAGAATGAGGGGGTAGGGACGATGAGTCTGTGGGTGTGAGAGAGTGCGGGGGTGTGGGACGATGAGTCTGTGGGTGTGAGAGAGTGAGGGGCTGAGGGACGATGAGTTTGTGGGTGTGAGAGAGTGAGGGGGGTGAGGGACGATTAGTCTGTGGGTGTGAGAGAGTGAGGGGGGGTAGAGACGATGAGTCTGTGGGTGTGAGAGTGTAAGCGGGGTAGGGATGATGAGACTGTGGGTATTAGAGACTGAGGTGGTGAGGGTCGATGAGTCTGTGGGTGTGAGAGAGTGAGGGGGGTAGGGACGATGAGTCTGTGGGTGTGAGAGAGTGAGGGGGGTGAGGGACGATGAGCCTGTGGGTGTGAGAGAGTGATGGTGGTGAGGGACGATGAGCCTTTGGGTGTGATAGAGTGAGGGGGTGAGGGACGATGAGTCTGTGGGTGTGAGAGAGTGAGGGAGTGAGGGACGATGAGCCTTTGGGTGTGAGAGAGTGAGGGGGTGAGGGACGATGAGTCTGTGTGTGTGAGAGAGTGAGGGGGTGAGGGACGATGAGTCTGTGGGTGTGAGAGAGTGAGGGGGGGTAGAGACGATGAGTCCGTGGGTGTGAGAGAGTAAGCGGGGTAGGGATGATGAGACTGTGGGTATTTGAGACTGAGGTGGTGAGGGTCGATGAGTCTGTGGGTGTGAGAGAGTGAGGGGGGTAGGGACGATGAATCTGTGGGTGTGAGAGAGTGAGAGGGTAGTGACGATGAGTCTGTGGGTGTGAGAGAGTGAGGGGGTAGGGACGATGTGTCTGTGGGTGTGAGAGAGTGAGGGGGTGAGGGACGATGAGTCTGCGGGTGTGAGAGAATGAGGGGGGGTAGGGATGATGAGTCTGTGGGTGTGAGAGAGTGAGGGGGGTAGGAACGATGAGTCTGTGGTTGTGAGAGAGTGAGGGGGTGAGGGACGATGAGTCTGTGGTGTGAGAGAGTGAGGGGGTGAGGGACGATGAGCCTGTGGGTGTGAGAAAGTGCGGGGGGTAGGGACGATGAGTCTGTGGGTGTGAGAGAGTGAGGGGGGCAGGGACGATGAGTCTGTGGGTGTGAGAGAGTGAGGGGGTAGGGACGATGAGTCTGTGGGGGTGAGAGAGTGAGGGGGTGAGGAACGATGAGTCTGTGGGTGTGAGAGAGTGAAGGGGTAGGGACGATGAGTCTGTGGGTGTGAGAGAGTGAAGGGGTAGGGACGATGAGTCTGTGGGTGTGAGAGAGTGAGGGGTGGTGAGGGACGATGAGTCTGTGGGTGTGAGAGAGTGAGGGGGTGAGGGACGATGAGTCTGTGGGTGTGAGAGAGTGAGGGGGTAGGGACGATGAGTCTGTGGGGGTGCGAGAGTGAGGGGGTGAGGAACGATGAGTCTGTGGGTGTGAGAGAGTGAAGGTGTAGGGACGATGAGTCTGTGGGTGTGAGAGAGTGAGGGGTTAAGGGACGATGAGTCTCAGGGTGTTAGAAACAGAGAGGGTAGGGACGATGAGTCTGTGGGTGTCAGAGAGTGAGGGGGGTGAGGGACGATGAGCCTGTGGGTGAGAGAGAGTGAGGGGGGATAGGGACGATGAGTCTGTGGGTGTGAGAGAGTGAGGTGGGTGAGGGACAATGAGTCTGTGGGTGTGAAAGAGTGAGGGGGTGAGGAACGATGAGTCTGTGGGTGTGAGACAGTGAAGGGGGGTAGAGACGATGAGTCTGTGGGTGTGAGAGAGGGAGGGGGGTGAGGGACGATGAGCCTGTGGGTGTGAGAGAGTGAGGGGGTAGGGATAATGAGTCTGTGGGTGTCAGAGAGTGAGGGGTGAGGGACAATCAGTCTGTGGGTGTGAGGGGGGGTGAGGGACGATTAGTCTGTGAGTGTGAGAGAGTGAGGGGGGTGAGGGACGATTAGTCTGTGGGTGTGACAGAGTGAGGTGGCTGAGGGACGATGAGTCTGTGGGTGTGAGAGAGTGAGGGGGTAGGGACGATGAGTCTCTGGGTGTGAGAGTGTCAGGGGGTGAGGGACGATGAGCCTGTGGGTGTGAGACAGTGAGGGGGGGTAGGGACGATGAGCCTGTGGGTGTGAGAGAGTGAGGGGGTGAGGGACGATGAGTCTGTGGGTGTGAAAGAGTGAGGGGGTGAGGAACGATGAGTCTGTGGGTGTCAGAGAGTGAGGGGGGGTAGGGACGATGAGTCTGTGGGTGTGAGAGAGTGAGGGGTGGTGAGGGACGATGAGTCTGTGGGTGTGAGAGAGTGAGGGGGTGAGGGACGATGAGTCTGTGGGTGTGAGAGAGTGAAGGGGTAGGGACGATGAGTCTGTGGGTGTGAGAGAGGGAGGGGGTGAGGGACGATGAGCCTGTGGGTGTGAAAGAGTGAGGCAGTGAGGAACGATGAGTCTGTGGGTGTGAGACAGTGAGGGGGGGTAGGGACGATGAGTCTGTGGGTGTGAGAGAGTGAGGGGGTAGGGATAATGAGTCTGTGGGTGTGAGAGAGTGAGGGGTGAGCGACAATCAGTCTGTGGGTGTGAGGGGGGGGGTGAGTGACGATTAGTCTGTGGGTGTCAGAGAGTGAGGGGTGAGGGACGATGAGTCTGTGGGTGTGAGAGAGTGAGGGGAGTGAGGGACAATGAGCCTGTGGGTGTCAGAGAGTGAGGGGGGGTAGGGACGATGAGTCTGTGGGTGTGAGAGAGTGGGAGGGGTGAGGGACGATGAGTCTGTGGGTGTGAAAGAGTGAGGGGGTGAGGAACGATGAGTCTGTGGGTGTGAGAGAGTGAGGGGGGGTAGGGACGATGAGTCTGTGGTTGTGAGAGTGAGGGGGTAGGGACGATGAGTCTGTGGGTGTGGGAGAGCGAGGGGTGTAGGGACGATGAGTCTGTGGGTGTGAGAGAGCGAGGGGGTTAGGGACGATGAGTCTGTGGGTGTCAGAGAGTGATGGTGTGAGGGACGATGAGTCTGTGGGTGCGAGAGAGTGAGAGGGTGAGGGACGATGAGTCTGTGGGTGTGAGAGAGTGAGGAGGGGTAGGGATGATGAGTCTGTGGGTGTGAGAGAGTGAGGGGGTGAGGGACGCTGAGTCTGTGGGTGTGAGGGAGTGAGGAGGTGAGGGACGATGAGCCTGTGGGTGTGAGAATGAGGGGGTAGGGACGATGAGTCTGTGGGTGTGAGAGAGTGAGGAGGGGTAGGGATGATGAGTCTGTGGGTGTGAGAGAGTGAGGGGGTAGAGATGATTAGTCTGTGGGTGTCAGAGAGTGAGGGGTGAGGGACGATGAGTCTGTGGGTGTGAGAGAGTGAGGGGAGTGAGGGACAATGAGCCTGTGGTTGTCAGAGAGTGAGGGGGGGTAGGGACGATGAGTCTGTGGGTGTGAGAGAGTGGTGGGGGTGAGGGACGATGAGTCTGTGGGTGTGAAAGAGTGAGGGGTGAGGAACGATGAGTCTGTGGGTGTGAGAGAGTGAGGGGGGGAGGGACGATGAGACTGCGGGTGTGAGAGAGTGAGGGGGGTATGGACGATCAATCTGTGGGTGTGAGAGAGAGAGGGGTGAGGGACGATGAGTTGGTGGGTGTGAGAGAGTGAGGAGGCGTAGGAACGATGACTCTGTGGGTTTGAGAGAGTGAGGGGGGTGAGGGACGATGAGCCTGTGGGTGTCAGAGAGTGAGGGTGTTGAGGGACGATGAGTCTGTGGGTGTGAGAGAGTGAGGGGGTAGGGACGATGAGTCTGTGGGTGTGAGAGAGTGAGGGGGTGAGGGACGATGAGTCTGTGGGTGTGAGAGAGTGAGGGGGTGAGGGACGATGAGTCTGCGGGTGTGAGAGAGTGAGGGGGGTATGGATGATCAGTCTGTGGGTGTGAGAGAGAGAGGGATGAGGGACAATGAGTTGGTGGGTGTGAGAGAGTGAGGGGGGTGAGGGACAATGGGCCTGTGGGTGTGAGAGAGTGAGGGGGGGTAGGGACGATGAGTCTGTGGGTGTGAGAGAGGGAGGGGGTTGAGGGACGATGAGCCTGTGGGTGTGAGAGAGTGAGGGGGGGTAGGAACGATGAGTCTGTGGGTGTGAGAGAGTGAGGGGGGGTAGGGTCGATGAGTCTGTGGTTGTGAGAGTGAGGGGGTAGGGACGATGAGTCTGTGGGTGTGGGAGAGCGAGGGGTGTAGGGACGATGAGTCTGTGGGTGTGATAGAGTCAGGGGGTAGGGACGATGAGTCTGTGGGTGTGAGAGAGTGATACGGAGGAGGGACGATGAGTCTGTGGGTGTGAGAGAGTGTGGGGGTAGGGACGATGAGTCTGTGGGTGTGAGAGAGTGAGGGGGTGAGGGACGATGAGTCTGCGGGTGTGAGAGAGTGAGGGGGGTATGGACGATCAGTCTGTGGGTGTGAGAGAAAGAGGGGGAGGGACGATGAGTCTGTGGGTGTGAGAGAGTGAGGAGGGTGAGATACGATGAGTCTGTGGGTGTGAAAGAGTGAGGGAGGGTAGGGACGATGAGTCTGTGGGTGTGAGAGAGTGAGGGGGTGAGGGACGATGAGTCTGCGGGTGTGAGAGAGTGAGGGGGGTGAGGGATGATGAGTCTGTGGGTGTGAGAGAGTGAGGGGGGGTAGGGACGATGAGTCTGTGGTTGTGAGAGTGAGGGGGTAGGGACGATGAGTCTGTGGGTGTGAGAGAGTGAGGGGGTGTGGGACGATGAGTCTGTGGGTGTGAGAGAGTGAGCGGGTGTAGGGACGATGAGTCTGTGGGTGTGAGAGAGTTAGGGGGGTGAGGGACGATGAGCCTGTGGGTGTGAGAGAGTGAGGGGAGGGTAGAGACGATGAGTCTGTGGGTGTGAGAGAGTGAGGGGGGTAGGGACGATGAGTCTGTGGGTATTAGAGAGTGAGGTGGTGAGGGTCGATGAGTTTGTGGGTGTGAAAGAGTGAGGGGGGTGAGGGACGATGAGCCTGTGGGTGTGAGAGAGTGAGGGGGGTGAGGGACGATGAGTCCGTGGGTGTGAGAGAGTGAGGGGGGGTAGGGACGATGAGTCTGTGGGTGTGAGAGAGTGAGGGGGTGAGGGACAATGAGTCTGTGGGTGTGAGAGAGTGAGGGGGGTTAGGGACGATGAGTCTGTGGGTGTGAGAGAGTGAGGGGTGAGGGACGATGAGTTTGTGGGTGTGAGAGAGTGACGGGGTGAGGAACGATGAGCCTGTGGGTGTGAGAGAGTGAGGGGGTGAGGGACGATGAGTCTGTGGGTGTGAGAGAGTGAGGGGGTGAGGAACGATGAGTCTGTGGGTGTGAGAGAGTGAGGGGGGTAGTGACGATGAGTCTGTGGGTGCGAGAGAGTGTGGGTAGGGACGATGAGTCTGTGGGTGTGAGAGAGTGAGAGGGTGAGGGACGATGAGTCTGTGGGTGTGAGAGAGTGAGGGGGTGAGGGACGATGAGCCTGTGGGTGTGATAGAGTCAGGGGGTAGGGACGATGAGTCTGTGGGTGTGAGAGAGTGAGACGGAGGAGGGACGATGAGTCTGTGGGTGTGAGAGAGTGTGGGGGTAGGGACGATGAGTCTGTGGGTGTGAGAGAGGGAGGGGTGAGGGACGATGGGTGTGAGGGTGTGAGTGAGTGAGGGGTGAGGGACGATGAGTCTGTGTGTGTGTGAGAGAGAGAGGGGGTGAGGGACAATGAGTCTGTGGGTGTCAGATTTTGAGGGGGTGAGGGACGATGAGTCTGTGGGTGTGAGAGAGTGAGTGGGGTAGGGAGGATGAGTCTGTGGGTGTGAGAGAGTGAGGGGGTGAGGGACGATGAGTCTGTGGGTGTGAGAGAGTGAGGGGGTGAGGGACAATGAGTCTGTGGGTGTCAGATTGTGAGGGGGTGAGGGACGATGAGTCTGTGGGTGTGAGAGAGTGAGGGGGGGTAGGGACGATGAGTCTGTGGGTGTGAGAGAGTGAGGGGGTGAGGGACGATGAGTCTGTGGGTGTGAGAGAGTGACGGGGTGAGGAACGATGAGCCTGTGGGTGTGAGAGAGTGAGGGGGTGAGGGACGATGAGTCTGTGGGTGTGAGAGAGTGAGGGGGTGAGGAACGATGAGTCTGTGGGTGTGAGAGAGTGAGGGGGGTAGTGACGATGAGTCTGTGGGTGCGAGAGAGTGTGGGTAGGGACGATGAGTCTGTGGGTGTGAGAGAGTGAGAGGGTGAGGGACGATGAGTCTGTGGGTGTGAGAGAGTGAGGGGGTGAGGGACGATGAGCCTGTGGGTGTGATAGAGTCAGGGGGGAGGGACGATGAGTCTGTGGGTGTGAGAGAGTGAGACGGAGGAGGGACGATGAGTCTGTGGGTGTGAGAGAGTGTGGGGGTAGGGACGATGAGTCTGTGGGTGTGAGAGAGGGAGGGGTGAGGGACGATGGGTGTGAGGGTGTGAGTGAGTGAGGGGTGAGGGACGATGAGTCTGTGTGTGTGTGAGAGAGAGAGGGGGTGAGGGACAATGAGTCTGTGGGTGTCAGATTTTGAGGGGGTGAGGGACGATGAGTCTGTGGGTGTGAGAGAGGGAGTGGGGTAGGGAGGATGAGTCTGTGGGTGTGAGAGAGTGAGGGGGTGAGGGACGATGAGTCTGTGGGTGCGAGAGAGTGAGGGGGTGAGGGACAATGAGTCTGTGGGTGTCAGATTGTGAGGGGGTGAGGGACGATGAGTCTGTGGGTGTGAGAGAGAGAGGGGGGGTAGGGACGATGAGTCTGTGGGTGTGAGAGAGTGAGGGGGTGAGGGACGATGAGTCTGTGGGTGTGAGAGAGTGAGGGGGGTAGTGACGATGAGTCTGTGGGTGCGAGAGCGTGAGTGGGTAGGGACGATGAGTCTGTGGGTGTGAGAGAGTGAGAGGGTGAGGGACGATGAGTCTGTGGGTGTGAGAGAGTGAGGAGGGGTAGGGATGATGAGTCTGTGGGTGTGAGAGAGTGAGGGGGTGAGGGACGATGAGCCTGTGGGTGTGATAGAGTCAGGGGGTAGGGGCGATGAGTCTGTGGGTGTGAGAGAGTGAGACGGAGGAGGGACGATGAGTCTGTGGGTGTGAGAGAGTGTGGGGGTAGGGACGATGAGTCTGTTGGTGTGAGAGAGGGAGGGGTGAGGGACGATGGGTGTGAGGGTGTGAGTGAGTGAGGGGTGAGGGACGATGAGTCTGTGTGTGTGAGAGAGTGAGGAGGTGAGGGACAATGAGTCTGTGGGTGTCAGATATTGAGGGGGTGAGGGACGATGAGTCTGTGGGTGTGAGAGAGGGAGTGGGGTAGGGAGGATGAGTCTGTGGGTGTGAGAGAGTGAGGGGGTGAGGGACGATGAGTCTGTGGGTGTGAGAGAGTGAGGGGGTGAGGGACAATGAGTCTGTGGGTGTCAGATTGTGAGGGGGTGAGGGACGATGAGTCTGTGGGTGTGAGAGAGTGAGGGGGCAGGGACGATGAGTCTGTGGGTGTGAGAGAGTGAGGGGGTGAGGGACGATTAGTCTGTGGGTGTGGGAGAGCGAGGGGTGTAGGGACGATGAGTCTGTGGGTGTGAGAGAGCGAGGGGGCGTAGGGACGATGAGTCTGTGGGTGTGAGAGAGGGAGGGGGTGAGGGACGATCAGTCTGTGGGTGTGAGAGAGGGAGGGGTGAGGGACGATGGGTGTGAGGGTGTGAGTGAGTGAGGGGTGAGGGACGATGAGTCTGTGTGTGTGAGAGAGTGAGGGCGTAGGGACGATGAGCCTGTGGGTGTGAGAGAGTGAGCCGGAGGAGGGACGATGAGTCTGTGGGTGTGAGAGAGGGAGGGGGTGAGGGACGATGAGTCTGTGGGTGTGAGAGAGTGAGGAGGGTAGGGACGATGAGTCTGTGGGTGTGAGAGAGTGAGGGTGTGAGGGACAATGAGTCTGTGGGTGTCAGATTGTGAGGGGGTGAGGGACGATGAAGCTGTGGGAGTGAGAGAGTGAGGGGGCAGGGACGATGAATCTGTGGGTGTGAGAGAGTGAGGGGGTGACGGACGATGAGTCTGTGGGTGTCAGAGAGTGATGGTGTGAGGGCCGATGAGTCTGTGGGTATGAGGGAGTGAGGAGGTGAGGGTTGATGAGTCTGTGGGTGTGAGAGAGTGAGGGAGTTGAGGGACGATGAGTCTGTGGGTGTGAGAGAGTGAGGGGGTGAGGGACGATGAGTCTGTGGGTGTGAGAGAGTGAGGGGGTGAGGGATGATGAGTCTGTGGGTGTGAGAGAGTGAGGTGGGGTAGGGACGATTAGTCTGTGGGTGTGAGAGAGCGAAGAGGTGAGGGACGATGAGTCTGTGGGTGTGAGAGAGTGAGGGGGGGGTAGGGATGATGAGTCTGTGGGTGTGAGAGAGTGAGGGGGTGAGGGACGATGAGTCTGTGGGTGTGAGGGAGTGAGGAGGGTAGGGACGATGAGCCTGTGGGTGTGAGAGAGTAAGGGGGTGAGGGACAATGAGTCTGTGGGTGTCAGATTGTGAGGGGGTGAGGGACGATGAGTCTGTGGGTGTGAGAGAGTGAGGGGGTGAGGGACGATGAGTCTGTGGGTGTGAGAGAGTGAGGGGTTGAGGGTCGATGAGTCTGTGGGTGTGAGAGAGAGAGGGGGGTAGGGATGATGAGTCTGTGGATGTGAGAGAGTGAGGGGGGTAGGAACGATGAGTCTGTTTGTGTGAGAGAGTGAGGGGGTGAGGGACGCTGAGTCTGTGGGTGTGAGGGAGTGAGGAGGTGAGGGACGATGAGCCTGTGGGTGTGAGAGATTTAGGGGGCGTAGGGACGATGAGTCTGTGGTTGTGAGAATGAGGGGGTAGGGACGATGAGTCTGTGGGTGTGAGAGAGTGAGGGGGTGTGGGACGATGAGTTTGTGGGTGTGAGAGAGTGAGGGGGGTGAGGGACGATTAGTCTGTGGGTGTGAGAGAGTGAGGGGGGGTAGAGACGATGAGTCTGTGGGTGTGAGAGTGTAAGCGGGGTAGGGATGATGAGACTGTGGGTATTAGAGACTGAGGTGGTGAGGGTCGATGAGTCTGTGGGTGTGAGAGAGTGAGGGGGGTAGGGACGATGAGTCTGTGGGTGTGATAGAGTGAGGGGGTAGTGACGATGAGTCTGTGGGTGTGAGAGAGTGAGGGGGTAGTGACGATGAGTCTGTGGGTGTGAGAGAGTGAGGGGGGCGAGGGACGATGAGCCTGTGGGTGTGAGAGAGTGATGGTGGTGAGGGACGATGAGCCTTTGGGTGTGATAGAGTGAGGGGGTGAGGGACGATGAGTCTGTGGGTGTGAGAGAGTGAGGGGGTGAGGGACGATGAGCCTTTGGGTGTGAGAGAGTGAGGGGGTGAGGGACGATGAGTCTGTGGGTGTGAGAGAGTGAGGGGGTGAGGGACGATGAGTCTGTGGGTGTGAGAGAGTGAGGGGGGGTAGAGACGATGAGTCTGTGGGTGTGAGAGAGTGATGGGGGTAGGGACGATGTGTCTGTGGGTGTGAGAGAGTGAGGGGGTGAGGGACGATGAGCCTGTGGGTGTGAGAGAGTGAGGGGGGCGAGGGACGATGAGCCTGTGGGTGTGATAGAGTCAGGGGGTAGGGACGTTGAGTCTGTGGGTGTGAGAGAGTGAGGGGGGGTAGGGACGATGAATCTGTGGGTGTGAGAGAGTGAAGAGGTGAGGGACGATGAGTCTGTGGGTGTGAGAGAGTGAGGGGGTAGGGACGATGAGTCTGTGGGTATTAGAGAGTGAGGTGGTGAGGGTCGATGAGTTTGTGGGTGTGAGAGAGTGAGGGGGGTAGGGACGATGAGTCCGTGGGTGTGAGAGAGTGAGGGGGGGTAGGGACGATGAGTCTGTGGGTGTGAGAGAGTGAGGGGGTGAGGGACAATGAGTCTGTGGGTGTGAGAGAGTGACGGGGTGAGGAACGATGAGCCTGTGGGTGTGAGAGAGTGAGGGGGGGTAGGGACGATGAGTCTGTGGGTGTGAGAGAGTGAGGGGGTGAGGGACGATGAGTCTGTGGGTGTGAGAGAGTGAGGGGGTGAGGGACGATGAGTCTGTGGGTGTGAGAGAGTGAAGAGGTGAGGGACGATGAGTCTGTGGGTGTGAGAGAGTGAGTGGGTAGGGACGATGAGTCTGTGGGTACGAGAGAGTGAGTGGGTAGGGATGATGAGTCTGTGGGTGTGAGAGAGTGAGGGGGTGAGGGACGATGAGCCTGTGGGTGTGATAGAGTCAGGGGGTAGGGACAATGAGTCTGTGGGTGTGAGAGAGTGAGGGGGTAAGGACAAAGATCTGTGGGTGTGAGAGAGTGAGGAGGGGTAGGGACGATGAATCTGTGGGTGTGAGAGAGTGGGGGGTGAGGGACGATGAGCCTGTGGGTGTGAGAGAGTGAGGGGGGTGAGGGACGATGAGCCTGTGGGTGTGATAGAGTGAGGGGGCAGGGACGATGAGTCTGTGGGTGTGAGAGAGTGAGGGGGTGAGGGACGATGAGTCTGTGGGTGTGAGAGCGTGAGGGGGTGAGGGACGATGAGTCTGTGGGTGTGAGAGAGTGAGGGGGTGAGGGACGATGAGCCTGTGGGTGTGAGAGAGTGAGGGGGGGGTAGGGACGATGAGTCTGTGGGTGTGAGAGAGTGACGGGGTGAGGAACGATGAGCCTGTGGGTGTGAGAGAGTGAGACGGAGGAGGGACGATGAGTCTGTGGGTGTGAGAGAGTGAGGGGGTAGGGACGATGAGTCTGTGGCTGTGAGAGAGTGAGGGGGGTAGGGACGATGATTCTGTGGGTGTGAGAGAGTGAGGGGGTAGGGACGATGAGTCTGTGGGTGTGAGAGAGGGAGTGGGGTAGGGAGGATGAGTCTGTGGGTGTGAGAGAGTGAGGGGGTGAGGGACGATGAGTCTGTGGGTGTGAGAGAGTGAGGGGGGGGTAGGGACGATGAGTCTGTGGGTGTGAGAGAGTGAGGGGAGTGAGGGACAATGAGCCTGTGGTTGTCAGAGAGTGAGGGGGGGTAGGGACGATGAGTCTGTGGGTGTGAGAGAGTGGTGGGGGTGAGGGACGATGAGTCTGTGGGTGTGAAAGAGTGAGGGGGTGAGGAACGATGAGTCTGTGGGTGTGAGAGAGTGAGGGGGTGAGGGACGATGAGTCTGTGGGTGTGAGAGAGTGGTGGGGGTGAGGGACGATGAGTCTGTGGGTGTGAAAGAGTGAGGGGTGAGGAACGATGAGTCTGTGGGTGTGAGAGAGTGAGGGGGTGCGGGACGATGAGTCTGCGGGTGTGAGAGAGTGAGGGGGGTATGGACGATCAATCTGTGGGTGTGAGAGAGAGAGGGGTGAGGGACGATGAGTTGGTGGGTGTGAGAGAGTGAGGAGGCGTAGGAACGATGAGTCTGTGGGTTTGAGAGAGTGAGGGGGGTGAGGGACGATGAGCCTGTGGGTGTCAGAGAGTGAGGGTGTTGAGGGACGATGAGTCTGTGGGTGTGAGAGAGTGAGGGGGTAGGGACGATGAGTCTGTGGGTGTGAGAGAGTGAGGGGGTGAGGGACGATGAGTCTGTGGGTGTGAGAGAGTGAGGGGGTGAGGGACGATGAGTCTGCGGGTGTGAGAGAGTGAGGGGGGTATGGATGATCAGTCTGTGGGTGTGAGAGAGAGAGGGGTGAGGGACAATGAGTTGGTGGGTGTGAGAGAGTGAGGGGGGTGAGGGACAATGGGCCTGTGGGTGTGAGAGAGTGAGGGGGGGTAGGGACGATGAGTCTGTGGGTGTGAGAGAGGGAGGGGGTTGAGGGACGATGAGCCTGTGGGTGTGAGAGAGTGAGGGGGGGTAGGAACGATGAGTCTGTGGGTGTGAGAGAGTGAGGGGGGGTAGGGTCGATGAGTCTGTGGTTGTGAGAGTGAGGGGGTAGGGACGATGAGTCTGTGGGTGTGGGAGAGCGAGGGGTGTAGGGACAATGAGTCTGTGGGTGTGAGAGAGCGAGGGGGTTAGGGACGATGAGTCTGTGGGTGTGATAGAGTCAGGGGGTAGGGACGATGAGTCTGTGGGTGTGAGAGAGTGAGACGGAGGAGGGACGATGAGTCTGTGGGTGTGAGAGAGTGTGGGGGTAGGGACGATGAGTCTGTGGGTGTGAGAGAGTGAGGGGGTGAGGGACGATGAGTCTGCGGGTGTGAGAGAGTGAGGGGGGTATGGACGATCAGTCTGTGGGTGTGAGAGAAAGAGGGGGAGGGACGATGAGTCTGTGGGTGTGAGAGAGTGAGGAGGGTGAGATACGATGAGTCTGTGGGTGTGAAAGAGTGAGGGAGGGTAGGGACGATGAGTCTGTGGGTGTGAGAGAGTGAGGGGGTGAGGGACGATGAGTCTGCGGGTGTGAGAGAGTGAGGGGGGTGAGGGATGATGAGTCTGTGGGTGTGAGAGAGTGAGGGGGGGTAGGGACGATGAGTCTGTGGTTGTGAGAGTGAGGGGGTAGGGACGATGAGTCTGTGGGTGTGAGAGAGTGAGGGGGTGTGGGACGATGAGTCTGTGGGTGTGAGAGAGTGAGCGGGTGTAGGGACGATGAGTCTGTGGGTGTGAGAGAGTTAGGGGGGTGAGGGACGATGAGCCTGTGGGTGTGAGAGAGTGAGGGGAGGGTAGAGACGATGAGTCTGTGGGTGTGAGAGAGTGAGGGGGGTAGGGACGATGAGTCTGTGGGTATTAGAGAGTGAGGTGGTGAGGGTCGATGAGTTTGTGGGTGTGAAAGAGTGAGGGGGGTGAGGGACGATGAGCCTGTGGGTGTGAGAGAGTGAGGGGGGTGAGGGACGATGAGTCCGTGGGTGTGAGAGAGTGAGGGGGGGTAGGGACGATGAGTCTGTGGGTGTGAGAGAGTGAGGGGGTGAGGGACAATGAGTCTGTGGGTGTGAGAGAGTGAGGGGGGTTAGGGACGATGAGTCTGTGGGTGTGAGAGAGTGAGGGGTGAGGGACGATGAGTTTGTGGGTGTGAGAGAGTGACGGGGTGAGGAACGATGAGCCTGTGGGTGTGAGAGAGTGAGGGGGTGAGGGACGATGAGTCTGTGGGTGTGAGAGAGTGAGGGGGTGAGGAACGATGAGTCTGTGGGTGTGAAAGAGTGAGGGGGGTAGTGACGATGAGTCTGTGGGTGCGAGAGAGTGTGGGTAGGGACGATGAGTCTGTGGGTGTGAGAGAGTGAGAGGGTGAGGGACGATGAGTCTGTGGGTGTGAGAGAGTGAGGGGGTGAGGGACGATGAGCCTGTGGGTGTGATAGAGTCAGGGGGTAGGGACGATGAGTCTGTGGGTGTGAGAGAGTGAGACGGAGGAGGGACGATGAGTCTGTGGGTGTGAGAGAGTGTGGGGGTAGGGACGATGAGTCTGTGGGTGTGAGAGAGGGAGGGGTGAGGGACGATGGGTGTGAGGGTGTGAGTGAGTGAGGGGTGAGGGACGATGAGTCTGTGTGTGTGTGAGAGAGAGAGGGGGTGAGGGACAATGAGTCTGTGGGTGTCAGATTTTGAGGGGGTGAGGGACGATGAGTCTGTGGGTGTGAGAGAGGGAGTGGGGGAGGGAGGATGAGTCTGTGGGTGTGAGAGAGTGAGGGGGTGAGGGACGATGAGTCTGTGGGTGTGAGAGAGTGAGGGGGTGAGGGACAATGAGTCTGTGGGTGTCAGATTGTGAGGGGGTGAGGGACGATGAGTCTGTGGGTGTGAGAGAGTGAGGGGGGGTAGGGACGATGAGTCTGTGGGTGTGAGAGAGTGAGGGGGTGAGGGACGATGAGTCTGTGGGTGTGAGAGAGTGAGGGGGTGAGGGACGATGAGTCTGTGGGTGTGAGAGAGTGAGGGGGGTAGTGACGATGAGTCTGTGGGTGCGAGAGCGTGAGTGGGTAGGGACGATGAGTCTGTGGGTGTGAGAGAGTGAGAGGGTGAGGGACGATGAGTCTGTGGGTGTGAGAGAGTGAGGAGGGGTAGGGATGATGAGTCTGTGGGTGTGAGAGAGTGAGGGGGTGAGGGACGATGAGCCTGTGTGTGTGATAGAGTCAGGGGGTAGGGGCGATGAGTCTGTGGGTGTGAGAGAGTGAGGGGGTGAGGGACGCTGAGTCTGTGGGTGTGAGGGAGTGAGGAGGTGAGGGACGATGAGCCTGTGGGTGTGAGAGATTTAGGGGGCGTACTGTGGTTGTGAGAATGAGGGGGTAGGGACGATGAGTCTGTGGGTGTGAGAGAGTGAGGGGGTGTGGGACGATGAGTTTGTGGGTGTGAGAGAGTGAGGGGGGTGAGGGACGATTAGTCTGTGGGTGTGAGAGAGTGAGGGGGGGTAGAGACGATGAGTCTGTGGGTGTGAGAGTGTAAGCGGGGTAGGGATGATGAGACTGTGGGTATTAGAGACTGAGGTGGTGAGGGTCGATGAGTCTGTGGGTGTGAGAGAGTGAGGGGGGTAGGGACGATGAGTCTGTGGGTGTGATAGAGTGAGGGGGTAGTGACGAT
This sequence comes from Mobula hypostoma, assembly GCF_963921235.1. Lineage (NCBI taxonomy): Eukaryota > Metazoa > Chordata > Chondrichthyes > Myliobatiformes > Myliobatidae > Mobula > Mobula hypostoma. Next base: position 27,535,000 of record NC_086106.1, read on the forward strand.
GAGTCTGTGGGTGTGAGAGAGTGAGGGGGTAGTGACGATGAGTCTGTGGGTGTGAGAGAGTGAGGGGGGCGAGGGACGATGAGCCTGTGGGTGTGAGAGAGTGATGGTGGTGAGGGACGATGAGCCTTTGGGTGTGATAGAGTGAGGGGGTGAGGGACGATGAGTCTGTGGGTGTGAGAGAGTGAGGGGGTGAGGGACGATGAGCCTTTGGGTGTGAGAGAGTGAGGGGGTGAGGGACGATGAGTCTGTGGGTGTGAGAGAGTGAGGGGGTGAGGGACGATGAGTCTGTGGGTGTGAGAGAGTGAGGGGGGGTAGAGACGATGAGTCTGTGGGTGTGAGAGAGTGATGGGGGTAGGGACGATGTGTCTGTGGGTGTGAGAGAGTGAGGGGGTGAGGGACGATGAGCCTGTGGGTGTGAGAGAGTGAGGGGGGCGAGGGACGATGAGCCTGTGGGTGTGATAGAGTCAGGGGGTAGGGACGTTGAGTCTGTGGGTGTGAGAGAGTGAGGGGGGGTAGGGACGATGAATCTGTGGGTGTGAGAGAGTGAAGAGGTGAGGGACGATGAGTCTGTGGGTGTGAGAGAGTGAGGGGGTAGGGACGATGAGTCTGTGGGTATTAGAGAGTGAGGTGGTGAGGGTCGATGAGTTTGTGGGTGTGAGAGAGTGAGGGGGGTAGGGACGATGAGTCCGTGGGTGTGAGAGAGTGAGGGGGGGTAGGGACGATGAGTCTGTGGGTGTGAGAGAGTGAGGGGGTGAGGGACAATGAGTCTGTGGGTGTGAGAGAGTGACGGGGTGAGGAACGATGAGCCTGTGGGTGTGAGAGAGTGAGGGGGGGTAGGGACGATGAGTCTGTGGGTGTGAGAGAGTGAGGGGGTGAGGGACGATGAGTCTGTGGGTGTGAGAGAGTGAGGGGGTGAGGGACGATGAGTCTGTGGGTGTGAGAGAGTGAAGAGGTGAGGGACGATGAGTCTGTGGGTGTGAGAGAGTGAGTGGGTAGGGACGATGAGTCTGTGGGTGCGAGAGAGTGAGTGGGTAGGGATGATGAGTCTGTGGGTGTGAGAGAGTGAGGGGGTGAGGGACGATGAGCCTGTGGGTGTGATAGAGTCAGGGGGTAGGGACAATGAGTCTGTGGGTGTGAGAGAGTGAGGGGGTAAGGACAAAGATCTGTGGGTGTGAGAGAGTGAGGAGGGGTAGGGACGATGAATCTGTGGGTGTGAGAGAGTGGGGGGTGAGGGACGATGAGCCTGTGGGTGTGAGAGAGTGAGGGGGGTGAGGGACGATGAGCCTGTGGGTGTGATAGAGTGAGGGGGCAGGGACGATGAGTCTGTGGGTGTGAGAGAGTGAGGGGGTGAGGGACGATGAGTCTGTGGGTGTGAGAGCGTGAGGGGGTGAGGGACGATGAGTCTGTGGGTGTGAGAGAGTGAGGGGGTGAGGGACGATGAGCCTGTGGGTGTGAGAGAGTGAGGGGGGGGTAGGGACGATGAGTCTGTGGGTGTGAGAGAGTGACGGGGTGAGGAACGATGAGCCTGTGGGTGTGAGAGAGTGAGACGGAGGAGGGACGATGAGTCTGTGGGTGTGAGAGAGTGAGGGGGTAGGGACGATGAGTCTGTGGCTGTGAGAGAGTGAGGGGGGTAGGGACGATGATTCTGTGGGTGTGAGAGAGTGAGGGGGTAGGGACGATGAGTCTGTGGGTGTGAGAGAGGGAGTGGGGTAGGGAGGATGAGTCTGTGGGTGTGAGAGAGTGAGGGGGTGAGGGACGATGAGTCTGTGGGTGTGAGAGAGTGAGGGGGGGGTAGGGACGATGAGTCTGTGGGTGTGAGAGAGTGACGGGGTGAGGAACGATGAGCCTGTGGGTGTGAGAGAGTGAGACGGAGGAGGGACGATGAGTCTGTGGGTGTGAGACAGTGTGGGGGTAGGGACGATGAGTCTGTGGGTGTGAGAGAGGGAGGGGTGAGGGACGATGGGTGTGAGGGTGTGAGTGAGTGAGGGGTGAGGGACGATGAGTCTGTGTGTGTGAGAGAGGGAGTGGGGTAGGGAGGATGAGTCTGTGGGTGTGAGAGAGTGAGGGGGTGAGGGACGATGAGTCTGTGGGTGTGAGAGAGTGAGGGGGTGAGGGACAATGAGTCTGTGGGTGTCAGATTGTGAGGGGGTGAGGGACGATGAGTCTGTGGGTATGAGGGAGTGAGGAGGTGAGGGTTGATGAGTCTGTGGGTGTGAGAGAGTGAGGGGGTTGAGGGACGATGAGTCTGTGGGTGTGAGAGAGTGAGGGGGTGAGGGACGATGAGTCTGTGGGTGTGAGAGAGTGAGGGGGTGAGGGACGATGAGTCTGTGGGTGTGAGAGAGTGAGGGGGTAGGGACGATGAGTCTGTGGGTGTGAAAGAGTGAGGGGGTGAGGAACGATGAGTCTGTGGGTGTGAGAGAGTGAGGTGGGGTAGGGACGATTAGTCTGTGGGTGTGAGAGAGTGAAGAGGTGAGGGATGATGAGTCTGTGGGTGTGAGAGAGTGAGGGGGTGAGCGACGATGAGTCTGTGGGTGTGAGGGAGTGAGGAGGGTAGGGACGATGAGCCTGTGGGTGTGAGAGAGTAAGGGAGTGAGGGACAATGAGTCTGTGGGTGTCAGATTGTGAGGGGGTGAGGGACGATGAGTCTGTGGGTGTGAGAGGGTGAGGGGGTAGGGACGATGAGTCTGTGGGTGTGAGAGAGTGAGGGGTTGAGGGTCGATGAGTCTGTGGGTGTGAGAGAGAGAGGGGGGTAGGGATGATGAGTCTGTGGATGTGAGAGAGTGAGGTGGGGTAGGGACGATGAGTCTGTTTGTGTGAGAGAGTGAGGGGGTGAGGGACGCTGAGTCTGTGGGTGTGAGGGAGTGAGGAGGTGAGGGACGATGAGCCTGTGGGTGTGAGAATGAGGGGGTAGGGACGATGAGCCTGTGGGTGTGAGAGAGTGAGGGGGGGTAGGGACGATGAGCCTGTGGGTGTGAGAGAGTGAGGGGGGTAGGGACGATGAGTCTGTGGGTGTGAGAGAGTGAGGGGGGTGAGGGACGATTAGTCTGTGGGTGTAAGAGAGTGAGGGGGGTAGGGACGATGAGTCTGTGGGTGTGAGAGAGTGAGGGGGCAGGGACGATGAGTCTGTGGGTGTGAGAGAGTGAGGGGGTTGTGACGATGAGTCTGTGGGTGTGAGAGAGTGAGGGGGTGAGGGACGATGTGTCTGTGGGTGTGAGAGAGTGATGGTGGTGAGGGACGATGAGTCTGTGGGTGTGAGAGAGTGAGGGGGTAGGGACGATGTGTCTGTGGGTGTGAGAGAATGAGGGGGTGAGGGACGATGAGTCTGTGGGTGTGAGAGAGTGAGGGGGTGAGGGACGATGAGCCTGTGGGTGTGAGAGAGTGAGGGGGGCGAGGGTCGATGAGCCTGTGGGTGTGATAGAGTCAGGGGGTAGGGACGTTGAGTCTGTGGGTGTGAGAGAGTGAGGGGGGGTAGGGACGATGAATCTGTGGGTGTGAGAGAGTGAAGAGGTGAGGGACGATGAGTCTGTGGGTGTGAGAGAGTGAGGGGGTAGGGACGATGTGTCTGTGGGTGTGAGAGAGTGAGGGGGTGAGGGACGATGAGTCTGTGGGTGTGAGAGAGTGAGGGGGTGAGGGACGATGAGCCTGTGGGTGTGAGAGAGTGAGGGGGGCGAGGGACGATGAGCGTGTGGGTGTGATAGAGTCAGGGGGTAGGGATGTTGAGTCTGTGGGTGTGAGAGAGTGAGGGGGGGTAGGGACGATGAATCTGTGGGTGTGAGAGAGTGAGGAGGCGTAGGGACGATGAGTCTGTGGTTGTGAGAGAGTGAGGGGGTGAGTAACGATGAGCCTGTGGGTGTGAGAGAGTGGGGGGGGTAGGGACGATGAGTCTGTGGGTGTGAGAGAGTGAGGGTGTAGGGACGATGAGTCTGTGGGTGTGAGAGGGTGAGGGGGTAGGGACGATGAGTCTGTGGGTGTGAGAGAGTGAGGAGGGGTAGGGACGATGAGTCTGTGGGTGTGAGAGAGTGAGGGGGTGAGGGACGATGAGCCTTTGGGTGTGATAGAGTGAGGGGGTAGGGACGATGAGTCTGTGGGTGTGAGAGAGTGAGGGGGTGAGGGACGATGAGTCTGTGGGTGTGAGAGAGTGAGGGGGTGAGGGACGATTAGTCTGTGGGTGTGAGAGAGTGAGGGGGGGTAGAGACGATGAGTCTGTGGGTGTGAGAGAGTAAGCGGGGTAGGGATGATGAGACTGTGGGTATTAGAGACTGAGGTGGTGAGGGTCGATGAGTCTGTGGGTGTGAGAGAGTGAGGGGGGTAGGGACGATGATTCTGTGGGTGTGAGAGAGTGAGGGGGTAGTGACGATGAGTCTGTGGGTGTGAGAGAGTGAAGAGGTGAGGGACGATGAGTCTGTGGGTGTGAGAGTGTGAGGGGGTAGGGACGATGTCTGTGGGTGTGAGAGAGTGAGGGGGTTAGGGACGATGAGCCTGTGGGTGTGAGAGAGTGAGGGGGGCGAGGGACGATGAGCCTGTGGGTGTGATAGAGTCAGGGGGTAGGGACGTTGAGTCTGTGGGTGTGAGAGAGTGAGGGGTGGTAGGGACGATGAATCTGTGGGTGTGAGAGAGTGAAGAGGTGAGGGACGATGAGTCTGTGGGTGTGAGAGAGTGAGGGGGTAGGGACGATGAGTCTGTGGGTGTGAGAGAGTGAGGGGGTGAGGGACGATGAGCCTGTGGGTGTGAGAGAGTGAGGGGGGCGAGGGACGATGAGCCTGTGGGTGTGATAGAGTCAGGGGGTAGGGATGTTGAGTCTGTGGGTGTGAGGGAGTGAGGGGGGGTAGGGACGATGAATCTGTGGGTGTGAGAGAGTGAGGAGGCGTAGGGACGATGAGTCTGTGGTTGTGAGAGAGTGAGGGGGTGAGTAACGATGAGCCTGTGGGTGTGAGAGAGTGGGGGGGGTAGGGACGATGAGTCTGTGGGTGTGAGAGAGTGAGGGGGTAGGGACGATAAGTCTGTGGGTGTGAGAGGGTGAGGGGGTAGGGACGATGAGTCTGTGGGTGTGAGAGAGTGAGGAGGGGTAGGGACGATGAGTCTGTGGGTGTGAGAGAGTGAGGGGGTGAGGGACGATGAGCCTTTGGGTGTGATAGAGTGAGGGGGTAGGGACGATGAGTCTGTGGGTGTGAGAGAGTGAGGGGGTGAGGGACGATGAGTCTGTGGGTGTGAGAGAGTGAGGGGGTGAGGGACGATTAGTCTGTGGGTGTGTGAGAGTGAGGGGGGGTAGAGACGATGAGTCTGTGGGTGTGAGAGAGTAAGCGGGGTAGGGATGATGAGACTGTGGGTATTAGAGACTGAGGTGGTGAGGGTCGATGAGTCTGTGGGTGTGAGAGAGTGAGGGGGGTAGGGACGATGAGTCTGTGGGTGTGAGAGAGTGAGGGGGTAGTGACGATGAGTCTGTGGGTGTGAGAGAGTGAAGAGGTGAGGGACGATGAGTCTGTGGGTGTGAGAGAGTGAGGGGGTAGGGACGATGTCTGTGGGTGTGAGAGAGTGAGGGGGTTAGGGACGATGAGCCTGTGGGTGTGAGAGAGTGAGGGGGGCGAGGGACGATGAGCCTGTGGGTGTGATAGAGTCAGGGGGTAGGGACGTTGAGTCTGTGGGTGTGAGAGAGTGAGGGGTGGTAGGGACGATGAATCTGTGGGTGTGAGAGAGTGAAGAGGTGAGGGACGATGAGTCTGTGGGTGTGAGAGAGTGAGGGGGTAGGGACGATGAGTCTGTGGGTGTGAGAGAGTGAGGGGGTGAGGGACGATGAGCCTGTGGGTGTGAGAGAGTGAGGGGGGCGAGGGACGATGAGCCTGTGGGTGTGATAGAGTCAGGGGGTAGGGATGTTGAGTCTGTGGGTGTGAGAGAGTGAGGGGGGGTAGGGACGATGAATCTGTGGGTGTGAGAGAGTGAGGAGGCGTAGGGACGATGAGTCTGTGGTTGTGAGAGAGTGAGGGGGTGAGTAACGATGAGCCTGTGGGTGTGAGAGAGTGGGGGGGGTAGGGACGATGAGTCTGTGGGTGTGAGAGGGTGAAGGGGTAGGGACGATGAGTCTGTGGGTGTGAGAGAGTGAGGAGGGGTAGGGACGATGAGTCTGTGGGTGTGAGAGAGAGTGAGGGGGTGAGGGACGATGAGCCTTTGGGTGTGATAGAGTGAGGGGGTAGGGACGATGAGTCTGTGGGTGTGAGAGAGTGAGGGGGTGAGGGACGATGAGTCTGTGGGTGTGAGAGAGTGAGGGGGTGAGGGACGATTAGTCTGTGGGTGTGAGAGAGTGAGGGGGGGTAGAGACGATGAGTCTGTGGGTGTGAGAGAGTGAGGGGGTAGGGACGATGAGTCTGTGGGTGTGAGAGGGTGAGGGGGTAGGGACGATGAGTCTGTGGGTGTGAGAGAGTGAGGAGGGGTAGGGACGATGAGTCTGTGGGTGTGAGAGAGTGAGGGGGGTAGGGACGATGAGTCTGTGGGTGTGAGAGAGTGAGGGGGTGAGGGACGATGAGTCTGTGGGTGTGAGAGAGTGAGGGGGGTGAGGGACGATGAGTCTGTGGGTGTGAGAGAGTGAGGGGGGGGTAGGGACGATGAGTCTGTGGGTGTGAGAGAGTGAGGGGGTGAGGGACGATGAGCCTGTGGGTGTGAGAGAGTGAGGGGGAGGAGGGACGATGAGTCTGTGGGTGTGAGAGAGTGAGGGGGTAGGGACGATGAGTCTGTGGGTGTGAGAGAGTGAGGGGGTAGGGACGATGAGTCTGTGGGTGTGAGAGAGTGAGGGGGTTAGGGACGATGAGCCTGTGGGTGTGAGAGAGTGAGGGGGGCGAGGGACGATGAGTCTGTGGGTGTGAGAGAGTGAGGGGGTGAGGGACGATGAGTCTGTGGGTGTGAGAGAGTGAGGAGGGTAGGGACGATGAGTCTGTGGGTGTGAGAGAGTGAGGGGGTAGGGACGATGAGTCTGTGGGTGTGAGAGGGTGAAGGGGTAGGGACGATGAGTCTGTGGGTGTGAGAGAGTGAGGAGGGGTAGGGACGATGAGTCTGTGGGTGTGAGAGAGTGAGGGGGTGAGGGACGATGAGCCTTTGGGTGTGATAGAGTGAGGGGGTAGGGACGATGAGTCTGTGGGTGTGAGAGAGTGAGGGGGTGAGGGACGATGAGTCTGTGGGTGTGAGAGAGTGAGGGGGTGAGGGACGATTAGTCTGTGGGTGTGAGAGAGTGAGGGGGGGTAGAGACGATGAGTCTGTGGGTGTGAGAGAGTGAGGGGGTAGGGACGATGAGTCTGTGGGTGTGAGAGGGTGAGGGGGTAGGGACGATGAGTCTGTGGGTGTGAGAGAGTGAGGAGGGGTAGGGACGATGAGTCTTTGGGTGTGATAGAGTGAGGGGGTAGGGACGATGAGTCTGTGGGTGTGAGAGAGTGAGGGGGTGAGGGACGATGAGTCTGTGGGTGTGAGAGAGTGAGGGAGTGAGGGACGATGAGCCTGTGGGTGTGAGAGAGTGAGGGGGGGGTAGGGACGATGAGTCTGTGGGTGTGAGAGAGTGACGGGGTGAGGAACGATGAGCCTGTGGTTGTGAGAGAGTGAGGGGGAGGAGGGACGATGAGTCTGTGGGTGTGAGAGAGTGAGGGGGTAGGGACCATGAGTCTGTGGGTGTGAGAGAGGGAGGGGGGTGAGGGACGATCAGTCTGTGCGTGTGAGAGAGGGAGGGGTGAGGGACGATGGGTGTGAGGGTGTGAGAGAGTGAGGGGTGGGGGACGATGAGTCTGTGTGTGTGAGAGAGTGAGGGCGTAGGGACGATGAGTCTGTGGGTGTGAGAGAGGGAGTGGGGTAGGGAGGATGAGTCTGTGGGTGTGAGAGAGTGAGGGGGTGAGGGACGATGAGTCTGTGGGTATGAGAGAGTGAGGAGGGTAGGGACGATGAGTCTGTGGGTGTGCGAGAGTGAGGGGGTGAGGGACAATGAGTCTGTGGGTGTCAGATTGTGAGGGCGTGAGGGACGATGAGTCTGTGGGTGTGAGAGAGTGAGGGGGTAGGGACGATGAGTCTGTGGGTGTGAGAGAGTGAGGGGGTGAGGGTCGATGAGTCTGTGGGTTTGAGAGAGTGAGGGGGTAGGGACGATGAGTCTGTGGGTGTGGGAGAGCGAGGGGTGTAGGGTCGATGAGTCTGTGGGTGTGAGAGAGCGAGGGGGTAGGGACGATGAGTCTGTGGGTGTGGGAGAGCGAGGGGTGTAGGGACGATGAGTCTGTGGGTGTGAGAGAGCGAGGGGGTAGGGACGATGAGTCTGGGTGTGTGAGAGTGATGGGTGAGGGACGATGAGTCTGTGGGTATGGGAAGTGAGTGAAAGTTAACGTGGTTTTTGAGAATTGTAGGAGAGGAATGCGTGAGAGAGACAGGACATGTAATCAGGTGAGTATCTGTGAAGCGTGTGTAAACGTTGAACGAGCCCTTTGGCCCGCAGTATTGGTGGTGAACCCAGTTCCAATTTAAACTACATCTCTCTGCACATGAACACTATCCCTCCATTTCCTGCCCATTCATGAGCCTCTTCTAAAACACTCTTGAATGGAACTAAAATATCTGGAGCCAGCACGTCCCCTGCCACTGACCACTCTCCATCTAGCCCAGCACATCCCCTTTAACCTTTCCTCCTCTTACCGATACCTCTGCCCTCTCCTGTTGGACATTTCAACCCTGGGGAAATAGACTCTCTATCCCATCTAAGCCTCTCTAATTTTATGAATGCCTCTCAGATTGCACCCCGCCCCCCCAATCCCACCCGACACCTTTCCCCTACTCTCACCACCCCCCGCTCCCCGGCTCAGGGGCTCCAGAGAAAACAACCCAAGTTTACCCAACCTCTCCTTATAGCTCGTCCCTTCTGGTGCAGACAGCACCCTGGGGAACCTCCTCTGCACCGTCTCCATACCATCCCTGTAACGGGGCGAACACAGCTGTACACAGTGTACCAAGTACAGCCCAGCCAATGGTTTATGCTGCAACGTGAATTCCCGACTCTTATACTCAGTGCCCCAGCCGACAAAGGCAAGCATGCTCTTCGCCTTGGACCAGTGGTTCCCAAAATTTTCAGGTTAGACAATAGACAATAGACAATAGACAATAGACAATAGGTGCAGGAGTAGGCCGTTCAGCCCTTCCAGCCAGCACCGCCATTCACTGTGATCATGGCTGATCATCCACAATCAGTACTCCGTTCCTGCCTTCTCCCCATATCCCTTCACTAAGCTAATTTTAAGAGCTCTATCTAACTCTTTTTTGAAAGAAACCAGAGAATTGGCCTCCACTGCCTTCTGAGGCAGAGCATTCCACAGAACCACAACCCTCTGTGTGAAAAAGTTTTTCCTCAGCTCCGTTCTAAATTGTCCACCCCTTATTCTTAAACTGTGGCCTCTGGCTCTGGACTCCCCCCAAAATCGGGAACATGTTTCCTGCCTTAATCCAATCCCTTAATAATCTTATATGTTTCAATCAGATCCCCTCTCATCCTTCTAAATTCCAGTGTATACAACCCCAGTCGCTCCAATCTTTCAACATATGACAGTCCTGCCATCCCGGGAATTAACCTCGTGAACCTACGCTGCACTCCCTCAATAGCTGGACTGTCCTTCCTCAAATTTGGACACCAAAACTGTGCACAATATTCCAGGTGTGGTCTCACCAGGGCCCTGTACAACTTCAGGAGGACCACCAAGGTTACCACCCCCTTGGCTCCCAGGCCACATCCAGACATTACATAAAAACTGGAAAGCATCTTGATTTACGATGCACAATGAAAGAAAATAGAATTGCAAATTCAAAGCAGTGACATGTAATTGCAAAATTATTCAAATCTATTTAACGCTACAAATAAAATTATTTCTTCATTTAATTTTCAGCAATAATTTTAGAGTGTATATTGTTCGTCCAACTATTCACCACTTCTATGCTTTTTCATCTTTCAGTAAGATGGGTGGGCTTGGTGGAGGGATATCAGCTTCTCAACAGGCTGAATGTCACTCAGGAGAAGTCTCAGATCTCCATGTCCAGTAATTTACAGTCTGCTTCATTGCTTTGAAAGAAGTTGGGCAACTGCACTGAAACCACACTGCAATAAATGCGATGTTGGAAAAGTAATAAAGAACTTCTTGACCAGGATAACGTCTGCGATTTCTTTCTGCAACCTTGATACGATTTTTTTTTAACCTTGGCTTCAGTTCAAAGTCACTTTGTAGTGAGATCAGTTCTCCCTCCATCCTTCCTGTCAATTCCTCACTATAAGTGTTCAGGAATGGATTTAGCATCCAATCGGGAATTTGGATCAAGAAAAGATTCTGAAGTCTCTTTGACATGTCTTCATGTAGCTCACCCAGGTGGGCACAGTATACTTGAAGATCATCATGTGGTGTTCTTTCTTCCTCTTCCAACTCAGAGAGACTCGGATATTGAAGAAGATAATGTTGCATTTAAATGGGTTAACTAGGGATACATGGGTGAGCTGCATAAAGGCACATCAAAGAACTTCAGGATCTTCTCTTGAATAGTTGGACTACCAATACAGTAAGCGGGAGATGACTGAATTGACTTTGATAAGACTTACATCATTTCCTTGCTCTTGAAGTTTGATTTCATTAAATTTTGTGAATAATTCTTACAAATATGCAATCTCACAAATATTGATTAGTGAAGGAAGCATTCGAGTCTTAAGTTCCCTGGCCCCCACCGCTTTATTTTCACCATGGATGTCCAGTCCCTATATACTTCCATCCCCCATCAGGAAGGGCTCAAAGCTCTCCGCTTCTTTTTGGATTCCAGACCTAATCAGTTCCCCTCTACCACCACTCTGCTCCGTCTAGCGGAATTAGTCCTTACTCTTAATAATTTCTCCTTTGGCTCCTCCCACTTCCTCCAAACTAAAGGTGTAGCTATGGGCACCCGTATGGGTCCCAGCTATGCCTGCCTTTTTGTTGGCTTTGTGGAACAATCTATGTTCCAACCTATTCCAGTATCCGTCCCCCACTTTTCCTTCGCTACATCGACGACTGCATTGGCGCTTCTTCCTGCACGCATGCTGAGCTCGTTGACTTTATTAACTTTGCCTCCAACTTTCACCCTGCCCTCAAGTTTACCTGGTCCATTTCCAACACCTCCCTCCCCTTTCTGGATCTTTCTGTCTCTATCTCTGGAGACAGCTTATCCACTGATGTCTACTATAAGCCTACTGACTCTCACAGCTATCTGGACTATTCCTCTTCTCACCCTGTCTCTTGCAAAAATGCCATCCCCTTCTCGCAATTCCTCCGTCTCCGCCGTATCTGCTCTCAGGATGAGGCTTTTCATTCCAGGACGAGGGAGATGTCCTCCTTTTTTAAAGAAAGGGGCTTCCCTTCCTCGACCATCAACTCTGCTCTCAAACGCATCTCCCGTATTTCACGCACATCTGCTCTCACTCCATCCTCCCGCCACCCCACTAGGAATAGGGTTCCCCTGGTCCTCACCTACCACCCCACCAGCCTCCGGGTCCAACATATTATTCTCCGTAACTTCCGCCACCTCCAACGGGATCCAACCACTCAGCACATCTTTCCCTCCCCCCCCCCTCTGCTTTCCGCAGGGATCGCTCCCTATGTGACTCCCTTGTCCATTTGTCCCCCCCATCCCTCCCCACTGATCTCCCTCCTGGCACTTATCCTTGTAAGCAGAACAAGTGCTACACATGCCCTTACACTTCCTCCCTTACCACCATTCAGGGCCCCAAACAGTCCTTCCAGGTGAGGCGACACTTCACCTGTGAGTCGGCTGGGGTGATATACTGCGTCCGGTGCTCCCTGTGTGGCCTTCTATATATTGGTGAGACCCGACGCAGACTGGGAGACCGCTTTGCTGAACACCTACGCTCTGTCCGCCAGAGAAAGCAGGATCTCCCAGTGGCCACACATTTTAATTCCACATCCCATTCTCATTCTGACATGTCTATCCACGGCCTCCTCTACTGTAAAGATGAAGCCACACTCAGGTTGGAGGAACAACACCTTATATTCCGTCTGGGTAGCCTCCAACCTGATGGCATGAACATCGACTTCTCTAACTTCCGCTAATGCCCCACCTCCTCCTTGTACCCCATCTGTTACTTATTTTTATACACACATTCTTCCTCTCTCTCTCCCTTTTCTCCCTCTGTCCCTCTGAATATACCCCTTGCCCATCCTCTTGGTTCCCACTCCCCCCTTTCCTTGTCTTTCTCCCCGGGCCTCCTGTCCTATGATCCTCTCATACCCCTTTTGCCAATCACCTGTCCAGCTCTTGGCTCCATCCCTCCCCCTCCTGTCTTCTCCTATCATTTCGGATCTCCCCTCCCCCTCTCACTTTCAAATCTCTTACTCACTCTTCCTTCAGTTAGTCCTGACGAAGGGTCTCAGCCTGAAACGTCGACTGTACCTCTTCCTAGAGATGCTGCCTGGCCTGCTGCGTTCACCAGCAACTTTGATGTGTGTTGCAAAGAATTTTTATCACAGTTTTACAATCCGCATAAAAGTGTCTCAGGAAGTTTCCTTTTGCGAGCCATCTGACTTCTGGGTGCACCAGTAAGCATTCAAACTATTCATCATTTGCAATACAAAGCTCTGGAAATAGTCAAAAATTGAGAGCATGGGACCTGATTTTATTTACTGCTGTGATAACAATATTTAATGAATTGTGCAGCTGATCACTGAGGTTTTTTGCGACAAGATGTTGTCTGTGAGTTACAAAAGGAATGGTAAATATGTAAGGTACAGTTTTTTTGAAGAAAGAAATATCCCCACGATGGTGTCCTTTCATTGATGTTGTTCCATCTGTTGCACAAACAAGAATGTTGGTGAGCGAAATATCCTTCTCTTTGAAAAATTGCTCAACAGCCCAAAATATTGACTTCCCCTTTGTATCTGTTTCTAGTGCACATGCAAATAACAACTCTTGAACCATGTTTTCATCTTTTACGAAGTGAACATAACCAAGACGCAAAGATTTATTGCTTGGCAAACTTTACTCAGTCAACTACTGAGCAAATTCTGCTGTCCTAAGTATGTTGCACAATGTGTCTTTCCACATTCTTAGATATTTCATCTATTCATCTTTGAACGGATTTGTCACTGAGCTGAATCACTTTAACTATCTGGTATGGTGACTTCTGCAAAACTGCACTCAGAACCTCCCTTACTGCTGGCAGAGTCAGTCCCTCTTCAATTGTATGGGGCTTTCCAGATTAAGACGTGATTAATGAAATGTTGTATGAAGCACACAAGCCACCGCAGTGCTGGTAAACACTTTTGGAAGTGTTTTCCATTTCTGAAAGTTTTCACAAAGTGACAGAAAATAAACCAAGTTCATGTTTGCTCTATCTTTAAATGTTCAAGCAGCCTGGACAATTTCATGGCCTAACTTGAATACACATTTTCACACAACTGCCATATTGGCTACTGTTGGTTGCCTGTTATTGGTATAAATCCATATTTCAAATACTGCACACTACACTGTCTGTACTTCTTTTTTGCTTGGTCTGCTTCTGCCATTTTTATTATAGATTAACGACCACGGTCAATCACCTAGTGTTTAAGTTCAGCCTCAAGCACTGCGATCAATAAAGGGGTAAGTTATGACATCATCATAGCTCAGACAAATCCTCACCCTCTGCCTGAAGGTACATAGAGTCGGGCAGCAATATCTCGGTTGGGCCATAGGTGAGAGAAATGTGGTCACGACCATCAAAGGGTAGATTTTGAACTTTGCCCCATTGAGCACCACAGCCTAATTCAGAGGAATTGTGCCACTGTGTGATTATAGAGTATGGGAATCATACAAGCTATCACTGTACTACAGTAGTGAACATCAATAGTGCGTGGGCGGGGACTGTAAATAACACAATTTCTTCAGTCCAGATTTCTCATGATATGCCAAACAGTGAAGTGTCACATTGTTTTTCAAGAATTATGATGCACTTTGAGCAAAGTCTAATAGAACGGCGGGTTTGCAAGAGATGAGGTAATTATGTGATCATTGAGACCAATTATGAAGCACTGAGGATCAAATGCTTAGAATAAATAATTCATTTCTAAAGTTAAGCCTGTAATCTCTCAACTGTCCTCATTGCTACCGAGGGCTCCCTCCACCGTGCCCTTCATCATATCACCCATTTTGAAACTCCCACTGCCCCGGTGAGGCGTGAGGGGGGGTTGCAATAGCAACCACTTTGGGAACGTCTGCCAGACCATAACATATAGTAGCACAATGAGGCCATTTGGTCCATCAAATCTGCCCCGCCATTACATCATGGCTGATTTATTGTCTCTCTCAACCCCATCCTCCTGCTTTCTCCCCATAACCTTTGACACCCTTGATCTCAACTTTAAATTTACTCAATGATTTGGCCTCCATTGCAATGAATTCCACAGATTCGCCACGCTCTGGCCAAAGCAATTCCTCATCTCTGTCTAAAGCAGGGGTTCCCAACATTTCATTAGCACAGAACCATCCATTAACGGAGGGGTTCATGGACTCCAGGTTGTGAACCCCTGGTCTAAAGGGACATTCCCTTATTCTGGGGCTCCGCCCTCAGGTCCTACACTCCCCCACTTTCTGAAATATTCATTCCATGTCCACTCTATCTAGGCCTTTCCCTATCTAGGTGTGTACGACATTCAGGGAGCTGTGGACTTGTCACCCCGCACCCCCCCCCACCCACATCCCTCTGTACATCAATGCCGTTAAGGATCTGGCTTTTACTGTGGTGCACTTTCCCCTTACATTCGACCTCCCAGAGTGCAATACCTCGCGTGTCGGCATTAACCTGTTACCTGATGAGTGGTGGCTCTCCCATTCAGCAGCTGCACGAGCTCGCTGAACCGCTGCTCGTAGAAGCGCAGCAGCGCGGTTCCGAGGAGATTGGAGTCACCCGTCTGTTCTTCCGCCTGAGTGGCAGGGCGGGAGGGGGGTGGGGGGGGAAGGTGAGAGGTAAGTGCTCTGTATACGTGTCGGAGGGAAAGAGAGAGAGATGGAGAGATATGGCTAGAGAGAGATCGAGTGAGAGATGTGGAGCGAGGCAAAGATTCAGAGGAAGGTGGAGATGGATTAATTCTGAGGTAAGGAGATGGATAAAGGGAGAATGGGAGGAGGGAAATTGATTGAGAGTGAGAGAGATATGGAGATGGAGAGCATTGAGGGGAAGAGAGAGACATATAGAGATGGGGTGAGAGAGAGGGAGAGAGAGAGAGGGTTAGAGAGAGAGAGCGAGGGAGGGATAGAGAAGTAGAAAGAGAAACAGAGTCAGATTTATTATCAGTGATATAGGTAACATGACTCCAGTCCAAGAGGGATGGAGCTGGGGAGAGAGAGAGTTAGTGGGAGAGTTGGGGAGATATGGAGAGAGTGCAAGAGCATGAGAAAGATGGAGGGAAGGCAGTAAGATCAGGAAGAATGGAGAGAGAGACAGAGAGACAGAGAGAGAGAGAGAGAGAGAGAGAGAGAGTGAGGGGTCAACGATGGAGGGAGGCACGCAGAGAAGAGAGGGGAGTGTGAGTGAGAGAAGGAGAGAGCGAGTGCAGAAAGATGGAGAGGGAGAGCGTGAGACAGGAGGAATTGGAGGGAGGGAGACAGGAAAAGAGAAGAGGAGAGCGAGTGAGTGAGACAGAAAAAATGGGAGACAGAAAGAGATTGACAGAGAGAGAGAGTGAGATTTCTACCTCTCCTCACCACGTGTGTCATTCCCATTCTTCCATGGCCATTAGATGTAGCAGCAGAATAAGGCCATTCAGCCCATTAAGTCTGCTCTGCCATCCCATCATGGCTGATTTATTGTCCCTCCCAACCCCATTCTTCTGCCTTCTCGCTATAACCTTTCAGGCCCTGACTAATCAAGAACCCATCAACCTCTGATTTAAATATCCCTCATGACTGGGCTTGCACAGCTGACTGTGGCAATGAATTCCACAGATTCACCACTCTCTGGCTAAAGATATTCCTCCTCTTCACTGTTCTAAAGGGACATTCTTGTATTCTGAGACTGTGCTCTCTAGTCCTAGACACTCCCACCGTAGGAAATATCTTCTCCACATCCACTCTATCTAGGCTTTTCAATATTCAGTAGGTTTCAATGAGATTCCCCCTCAATTCTTCTGAACAGTACAGGCCCAGAGCCATCAAACACTCCTCATACATTAACCCTTTCATTCCCAGGATCATTCTCTGAACTTCCTCTGCAGCTCCTACAAAGCCAGCGCACCTTTTCTTAGATAAGAGGCCCAACACTGTTCACAATACTCCAAGTACAGTCTGATCATTGCCTTATAAAGCCTCAGCATTACATCCTTGCTTTTATATTGTCGTCCTCTTGCTAACATTTCATTTGCCTTCCTTACCACCAACTCAACCTGCAAGTTAACATTCAGGGAATTCTGCAAGAGTACTCCCAAGCCCCTTTACACGTCTGATTTTTGAATTTTCTCCTGGTTTAGAAAATAGTCTATACCTTTATTCCTTCTACTAAAGTACATCTGCACCTTCCAAATTGCTCCCAGAAACTCTAGCCACTGTTGTTCTGCCTTCATCCCTGCTAGTGTCCTCTTCCAATCAAGTTCGGCCAGATCCTCTCTCATGCCTCTGTAGTTTCCTTTTCTCCACTGCAACACTGATACATCTGACTTTAGCTTCTTCCTCTCAAACTGCAGGGTGAATTCTATCATAGTATGATCGCTCTCTCCTAAGGGTTCCTTTACCTTAAGCTCCCTAATCAGATCTGCTTCATTACATAATACCCAATCCAGAATTGACTTTTACTTTGTGGGCTCAACAACAAGCTGCTTTAAGAGGCCATCTTGTAGCTATTATATCTTTTCTTTCTGAAGGGATCCAGCACCATACTGATTTTCCCAATCTTCAACACATCCCACTGACTACAAGTTTTGCCCTATTAACTGGCAAATCTTCCTCACAGTCTCAGCCCCTACGGACCTGCCTCCTCCAGATCCCTCCCACTACCCCGCCCCCCCCCCCCACAACCTTACCTGGCGGGCGGCCTGTTCGTGGTAGAACTGGATCACGTCGAAGTTGTCGAAGTCGAGCTTGAGAGCATGTCGGCAGAGCTCGCACGAGGTGACGGCAGCCAACTCTGCCCCTGTGGGCCAACACAGGGGGGAGGGTTCAGTCTCCAGCTCGGGGCCCGGGGGAATGGGCGTTTGGGGGCCTGACACCGAGGATGGGAAGGCAGCGCTTGTGAGGGGGGAGAGCGGGTTTCAGTGGAGGTGGAGTAAGCAGTGGGTCCCACAAGCACCCTGACATCAGATAGTTCCTTCTACCCAGGGAGTTCACTCACTGTTGCCTGAACATCACACGGTGTCACACGGGTAAAAGAAAACCACCATCCTTCCGGTGGCTTCATCCCCACATCTGACTACAGGCTCTTTCTATGGTCTCCTCTATGCTGGAGGAACACACTTCGGGGTGACGGCTACACGAACACGAGCCCATGAGCTCTCCAGCAGCTGCCGATTTCCTTGTGTTTGCAACACTACCTCTTTTCCATTATTTACTTATTTATTGTAACCTCATTAAGATCTACCTGGTTACTCTTGCACCTCATCGTTCCACTGCACTGCACTTTCTCTGGAGCTGTTACACTCTATTCTGCATTGTTACTGTTTGACCTTGCTCTGACTCGATGCACTGTGTAATGAATTTCTGATCTGTAGGAACGGTGTTCACTATCTCGGTACGTGTGACTGTAGCAAAACCTAATCCAATAACACACCTCCCCACCCAGGACAGAAACTGGCAGAGGAAGTGGAGGTTGATGCACATCGCAGAAATTCATGAATTCAGCCAGCATAATCAAAGACCTGACTCACCCCAAACATTCTGCCTTTTCCACTCACTCTGCTGGACAAAGGATGCAAGGGTCTGAGAGCACGGGCCACCAGGTTCAAGGTCAGCTTCTGTCCCGGTGGTATTTAGTGGCTCCCTGGTACGATAAGGACTCTTGTCCTCCCATTATGATCCTGCACATCGCACTTCACTCTCTGAGTAGCTGTGACACTTGTAATCTCTCTTGTGTCTCCATCACTGGCAGCCCTTTGTTGCCTCCATCCTATCACCTCGCTGCCTGTCTCCACTCCTTACCTCCACTCCTCCCTTCCCTACCCCGCTCTATCAGCCCATCTGCCTCTCCTTGCCTGGACCCACCTATCACTTGCCAGCTGCTGCCCCTCCCTTCCCCTTACCTCCTTACACAGGCCACCAACCCCTCGTCTTCCAGTCCACAGAACAGAGAACAGCACGGGCCCTTCGCCCCATGACCTTGTACTGACCTTTTAATCTACTAACCTTTCCGTCCTACATGGCCCATAACCCTCAATTTTTCTATCATCCATGTGCCTATCTAAGAGACTCTTAAATGCTCCTAATGTATCTGCCTCTACCACCACCCTGGCATCTCGTTCCACACACCCACTAGCCTTTGTGCAAAAAAAGACTACCTCGGACATCCCCCCTATAATTTTCTCCAATCACCCCTTAAAATGATGTCCTCTCGTATCGCCCGTGGTGACCCCAGGAAAAAGGCACTGCCTGTTTACTCTTACTATGACTCTTATCATCTAATACGCCTTTACCATGAGACATGGGGCATAGGGGCAAGAATCAGGTCATTCAGACCATCAACTCTGCTCTGTCATTTCATCTCTATTTCCGTCTCAACCCCATTCTTCTGCCTTCCCCCCATAACCTTTCACGCTCTGATTAACCAGTGACCCATCAGCCTTAAATACACCCAGTGACCTGTCCTCCACAGCCGCCTGGGGCAATGGGTTCAGTGGCTGCTGAAATTCCTCCTCATCTCTGTTCTAGATGGACGTCCCTCTATTCTGAGGCTGTGCCCTCTGGTCCTGGACTCTCCCACCAGAGGAAACATCTCCTCCACAGGTTTCAATGAGGTCCCTCCTCATTCTTCTAAATTCCAGTGAGTCCAGGTCAAGCCATCAAATGCGCCTCATACATTAACCCTTTCATTCCTGGAATCATTTTCATGATCCTCTTCTGAACCCTCTCCAATGTCAGCACGTCCTTTCTTAGATTTATTGATTGATTGATTGAGATACAGCACAGAACAGGCCCCTATGGTCCTTCAAGCAGTGCCGGCTAGCAACCCCCCATTTAACCCCAGCCTAATCACGGGACAATTTAAGGGGCCCAAAACTGCTCACAATATTCCAAGTGGGGCTCTTATGTTAAGCAGCCTCACGTGTGGCATCTTGTCAAAGACCTCTGAAAATCTAAGTGCACACCATCCACCAATTCTCCTTCGTCTATCAAAAAATTCCAACAGGTTTGTCAGGCAAGAATTTCTCTTGAGGAAACCATGCTGACATTGGCCTATTTTATCACGTGCCTCCAAGTACCCTGAAACCTCATTCTTAAGAATCGGCTCCAGCATCTTCCCTACCACTGAGGTCAGACTAACTGGCCTATACGTTCATTTCTCCTGCCTTGTTCCCCTCTTGAAGAGTGGAGTGACATTTGCAATTTTCCAGTCCTCCGGAACCATTCCAGAATCTATTGATTCTTGAACGATCAAAGCCTCCACAATCTCTTCAGCCGCCTCTTTCAGAACCCTGGGGTGTAGTCCATCTGGTCCAGGTGCCTTTCGACCTTTAAGCTTCCCAATCACCTTCTCCCTTCTAAAGGCAACTTCACACACCTGCCCTTTGGCATGCTCGAACTTCCGACATACTGCTCCTGTATTCCACAGTGAAGGTGGATGCAAAATACTCATTCAGTTCGTCCGCCAGAGATCTGGTCGCTGCAGCTGTCCCCTGGTAGGACGTCCCTCCCCAACAGTATCGGAAGCAGTATACTTATTATCGAGAGGAATGGCCACAGGGGCACTCTGTGCCCGCTGGCCATTCCCTATCCCTCTCCTGACATGCAGCCAGGTACCTGCCTCCTGCAACCTGTCATCTCCTGAGTTTCTCGAGTGAGCCAAAGGTCATCGAGCTGCAGCTTCAGTTCTTTAACGCTTCATCAGATGCTTTTCTCATCCTCCTTTGCTCCAAAGAGAAAAGCCCAAACTATTCAACTATCTTCTAATCTAGGCAGCATCCTGGTAAATATCTACAGCTTCCACTTCCTTCCTATCATGAGGCTTCCAGAATGGAACACAATATACCAGGGTTTTATAGAGCTGCAACCTTACCTCAGGGCTCTTGAATTCAATCCCCTGACTAACACACTATACATCTTACATCTTCCTAACCACCCACTCAACTTGCGCAGCAGCTTTTGAGGGATCTATGCATGAAGCAAATGAAAGATATGACCGGAAACATCAGCCCTTCACTCCCCTCTGCTGAACCTACTGCACAAGCTGAGACCCTGTCAGGGAGTTTTATGCCCCAGGTTCCCGCTTCTGCAGTCTTTTATCTTTCAAACTGAGGAGGGGGTGCGTGGAACGAGCTGCCAGGGGAGGTGGTAGCAGCGGGGACAATGACAACATTTATCAGATGATTATTCGGGAACATGTATGGGGAAGGCGCTGAGGGAGATGGGCCAAATGCAGCCAAGTGGAATTAGCTGAGGTGGTCAGAACAGAGAGTGTGGGCCGATTGGACCGTTTCTGTGCTCTGTGACACCGCGACTCTCCTCACAGTCAGCGGCGCCTTGTGGGAACAGGAGGCGAGCAGGCTGGAACGAGAATGGGATGTCTGTCGGTGTGCGCAGGAACATGAGGTGCAGAAGAACATGGGCTACTGTGAGAAAAGCTAGCTCAGAGTAGGGCCAGTTACTGACTCCACAGGATCTGGTGGGTGAGTTGGGACGTTTAGGTGAGCCAAGTTGGTTATGGACCCCACAGGTTCATATGGGTGAGTCGGGACAGTTACTAACCCTACAGGTTCTTTCTTTCTTTTTTTTTGGCGTGTGCCTGCGTGCGTGCGCGTCCGCGTGTGCACGTCCGTGTGTACGTCCATGTGTACGTCCATGACGATGTCTTTTTCATGGCTATTACAAGGCGTGGAGTGAGAGAGAGAGAGACTGTGTGGCGGCCACTCCTCACACAGATATTTTCACAGTATTTTCCCTGTATTTTACGAGGTCGAGTTGTGATCTCGACACTCGACCCGGCACGGACGGAAAGCGTACTTGGGAGCGGACCCGACTGGTTTCGAACCCGGGAACCTCCGCTCCCGGGTCTGGCGCCGATGTCATCGTGCCAGCAGCTGGCCCAACCCTACAGGTTCCAGGAGGTTAGTGCAGACGGTTACCGACCCCACAGGTCCTTGTAGGTGAATAGGGACGGTTATAGATCCTACAGGTCTGGATGCGTGAGTTGGGAAAATTACTAACCCTACAGAGTCTAGGAGGTTAGTAGGAATGGTTAGTGATCCTGCCGGTCCTGGTAGGTCAGTCGGGACACTGATCTACAGGTCCCGATGGGTGAGTCAGGACAGTTACTAACCCTACAGGTTCTAGGAGGTTACTACGGATGGTTACTGACCCCACAGGTCCTAGCTGGTGAGCAGGGTTACTTACAGACCCCACAGGTCCTGGCAGGTGAATAGGGACAGTTACAGATCCCACAGGCCCTGATGGGTGAGTAGGGTCGGCGACTGACCCCACAGGTTCCATTGGGTGAGCAGGGACGGTTATCGACCTTACGGGTCCCGACGGGTGAGTTATGGATCCCACGCAGTGACCCATCCCCACTGACCTGCTATGACCTTGGCCTTCAGCCACTCCTTCAGGCAGTCCTGGTGCACGAACTGCAGGCTGCCCACACACTTGCATGGCTCAAGAAGTGGGTTAAGGAGGGTACCTCCGGGTACCAGGCAGATCCTGCACGTGTCTCCCTCCTCTTCATCCTCCTCCTCCTGCAGCAGGCTGTGGGGAAAGGAGACAATGGGGAGGGGCATTCTGAGTGACCGGTGGCTTTGCTGGCTGGAGAGGGGGAGGTGGGGCACAGGGTGAGAGCAGATGAGCGGGGGGGGGGGGTGAGATGGGGATGTGGGGTGGGTATGTTTGTTTGGTAGGGGTGTGTGTGGAGCAGAAAGGGTTTTGGGCGAGGTGTGTGTGGGGGTGGGGGATGTGTGGCAGGGGAATGTGGGGGGAATAATGTAGGGTGGTGTGGGACAGGAAGGGTTGTGAGGTGTGGAGAGAGAGGCGCAAAGAGAGGGGGCCGGGCAGGGGGAGCATTGAGAGATTGAGGGGTTGAGGGGGAGTCGTGGTAGGGGAGGGATTGACGGAGAGCTGAAGGAGGGATTGAAGGAAAGAGGGTGGAGTGGTTGGGTGGAAAGGGGAGGGTGGAGAGGAGATGAAAGGGAGAGTGGAATGGTTGAGGGCTTGAGGGGTAGAAGGGGAGGAGTTGAGGGAGTAAGGGTGAGACAAGGATAATTAGACAGAGGGGGAGAGGGTGGAAGTGGAGAGGAGATCAGAGAGACGAGGAGGGGGTGGGAAGTGAAGCCAAGTGAGTGAATGGAGTGGGGAAGGCCGGGAAGCAGGATAAATGGAAGGACAGATGAGAGAGGGGGAGTGATGTTTCTCACGCGAATAACGCACCTCAAATCAAAAGGGACAGTACCTATCCCGAGGGCACCTGCTCCGAGATAAGGACTGGGAATGGGTGCGCCATTAGTGACTGCTCGGGCATCCAGAGATCCCAGTCTATATTCAGATCGCACCCCTGGTTTACCGGGGTTGCTGAGTGATTTAACAAGCCTGGAATAATAACCCACCCAGTAATTGTGATCGCAGACTCCCCCTTCCCACTTTCCCCTCTAACCCTCCCCTCCTCTCTCAACCCTCCTCCCTGTTGTGAATTTATATTTCAGTACTCTTTGTTGTTTGCATCCTTCATTATAGGTTATATGTAAAAGTAAGTGAATGGCAGATGTCAATACGTCATATTTGCATTCCTCACTAAAGTAAAAATGAATTGTACCCAAGTATCCTCGGCTCCCTGTTTTACTTTCAATTAATTTCTGAACTTAAAAAACTTAACGGCGGTGATGAGAACGTTTTGGAATGAACCCGAGATAACTACCTACCTACTGAAGTGCAGAGAGATGGTCAAGTTTAAAAAAAATGTGCAACGCATTTCTCTTTGGAAAGGGGAGAAAGAGATATTTGATTTTTTTAAAAATAGTGCAGCATGTGTTTCTTCAAAAGGGGTGTTGCATGCAGAATAAATTGAGCAGTATTTGAAAGCAAATGGAATAGCCGATGAGAAATGAGTGCAACAGGTGAAAGAACATACAGTTTGCTTAGAAGTTTAAGAACTCCATCCAAACCAGCCGAAATGAGCTTTGCTGATACGGTGAATGTAACACAGGAACATTTAGAACCAAAGCCAATATTGTTTGCAGAATGCTTTAAGTTTCATAAGCAGAATCAATATGCAGGGTAGTCCATCTCAGCTTACATGGCTGAATTGAAGAAATTGCCTTAACGTTGCCAGTTCCGTGATGGGCTTAATGATGCCCTGAGACATCAATTAGTTTGAAGAATCTCACAAGAAGGCATTAAGAAATGACTCCTAACTGAGGCACAACTCACATTTAAAAGAGCAGTTGAAATTGCTGTGTCAATGGAAACAGCAGACATAGACACAATTGAGTTGCAGTCTGGATTGGAAGTAAGCGTGAGAGCAATATGTTACATAATTGAGTTGAGGTACATTCTATATTGAGTTGGAGTTTATAGCTAAGCAGGAAGGAGTTTTGTGCCTTTATATCTCAGTAGCATTGTGAATATATTGTTTGATTAAGCTTTCTTTGTTATATGTGAAAGTATGTGTATGACAACTGTCATTCCACCACCAAAATAAAAACAAAGTGTACGTGAGTATCCCCAGCCCCGTGTTTTTCTATTGATTAATTTCTGAAGTTACAGGACGTAACACTCCCTTCCTCCACTTTCTTTCTTCTCCCCACTCCTCCCTTGTTCAGGACAGTGCTGAGAGAGTCAGGAACCTTGTGTCCCTTTGCTGGGAACACACCAGCAGTCCAGTATAAGAGACAGAATGGGTGTATCATCAGAGGCCGGGTCTCTGGGTGCCATATCACCGACTTCAGAACCCAACAAACTAAGGTAGCAGCAAGTCACTGTTGACATCACAGGTCTGTCTGAGAAGAGGTTGTCTACTCCCTCACCTCAACCTCACCTCTTCTCCCTCACCAATCCTCCCCTCGTCTCCCTTTCCTCAGCCTCTCCTCCTCCCTCCTTTCCCTTATTGCTCTCCCATTGCCATACCCTCTTCTCCCTCACCTCATCCTCCCCATTGTCCCTCACCTCATCCTCCCCTCTTCTCCCTCACCTCATCCTCCCCTCTTCTCCCTCACCTCAGCCCCCTCTCTTCTCCCTCCTCTCCCTTTTTGGTCTTCCATTGCCGTCCCCTCTTCTCCCTCACTGCAACCTCTCGTCTTCTCCCTCACCTCATCCTCCCCTCTTCTCCCTCCTCTCCTTTTTTGGTCTCCCATTGCTGTCCCCTCTTCTCTCTATCTCTTCCCCTCCTCTCCCTCACCTCATCCTCCCCTCCCTACTCACCTCCTCTGCGGCTCCTCTGGGTCAGCCAGGGCCCTCTGGCGCTCTCCACCCTCGCTGCATGGTGTAGGTTGCTCCGGTATCGGCTCCCCCGGCCTTTGGCACGATGGGACCCTCACAGGGAGGAGGCCCTGGAGAGGATCTCTCACGGTGGGAGGTTTGTTCCCAGCTCCCGGCCTGCCCATCGTGCCCCGGTGCCTGGTGCTGGTGACGGGCTGGAGACGGGCTGGTCCCATGCCCGGTATCCTGGCTGGCTGACCAGACTCTGCCCCTACCCAGCAATGGTGGCGTAAGGTTGTGGTCTGCGTGCCCTGGTTGAAGAGGAGTGGGGCAGGTGACATTTCGGAGAGGTCCCTCCTGCCGCCCCGCAGTACTCTTCCCTCGTTCCCGTGCAGCCTCTCGATCCTGAGCTTCTGCAGGACATGGGTGGTCTGCTGTCGACACAGCGCGGCAGCCGAGCATGTGTTCCCAAACTCCCTGCGCCCCTCGGTCTCCTCCTGCTCGGCCTCATCAGCACAGCATGAGCATGTCCTTCGTCCCTGAGCCCCTGCCAAGGCCTGACGTGGGGTGAAGCTCCTCCTGGCCCTGAGCTGTCGCCTCTGCGCCAGGACGTCGGGACGATGGTCGTCACCTGGAACGGGATTAGCATCAGAATCAGGTGTAAAGTGCATGACCGTTACTCCAAGTTACACAGTAACTTCACTATAAAGGCTGATTTATACTTCTGCGTAATCGCCTACGCATTTATACTTGTGCGTTGGTGTGTCTGCATCTCGTTGCAATTCCCCGCCAAAAAGTTAGTTGGCGGTGGGGTTTCTATGCCACTGTGTTGAGTTTCTTCCTGTTGAACTCAACACGAAGAAACTCAAACTTCAAACAATGGCGACAGAAACTGAAGGAGGGTGAACTTGTCCGGCCACTGAGAGACATGGACGAGGAAATGCATTTCAAATATTTTCGGATGTCGGCAGGTAGATTTGACGATTTGGTTCATCGTCTCCAACCGTTTATTTCGCATCAGTGTACGCACAGTATACTCAGAGACTGGCAATCACCATTCGAGTTTTAGCTTCAGGTGGAAGTCAACAGGCTGTAGCAGCCAGCTACAAACTGGTGTCAAGCACGGGGTCCTCCATAATTCCGGAGGTCTGTAAAGCTTTATGGAAAGCATTGCAGCCAGAGTTCCTTCCCTGCCCTTCAGTCGCCCAGTGGGAAGCTATTGCAGTGTAGGAGGAAATGCGATGCTACCAAGCGGATCAATCACAGTTGTTGTGGCCTGCGTCGCCATGACGCGTAGTTACATGTTTGGGGAGATGCGCGTCAGGCTACGGCGTAGGGTACATGGCTACGCCGTGCCTACGGCGTCGATTTGACGCAGAAGTATAAATTGGCCTTAAGTCTCCACAGTGCACCTGTAGAATGAAAGAGGACTGGCTTCTCAGGAGGTTCTACCCTGAACCCAACACACTAATGCAATCATGCAGAAGGCACGCCACTGACTTGAGTTTGAGGAACTTTGTTAAGTCATCAAAATCTGCAGCAAATTTCTAAAGATGTATGGTGCAGAGCATTCTGACTGGCTGCATCACCACCTAAGATGGAGGCTTCAATGCGCAGGATTGCAAAAGGCTGCAGAAGGTTGTGGACTCAACCAAGCATCGTCACAGACACAGCCTCCCGCCACTGAGGCGATGCCTCAGGAAGATGGCACCTATAACTTAGGACACTCGCCATCCAGGACATGCCCTCTTCGTGTCATTGCTACCATCAGGGAGGAGGTACAGAAGCCTGAAGACCTACACTCAGTGATTCAGGAACAGCTCCTTCCTCTCCACCATCAGATTTCTGAACGGACCCTGAGCCCGTGAGCACCACCTCACTATTCTTCTTTTCAACTATTTATTTATCACTAAGATCAACCTCGTTATGATCTTGTACTTTTTCGTTTAGTTCCCAATAATGAACCAATTCCAACTGATCAGAATGCCAGTGATAATCAAGAGGATTCTGACTCAGTCCGCGGTCCCTGAGCTTCCTGAAGGCTGCTGGTTTAGTTGTTCGTCACGCTCCCACTCTGACCTCTGGCACTGCCACAACGCAGCCCAATGGAAGCTGAAGGAATACCGAACGTGGAACAGTACAGCGTGGGAACAAAGACTTCAGCCCACCGTGTTGTTCTGAAATAATTAGACTAATGACACCCAATTAAATCTAATCCCTTCTGCCTGCCCATGATCCATATCTCTCCACTCTCTGCGCCAATCTTACAGCTTCTGAAACACTTCTGTCGTGTCTGCTTCCACCACTGTCTCCAAGGGTAGAAGGAATGACTCGTAAATCTCCTTTTAAACTCTCCCTCTCTCACCTGCCCTTTGGTATTAGGCCTTACGACCCCGGCTAAAAACTGATGGCCATCTATTCCATCTATGCCTCTCAAATTTATAAGCTTCTATCAGTTCTCCCCTCGGCTTCTGTTGCTCCAGGGGAAACAACGCAAAGTTGTCCAACCTCTCCTCATAGCTCACACCATCTCATCCAGTCAGCGTCCCGGTGAGGCCCCTCCACACCCTCTTCATCTTCTGTCCTTAAAACAGCCTTCCATAGTTCATACCTGGACTTACTGTATAGTTCTGGGTCACCGGTCTTGAATCCCACTGATCTAGCCCTCAGCAGCCAATGAATCTCCTAGTTCAATCATAGCTTTTGGTTTGGGTATGTCGGTATGTTCTCGAAGTCACACACTCATCTACACAAGTCTTAATGAAGGCGGTGACAACTGTGGCGTATTCATTCAGATTTTAACTGAATATTGTCCAGTCCACCGACTCAAAACAGTTTTTTAAGTGCTCCTCCGCCTCCTTTTACCCTACTTTTGTGGTCCTCACCACTGGTGCTATGGTTTTTAGTCTCTGCCTGTAGCTGGGTGTAGAAGTACAGCCAGAGGATCAGACGTTCCAAAGTGTGGGCGTGGGTTGGCACTGTAAGCATTCTTTATGGTGGTATAGTGGTTGTCATAGCCGGGGATGGTAGTGAGGATAAACTCCCACTACCTATAAAGTGCTCCAAATAGCGTGCGACTCTAACAGCCTCTGACAGCCAAGTCCAACTCTGGGCCTTCACGTGTGGCTTAGCTACTAGGCCCAGCGGAACGTTTCTACTGGCAAGAGAAGGGGCAAAGATGGACCAGTGGTGCCTCAGGACCAGTATCTTCGGGCAGGTGGGGTCTGTCAGCTTTGAACGGCAGCCTGCCTAGGAGACGGAAAACTCTGATTTTAAGCCTCCGCTGCCTTATGGCCATACCCGCCCATGGGAAAGGCTTCGGGAGTAAACCCCGAGGAAGAAATCTGGAGCTCCCTAAGGCAGCTTGATGTTGTTCAGAAGTTCACTCCGGCAACCTCTGCGACGACACTGGTGCCAAGCTGTATTGGCACTTGCCCTTCCCTTGGACGACATCAGTGACGTGGAGAGGGGGAGCCAGCCGGTTCTTCAAATCTTCCACCCAGGCTTCCACCCTGGAGAGGACACAGTCCACGGCTGCCTACTGCTAACAGTGGTCAAGTGTGGTGTCTCCCCCCGTTCCACAAGTGGCATGTCAGTGGTCGCTGTTCAGAGGCTTCTTCAAGCTGGCCTGGGTGAAGTTCCTCACAATGACGGGGAAGCATCAGGGTGCGCTCCTTCCTGACTGCTGATCACGGTGCTCGACTCTTCCGGGTTAAGGCTGATTTATACTCCTGCGTCCACTCGACGCCGTAGGTATGGCGTCGCCGTGAACCCTACGCAGTGCCTACGCGGATCCCTTTGCCGTAGCCTGATGTGCACCTCTCCCAAAATGTAACTGCGCGTCGCGGCAACGCAGACCGCAACAACTGTGATTGGTCCGCTTGGTAGCATCGCATTTCCTCCTACGCTGCAGTAGCTTCCCACTGGGCGACTGAGGGGCAGGGAAGGAACTCTGGCTGCAATGCTTTCCATAAAGCTTTACAGACCTCCGAAGTTATGGAGGACGCATTTCGCTTTTACGAAAAAGGACGCTCGCTTTAAACTTGCTTACCCCGAGAAAGACTACTGTGACCGTGAAGCCTTGCGCGGGCAGGTGTGTGCGCATGGGCGATGTGACTGAATTGCAGAGTGACACAGAGACACCAATGCACAAGTATAAATGCTCACAACACGCGTGGGCCACTTGCGTAGGTTACGAAGTCGAGTTGACGCACAAGTATAAATCAGCCTTTACTGTCTAACACTGGCCTGAGGTGGAATCATCTTCCTGTCCCCATTCCTCTCACCCCCTACCCAACTCCATCTCCCTCATCTGGATCCACCTATCACTTCCAGCTGCTGCCCCGTGCCTTCCCCTTCACCTCTTCACCAACCTCTCCTCTGCAGTAGAACGTAGAACAACTCAGGCCCTTCGGTCCATGATCTTGTGCTGACCTTCTAAGGTTAACCTAATCTTTCCTTCCTACACAGCCAATAATCCTCTATTTTCCTATCATCCATGTGTCTATCTCTTAAATGTCCCTAATGTACCACCAGCCCGACAGTGCATTCCACACACTCACCACTCACTGTATAAAAAACCTACCTCTGACATCTCCTCTTTACTCTCTGCCAATTAAAACGATGTCCACTGTTATTACCCATTGCCACCTCTTTTATTACCCACTGGGGGAAAGGCGCTGGCTATCCACTCTTACTATGCCTCTCTTCACTTCTATCAAGTCACTTCTCATCCTCTTTCACTCCAGAGAAAAAAGTCCAGGCTCACCTGAGTTTTTCTCATGTGACGTGCTCTCTAATCCAGGCAGCATCCTGGTAAACACACACCAAATGCTGGAGGAACTCAGCAGGCCAGGCAGCATCTGTGGGAAAGAGTTAAACAGCCGATTTTTCGGGCCGAGACCCTTCATCAGGACTGGGGAAAGGGCCTCAGTCCAAAACGTCGACTGTTTACTCTTTTTTCCGTAGACGCTGCAGGGCCTGCTGAGTTCCTCCAGTCATTTTGTGGGTGTTGCTTAGATTTCCAGCATCTGCTGATTTCTCCTGGTAAATCTCCTCTGGACGCTTGCTTAAGCTTCTGCATCCTTCCTATAATGAGGCGGCCAGAAATGAACACAATACTCCAAGTGTCGTCTCAGGCTGCTGCGTTAATTGCGGCTCTTACACTCAGTCCCTGACCAGTGGAGACCGACACACTAAACACCTTACATTTTCTGAGCCACCCTATCCACGTGCACTTTCGAATGAAAGTGTCTGAACAAGAAACATCAGCCCTTCACTCCCCTCTGCAGAACCTACCTCACAAGCTGAGACCCTGTCAGGGAGTTTTATGCCCCAGGGTCCTGCTTCCGAGGAGGGGTGTGTGGAACGAGCTGCCGGGGAATGTGGTAGCAGCGGGGACAATGTCAACATTTATCAGATAATTATTCGGGAACATGTATGGGGAAGGCGCCAAGGGAGCTGGGCCAAATGCAGCCAAGTGGAACTAGCTGAGGTGGTCAGAACAGAGAGTGTGGGCCGAAGGGTCTGTTTCTGTGCTCTGTGACACTGGGACTTTCCTCACAGTCAGTGGCGCCTTGTGGGAACAGGAGGTGAGCAGACTGGAACGCGAATGGGAAGGGGAACTGTGCGCAGGAGCATGGAGGTAGAGAAACGGACAGGGGCCAGCACAGAGTCCGGAGGCGGAATGGCCTTTGTCAGCGCAGCGGGACTGGCGGTGAGCAGGGACGGTCGGCGACCCAACAGGTCCCGACAGGTGAATAGGGATGATTACAGACCCCCATACATTCGAGCAGGTAACTCGGGGCATTTTTGGACCCAACAGGCCCTAGCAGGTGAGAGATGGTTAATGACCTCATAGGTCCTACCAGCATGTGAATAGGGAAAGCAACAGACGCCACAGATCCCGGAAGGTGAGTACGGACAGTCACTGAGCCCAGACAGGTCCCGGTGGGTGAACAGAGACAGTTACGAATCCCATGCAGTGACCGTACCCCGCCCCCTCTCACCCACTGACCTGAGGTGGCCTTGGCCTTCTGAGAGTCCTGGTGCATCAACTGCAGGACGCCCACGCACTTGCATGGTCTGAGGAGGGTGCAGATCCTGTCTCCGTCTTCCTCCTCCTCCTCCTCCTGCAGCAGGCTGTGGACAGGAGATAGTGTGGGGGGAGGGTGTGGGGGGAGGGTGTGGGGGGAAGGTGTGGAAGGAAGGTGTGGAGGGAGGGTGTGGGGGGAGAGTGTGGAGGGAGGGTGTGGGGGAGGGTGTGGGGTGTGGGCAGAGAGGCAGAGTGAGTGAATGGTTGCTGCTGGCAGGGGGAGAGAGGGTGGGTAGGGCAAGCTGGTACTGCGGGGCGAGCATGGTTTGGGAAGCGAGGGGGCTGCAGGAGGCGTGGGGAGAGCGGATGGGGAAAGCAGATAGGGAGAAGGGTGAGGGGGAGATGGGGAGGGGGAGGTGGGTATGGGCGAGGAGGGCCATACGAGAGGGATGTGCAAGACAGGAGAGATGGGCGAGGGGGTGTGGGAGGATAGATGCAGAGAGGGAGAGAGGGTGAGACAAAGGATATTGGACAGAGGGGGTGAGGAGATCAGGGAGAAGAGGAGGGGATGAGAAGTGAAGGCAAATGAGTGAAAGGACTGGGAAAGGCTGAGAAATGGGAATCGGGGAGGGATAGAAGAGAAGGGGAGGGGAGGAATCTGTCTCCAGCATGTAACCCACCTTAAATCAAAAGGGAGTGCCCCAGCTCGAGGGAGCCTGCTCAGAGATACGGGCTGGGATTGGGAGCACAAGTTGGGATGCTTCATCAGAAAGGTCGGACATTGAGGTGACGGAGCCTGAGCCGGTGAGCCAGGAATGATCCGACGTTCGGACGGTTTAAGCGCCGGGTCAGATTGAGACGGTCGGGGCGTCGGGGTCGGAGGTGAGAGACGGCCGGGTTAGGCTCATTCCTCCACGGGGTTTGTTCGTTTCTGTGCTGGGCTGAGGCCGTGGCCTGCAACGACTGGATTGGCTGCACTGACGCCTGCCACTGTGAACTTCAGTTCTGAATGCTGTCTGCTTGATTTATTGTGTGCATGTGTGATGGACTTCTTTTGTTTTTAATGGGTTCTATTGGGGTCTTTGTTTTGTGGTTGTCTGTAAGATTCTATAAAGTATACATACTTCAATCATACAATGTAATTGATCGAACAAACCTAACAAATCTGGAATATTATCCACTCTTAACAATGGTGATCACAGAACTCCCTCTGCTCCCCATTCCTTCCTCCCCAACCCCCACCCCACCTCCCTCTTCCTCTCTCTCCTCTTCCCTCTCTCCACTTCTACTCGCTCCCCCTTATTCCTTCTCCCCGACACCCCCTCCCCCCCATTCAGGACCGTGCTTAGAAAGACTAAAACCCTGTGCTCTTTGTTGGGAACACACCAGCAGCCCAGTATAAGAGACAGAGTGAGTGTACCACCCCCAGCTTGCCCCAGCTTGCCCTGTTGGGCACCTTATGCTTCATTGAGATGGAATCTCTGGGTCCCACACCAGCAACTTCAGAACCAACAACTTAAGGTAGGCACAAGTCACCTTTGATCTCAAGGGACTGTCTGGGAAGATGCGTTGTCCTCTCCCTCCTCTTGCTCTCCCTTCTCTCCCCTCATCTCTCTTTCTCCTCCCCTTCCCCATCCCTGCTTACCCACCTCTCCTGTAGCCTCCGGAGTGCCTCTGGATCAACTGGGTTCCTCTGGCCTTCTCCCTCCTCGCTGAGGGTCACAGGTTCCTCCAGTGCCCTCTCCCTCGGCCCCTGGCTCCTCGGGACCATCACAGGGAGGGGGTCCTCGAGAGCATCTCTTGGTGTGGGAGATCGGCTCCCAGCCCCTGGCTCCTGAGTGGCCCTGCCCACCGCGCCCTGGTGTCGGGTGCTGGTGACGGGCTGGAGACGGTTTGGCCCCAAGGCCAGCAGCCTGGACCCCCCCTCCGCCAAGCCGTGGAGGGGCGAGGCGTTGGTCTGCACGTCCTGGCTGAAGGGGAGGTTGCCCCTGTGGCTCGGCAGCTCTCTCGCCTGCTCCGGGTGCAGCCTCTCCCTCCTCAGCTTCCGCAGGACACAGCTGGCTTGCTTTCGACACAGCCCGGGCTCCGTTCGCCCCTCAGCCACCTCCTCCTGCTGCTCGGCCTGGCCGGCACAGCATAAGCACCCTGAGTTTGTCCTTCTGCCCTGAGCCCCTGCCGAGCCCCGACGTGGGGTGAGGTTCCTCCTGGCCCTGAGCTGCCAACTGTGCACCGGGGTGGTGGGACGATGGTCGTCGCCTGGAACGGGGAATTAGCATCAGAATCCGGTTTAATGTCGCCGACGCAGGCCATGAAATTTGTTGTTTTGCTACAGAGCTACAGTGCAAGACATAACTATTGCAATTAGTTACAGATTAGTAATAGTGTCAAAGAGGAATGGGATCTCAGAGGTTCTATTCTGAGCCCAACACACTGATGCAATCACAAAGAAGGCTCACCAGCCCTTCATCGGGAGTTTGAGGGGATCTGGTACGTCTCCAAATGGCTCAACGACTCCAGCAAGTTTCTGAGGATGCACGGTGGAGAGAATTCAGTTTGCGTCACTGCGTGGCTGCAGGCTCGGATGTGCAGGATCACAAGGGGCTGCAGAGGCCTGGGGAGTCGGCCAGCTCCGTCACGGCCACGAGCCTCCCCCACCCCCCCCGCCCCACCTTCGAGGGCATCTTCAAAAGGTCGCATCCATCATTGAGGACCCTCACCATTCGGAACATGCCCTCTTCTCGATACTACCATCAATCTGGCCAGACCTAAAGACCTACACTCAATGATTGAATAACATCTTCCCCTCTGCCATCAGATTTCAGAATGGTCCATGAGCCCATGAGTTTGAGCTCCCAACTTCCCTTGTACATTGTGCATTTACTTCTCATTGTAACTTACGGTATTGCACTCTACTGCTGCCACAAAACACAGCATCTGTCAACGATTCAGGGAGAATCGGATGGCAGGGGGTGGAAGCTTTTTCTAAAATGTTGAGTGTTGGTCCTCAGGCTCCTGTTCCTGTGCCTGTGCCTGACGGTAGTAATGAGAAGAGGGCATGTCCGGATGGTGAGGGTCCTTAGTGATGGAAGTTGCCTTCCTGAAACAGTGCATTTGATTGATTGATTGAGATACAGCACAGAATAGGCCCTTCCAGCCCTTTGAGCCCAGCAATCCCCCAAATTTAATGTGCCAACCTACCAAAGGGTACATTGTGGGAGGAAACCGGAGCACCCGGAGGAAACCCACATGGTCAGGAGGAGAACATGCAGGCCGAGGTGGGGGATTGAACCCAGGTCGCTGGCACTGTAAAGCGCTGTGCTAACCACTATGGTACCGGGCCTCCCTGGTACGGTGTCGGGAGGACACTGAGAAGATGTCCTCTATGGAGGGAAGCGTTGTGCCTGTGATGGAGCTGACTGAGCCTCTGGCAGTGGGAGCCTCCACACCAAATGGTGAGTCAGAAAGTTGTCCACAGCAGCTCAGCATAAACTTTGCTTTGGGCTTTGGCGACGTTTCGTATCCCTGTAGCCTACCTTGTGGTGATACAGCCAGTGAGAACGAGACTCTTTGCTCATGTGAAGCTCAGAGTAAAACCCTCAGTGTGCACTTTAGCTAGGATGTTATTCCAATTCCTGATGCCCAACCTCAGTCAGTACCGACCTCAAGTCTGCCCGCTGGCCAAGTGGTCCAAAATGTCTGACTATTTATTTACCCCTGCAGCTTGACCTGCTGAGTTTCCCCTGCACTCTGTGTGTGTGTTGCTCCAGAACCAGCGGCAGGGGAGAATGGTAGCAGAAACATGGAGGTAGAGTGTGGAATGAGAATCTACAGGAGGGTTTTTGAGGTAGATGCAGTAATATATTTTAAAAGATTGGACAGGTAGATGGTTAGGAGAGGTTTGGAAGGTCATGTGCCAAATGTAGGAAAATGTAATTTATTTATTGAGATACAGTGCAGAATAAGCCCTTCTGGCCCTCTGAGCCGCGCTGCCCAGCGATTCCCCCGATTTAATCCCAGCCTAATCACAGGACAATTTACAATGACCAAATGACCTACCAATTAACACATCTTTAGACTGTGGGACTAAACCAGAGCACCCAGAGGAAACCCACACAGTCACGGGGAGAGCGTGGAAACTCCTTACAGGTAGCAGCGGGAATTGAACCCGGGTCGCCTGTACTGTACTGACCACTAGGCTACCGTGCCGCCCCCAATGGGATGGGCACCTAGGTCAGCATGGGCCAGATGGGCCAAAGGGCCGGTTTCTCTGCTGTAGAAGTACTTGCGGTGAAAATAAATCGAGCAATGAGCACAGAAGGGCAGAATGGTGCAAAGATTGTCGTGCCACTCTGAAATAATACGAACAGAATGCCGCAGGATAACCGAGCAGCACTCTGGGAAGAGGAAGCTCAGAGACCACGTGGTGGGCCACACTGGAGGCTCGGAGGTGTAGAGAGCCAGCAACCTCAAACCCCTCAGATGATGAACCTGCTCTGGCCCCGGTCCATAGATGCCATCACCAAGGTGATGCCTGGAAGGTTGAGGAGATCTCGATAATCACTCATACACACTGCTCAAAGTACCCTGACTTGCGGTCTGGTGTGAAAGACAGCTATTTGGACGCACTTCTCCTCCCCTGCTCATCACCGCTCTCTTTCCCACCTCCCTCCCTTTATTCCATGGTCCGCAGTCTTTTTCTATCATGGTCCTTCAAGCCCTTTACCTCTTCCACTTACCCCTCCCCCACACACCCACCTTCCCCCCTCACCTGATCTCATCTATCACCTGCCCCACCTTCCCAAATCCCACCCAGCCTCCCCCATCACCACCTTCCTATTCTGGCTTTCGCCCCCTTCCTTTCCAGTCCCCTTGAAGGGTCTCGGCCTGAAACGCGACTTCCCTCCAGCTGAACCTGGCTTGCTGAGATCGTCCAGCATTTTCAGATTAATTATCACTGACATTTGTAATGAAATTTGTTGGTTTGTGGCTGCAGCAAAGTGCAAGACTCGAATAAATTCTTGTAAGTTACAACAAAAATTAAAGCAAAATAAATAGGGTGAAAAAGGAATAGTGAGGTAGTATTAGGCCAATTTATGCTTGTGCGTCAAATGTACGCCGTAGTTACGACGTAGCCGCCTACCCTACACTATACTCTACGCCGAACCCTACGCCGTAGCCTGACGCGCACCTCTCCCAAAATGTAACTACGCGACACGGCGACGCAGACCAAAACAACTGTGATTGATCCGCTTGGTAGCATCGCATTTCCTCCTACACTGCAATAGCTTCCCACTGGGCGACTGAAGGGCAGGGAAGGAACTCTGACTGCAATGCTTTCCATAAAGCTTTACAGACCTCCGGAATTATGGAGGACCCCGTGCTTGATACCAGTTTGTAGCTAGCTGCTACAGCCTGTTGACTTCTACCTGAAGCTAAAACTCGAATGGTGATTGCCAGTCTCTGAGTATACTGTGTGTACACTGATGCGAAATAAACGGTTGGAGACGATGAACCAAATCGTCAAATCTACCTGCCGACATCCGAAAATATTTGAAATGCATTTCCTCGTCCATGTCTCTCAGAGGCCGGACAAGCACAGAAAATTCACCCTCCTTCAGTTTCTGTCGCCATTGTTTGAAGTTTGAGTTTCTTTGTGTTGAGTTTCAACAGGAAGAAACTCAACACAGTGGCATAGAAACCCCACCGCCAACTAGTGTTTTGGCGGTGAATAGCAGAGCGACGCAGACACACCAACGCACAAGTATAAATGCTCACAATGGCGTAGCCCACTTGCGTAGGCTACAGCGTAAACTAGTACGCACAAGTATAAATCAGCCTTAAGACGTGCGCACACGCATCTTTTGCTACTAGCGTACAAAGCAATTTAAACTGCGCACAAAACCATCTACCTCATTGGCATGTTAAATATATTTCACGATTGTACGCAAATCACATTTCTTTTTTTGGTTTCTGAGGTGGACCGTGTTGACAACATGGAGTTTGCGATGATCTGCCTGCAGATTTTAGAACTGGATTATTTACACTGTTTTTATTGAAGAAATTATTGATTCCCTGTGTCAAATTCCAAAGAAAGAAAGGGCATGAAGCACAATAGAACTGATAGTTCATTTAAAACGGAATGGCTTAACCAAACAGTAGAAACTGCTACACTGAAACCTCATGAGTTAAGGAATGTGCAGCTATGAGAAATATTTATGTACAATACAGAAACTGATGTTGCCTGCGTGTATTGTAGCGATGTAAAAGTTGCTGGGGAATTCGCACATGGGAAGAAGTGGAGTGATATTTGGAATCTTGACTTTTTATAGCAAGCAACTCACATATGGGCGGATCAAACCCAGAGGAGATCAAAATTCTTATTGACAGCATTTTGCTCGCTTTTAAAATGAATACCCTACATATAAAATTCAGTGTGCACATGTTGTTGTCACTGGGCAAAAATAATTTTGCACAGCACAAGATTTTTGCACACACTGGTCATTACAAATTAGAGGGAACATTGCTCGTGGACCATTCAGAAATCTGACGGTGGAGGGGAAGAAGCTGTTCCTAATGTTGAGTGCGTGTCTCAGGCTCCCTGATGGTAGTAGCGAGCAGAGGGCACGTCCTGGGTGGTGAGGGTCCTTAGTAATGGATGCTGCCTTTTTGCATGGCTTTTTGAAGATTAGATTAGATTATGAGGACACGCAGTCCTCTTTTATTGTCATTTAGTAATGCATGCATTAAGAAATGATACAATTTGTTCCTCCAGAATGATATCACAGAAACACAAGACAAACCAAGACTAAAGAAACTGACAAAAACCACATAATTATAACATATAGTTACAACAGTGCAAGCAATACCAATACCGTAATTTGATAAAGAACAGACCATGGGCACGGTAAGAAGTCTCAAAGTCTCTCAAAAGTCCCATCATCTCACGCAGACGGTTGAAGGAAGAAAACTCTCCCTGCCATGAGCTTCCAGTGCTGCAAACTTGCTGATGCAGCATCCTGGAAGCACCCAACCACAGTCCGACTCCAAGTCTGTCTGAAAACTTCGAGCCTCCGACTAGCTCTCCGACACCATACACCGAGCACCATCTCTGCCGAGCGCTTCAACTCCGGCCCCGGAAATAGGCAATAGGCAAAGCCGAGGATTTGGGGCCTTCCCCTCCGGAGATTCTCAATCGCACAGTAGCAGCGACAGCGAAGCGGGCATTTCAGAAGTTTCTCCAGATGTTCCTCCGTGCTTCTCACGGTTGTCTCCATCAAATCAGGATTGTGCACGGCATCCTAGGTCACAAATATGATATCAATTCGGAGAGGCCGCGCGCGCTGCGTTGCGCCGCCATCTTCTCCTCCCTCTCCCAATGGCCTCAATGGTGGGGAGAGCTGTGCCCATGATGAAGCTGGTCGAGTCTACAACCATCTGCAGCTTTTTTTAGTTCTGTGCATTGGAGGCAGTCATGCAATCAGCCAGTATGCTCTCCACTGTATATCTGTAGTAATTTGCTCTTCTTTGGTAACACACCAAATTTTCTTGAGGGGTTGCCGTTTATAGAAGTTTTCAATTTGTGTGTTGCACAGACTCTCTTGTGTCTTCAATGCACAAGGGTGTCCTTCAACTCCACCCAACCCTCAGTGCATCCCCAACCCCCCCCCTCACCCTAGCAGGTCAACGACCAACTCTTGCTGACTTTTCAGGCTAGGTTGTTGTTCTGACACCGTGACTTCACCATCTCTTACACTGTTAGCCCCTGCTCTGTCCATTGTCTCTGCTTTTCCCATACATCTTAGGGCAGGGACCTTTCCTCTTGGCCTGGAGGAACGCCACACCAAAACAGACTCCATGGCCCACAGGCGCGCCCCCCTCCCACACTGTGACCTCCCTGAGAGTTGAGCACCCACTGGCGGGTGGTGAGACCGCACAGAGAGTGATGGGGAAGTGACTGGACAGTCTGTTTCTCAGGAATGATGTCCTGTCCAGGCTCAGGCCCCACCCGGGAAAGACACCGAGCCCTTTCTGAAGGAAGCCCTTCATTGACTATGGACCATGTGGTCCCTGTAGTGAAGACTTTGAACTGAAATCCTTCATCTGGGCAGAGGAGTCATTCTGGCATGGAGAGAGATGGTCATTGTCTCCTGATAAACCAATCCCTTCAGCTCCCTTCTCCCCCGAGCTCTGCACTCAATGCCTCCTCCTTGACGGCCAACCCCATTTTGCCGACTGCAGGCAAGCCCATCCCCGTGCAAATTGCTCTCAGAATAGAAATGTTTTTACTCCTGATTTCTCTTGCCGCCACACTGCGACGTGTGCCTCAGACTCTCTGTCTGTGGACCCCACCTTCCCACTTTGCAAGCGCAGTTCACAGACTGCCCGCTCCAGTGAACAGCCCACCTCCGTCTACCTGGTCATGGGCTTGTGTAACCGTTCAAAGCTCCACTCAATCTGTTGTCTGCATTTCCTACACCTACTTTCACACTCCTCCACTCTCTCCCTTCCTCCCTCTCTCCCCACTGCTCTCTTCCACTCACCTTCTGTTATCCTATCTTGCTCCTTCCTCTCTTCCTCTCCCTCCCTCTTTTTTTCCTCTCTATTGCTCTCCATCTCATTTCCTCCGTTGTTCTCTTCTCTTTCTATTCTATTTTTCTCCCTCCCTCTCTCTTTCCCCCTTGCCTCTATTTCTCTCCTCTCTCTCCCTCACTTTCCCCTCATTCTCTTCCACTCCCTCCTCTCCCTCCCACACTCTTTTCTCTCCACTTGTCTCTTTTCTACCCTTGCTCGCCTATCAACAAGTCAGCTTTTTTGCCAAGTGACCCCCTCAGCAAGGTGCTCCCTTCATCCCAGCCATTCCCTCCCCCACCCTCACAGCAAATTAAACAAGTTTGTTTTCTGTATTTGCCAATTCTTTCATCTCTAACCAGGTAGAACCCCCCCTCCCTCCCCACAAGATCTTCTCCAGCAGCCGGAGTGCCTCCTGCCCAGTGCTTTCCCCATCCGAGGAGACCAGAGAGCAGTGCTCCCTGGCGACTCGTCCGAACCATTCGCTGTGTTTTGGAGGCACTGCGTCCATGGTGACCTTCCCCCAACTGCACTACGTTCTGTCCACATTCAAGCCGTGTCATTCTGCGCTGTGCATATTGAAGTCCGTGTCTAAATGCTTCTTTACTGTATGTGGTTCCACCACTTCTTCTGGCAGCACATAACAGATATCAAACCCCCTCTGTGTGAGAACACTTACCCATCAGACTCCCTTATCCCTCCCCTTAAACCTACCCGCTCTTGGTTTTGATACCCCTCACAAAGGAATACTATCCTGACTAACTCCTGCATCTACTGTGTCTCCCCCGTAATCTTTCGTACTCTTCCCTCCAGGCAAAGTAAGCCCAGCCCGTCCAATCTCTCCCCAGAACTGAGGTCCTCGACAACAGGCAACACCTCTGCACTCTCTCCAGCGCATCCACGCCCTTTTAGTAGCGTGTTGACCGGAATTGCACTCTTCCTACACAGCCTCCTGCGAGAACTGTACGGCGTGAGCAACATTCTGACAGGTGTGGGGGGCTCCGAGGCGCGGGACCGCAACAGAGGGTACAGACTCTGCCAGCGCCATCGGAGACAACTTCAAGCAGTTGTGCCTCAAGGAGGTGGCTTCCGGCACTGAGGTCCCTCACCGTACGGGACGTACCCTCTTCTCATCGCTACCATCAGGGCAGACGCACGGGAGCCTGAAGACCCATACTCAACCAGTTTCAATACATTTACACAGCCCCTTGAGCCGTGCCACCGGTCAAACCCTTGCTGAACCGCGGGACAACTTACAAGGACCGGATTACCCACTAACCAGTCTGTTTCTGGATTGTGGGAGGAGGAGACCGCAGCACCCCGGGGAAACCCATGCGCACACGGGACGGAACGTATAGGCTAGTTTACAGAGTACGCCAGAACTCAACTCTGAACTCCGATGCCCCGAGCTGTAACAGCGCCACGCTAACCGCTAGGCTACCATCAGCTTCTTCCCCTCTGCCATCAGATTTCTGAATGGTCCTCGAGTCCATCAACACCAACTCCTTAATTAGTCTTTTGCACAATCTATCTATTTTCCCATTTATTAATTTCTTTCCAGTTATTTATTTGTTTATTTGTATTTTTATTTATTGTTTATAATTTATATATCTGTTTATCGAATTGTTCATTTATTTATTGTAACTTAGTAATTTTTATGTCCTACTCTGTACTCCTGCCCCGAAACAACAGATTTCACAATGTACATCAGGTGAAAACAAACCTGACTCAGACTCTGAAACAGTTTCAAGATGCATTTAGTTGACAAAAAGAAGAATGCAAGCCTTTCTGTTTTTAAAGCTTATAAGACCATAAGAAATAGGAGGAGAATTCGGCCATTCGGCCCATCGAGTCTACCCCACCATTCTATCGTGGCTGATTTAGGACAAAGGAGATGGTGACGGTGATGGTAATGGTGACAAAGGAGACGATGCGGAAGCCTCTAGATGGTTGCTATACACGAATGCTGCGGATGGCTCTTGAAGTGAGTTGGCAATAGCACATGACGAATGTCCAGCTCTGTAACAACCTACCGATGCTCACCACTAAAATCGAGGCGAGAAGACTGCAACTAGCGGGGCACTGTTTACGCCACCCCGAGCTACCTGCCAGCCCAGTCATCATATGGGAGCCCAAGCACGGGAGGATGAACCCTGGGCGCCCTCACGAGACGATGGTCAACACGCTCCTAGAAGACAGCGGCGCGGCTAATGTAGATGAACTGAACACACTGATGAGGGAGAGGGAGAAGTGGGGAGTCCGTCATCGTGCCCGACGCCGGCCCCCTAGGCCTGAGTCGACGTAGTAGTAGTAGTAGATGGTGATGGACTTTCGGGAGACTCAGCTCTGCTCCCTGTTACTATTGACGGTCAGGATGTGGATGTGGTGAGGAAAGTACCGGGGGGTGCACTTGGTCGACAGATTTGAGTGGAGCACCAACACAGAGGCTGTGTACAAGAAGGGCCAGAGTCACCTCTACTTCCTGAGGAGACGGAGGTCCTTTGGACTATGCAGGCCTCTCCTTCATATGTTCTACCAGTCTGTTGTTGCCAGTACAATCTTATATGCAGGGGTTTGCTGGGGCAATGGCATCAACATGTGATGCCAACAGGCTCAATAACCTGACTAGAAAGACTGCCTCTGTTATAGGAGCCAAACTGGATGCACTGGAGGCTGTGGTAGATCAAAGGACCCTACGAAAAATCCTGGCAATTCTGGACAATGTTTCTCACTCTCTGCATGCCACCTTGGCTGAACAGAGGAGCA
The DNA here is from genome assembly GCF_963921235.1 of Mobula hypostoma. Classification (NCBI taxonomy): domain Eukaryota; kingdom Metazoa; phylum Chordata; class Chondrichthyes; order Myliobatiformes; family Myliobatidae; genus Mobula; species Mobula hypostoma. Next base: position 27,576,914 of record NC_086106.1, read on the forward strand.
CTTTTACAGATAGACAAAGACAGCTGTATTGTTCCAAAGAACGACCTCTATATGAGGTTGTTCTTATCCTTGGCCTTTCGGCTCCATAATGAGTCAACCTATCGCTGGGGAAGTGATGACCCCTTCCTGTTAGACTGAGGTAACTTATTTTTTATTCTTCCTTACTTCTCTTCTAATATTTGTATATTTCTATTTCTGTAATGCTCCTGTAATTTCTTTTGGGATCAATAAAGTATCTATCTATTCATCTAAATATCCTTTCAACCCTATTCTCCTGCCTTCTCTCTGCAGCCTTTGATGTCCTTATTAATCAACAACCTATCAATCTCCACTTTAAATATACCCAATGACTTGGCCAGCACAATATCTGTGGCAATAAATTCCACAGATTCAGCATCCTCTGGCTAAATGATTTTTTCCTCATTTCTGTTCTAAAGGAAAGTCCTTCCATTCTGAGGCTGTCCCCTCTTGTCCGAGACCCCCCTGCTGAAGGCACCACTATGAGGTGATGTGGAGTACTGGCTATGGAGGGGAATGCCATTGCACAGTCTTGCATTCACCCTAGTGTACATCCCCTGACAGTTCTCCATTTCACTGAAGGACAGATGAGGCTTTCTCCAATTTTGTGCTCTTGGAGCAGATACGATGTCAACCAAGTATTTATGATGCATGTATGTGCTGTTCAGGGAGGAAAGTCATGGGCCCATCAATATTTCACAGGGTGAGGCTCCCTCCGCACCGTCCTGACACATTCCCAGGGACAGAGTCAGACACAGGGTGAGGCTCCCTCCACACCGTCCCGTCACACACTCCCAGGGACAGAGTCAGACACAGGGTGAGGCTCCCTCCACACCGTCCCGTCACACACTCCCAGGGACAGGGTCAGACACAGGGTGAGGCTCCCTCCACACCGTCCCGTCACACACTCCCAGGGACAGGGTCAGACACAGGGTGAGACTCCCTCCACACCGTCCCGTCACACACTCCCAGGGACAGGGTCAGACATAGGGTGAGGCTCCCTCCACACCGTCCCGTCACACACTCCCAGAGACAGGGTCAGACACAGGGTGAGGCTCCCTCCACACCGTCCAATCACACACTCCCAGGGACAGGGTCAGACACAGGGTGAGGCTCCCTCCACACCATCCCGTCACACACTCCCAGGGACAGGGTCAGACACAGGGTGAGGCTCCCTCCACACCGTCCCGTCACACACTCCCAGGGACAGGGTCAGACATAGGGTGAGGCTCCCTCCACACCGTCCCGTCACACACTCCCAGGGACAGGGTCAGACACAGGGTGAGGCTCCCTCCACACCGTCCCGTCACACACTCCCAGGGACAGGGTCAGACACAGGGTGAGACTCCCTCCACACCGTCCCATCACACACTCCCAGGGACAGGGTCAGACATAGGGTGAGGCTCCCTCCGCACCGTCCCGTCACACACTCCCAGAGACAGGGTCAGACACAGGGTGAGGCTCCCTCCGCACCGTCCCGTCACACACTCCCAGGGACAGGGTCAGACACAGGGTGAGGCTCCCTCCACACCGTCCCGTCACACACTCCCAGGGACAGGGTCAGACACAGGGTGAGACTCCCTCCACACCGTCCCATCACACACTCCCAGGGACAGGGTCAGACATAGGGTGAGGCTCCCTCCACACCGTCCCGTCACACACTCCCAGGGACAGGGTCAGACACAGGGTGAGGCTCCCCCCACACACCGCCCCGTCACACACTCCCAGGGACAGGGTTAGACACAGGGTGAGGCTCCCCCTGCACCAGGGAGTGCACAGCTTGTTCAGAACAGAGGCATCTTCTGACCCTCAGTCACATTTCCAGTTGACCCCAGTTCCCTTCCTGCCTTTGCTGACCTGTGGTCACACTGCTCTTCGTGTCAGTGGCATCTGATGGCTCTGGGGCCTTCTGCTTCTTGCTCACGACGTTGGGTAAAGACGGAAGCTTGTTCCCTCTCCCAGTGATCAGAGCTCTCGGGTGGTCGGATAATTGCTGAACCTCCTTGGTCTCTGCGTCTGTGAGGTCCATCTGTGGGGAGCAGGGACAATGAGTTAAACTGGGAACTGTGTATGGGGAAGAGAGGCAGGGACACCAGAGATACTGGAAAACACACACACACACACACACACACACACAGACACACACACTCACTCACACTCACACTCACTCACACACAGAGTAAATGGTCAACATTTCGGACCAACACCCTTCATCAGTACTGGTTAAAACATTAGAAGCATAGAAACATAGAAAACCTACAGCACAGTACAGGCCCTTCGGCCCACATAGCTGTGCCGAGCATGTCCTTCCCTTAGAAATTACCTCGGGTTACCCATAGCCCTCTATTTTTCTAAGCTCCATGTACATATCTAAATGTCTCTTAAAAGACCCTATCGTATCCACCTCCACCATCACCGCCGGCAGCCCATTCCACGCATTCACCACTCTCTGTGTAAAAAAACTTACCCCATGACATCTCCTCTGTACCTACTTCCAAGCACCTTAAAACTGTGCCCTCTCGTGCTAGCCATTTCTGCCCTGGGAAAAAGCCTCTGACTACCCACACGATCAATGCCTCTCATCATCTTATACACCTCTATCAGGTCACCTCTCATCCTCTGTTGCTCCAAGGAGAAAAGGCGGAGTTCACTCAACCTATTCTCATAAGGCATGCTCCTCAATCCAGGCAACATCCTTGTAAATCTCCTCTGCACCCTTTCTATAGTTTCCACATCCTTCCTGTAGTGAGGTGACCAGAACTGAGCACAGTACTCCAAATGGGGTCTGACCAGGATCCTATATAACTGCAATAGTACCTCTCGGCTCTTAAACTCATTCCCAAAATTGATGAAGGCCAATGCACCGTATGCCTTCTTAACCACAGAGTCAATCTACTGTGCGATCGAGAATCTCCGGAGGGGAAGGCCCCCAATCCTTGACTTTGCCTATTGCCTGTTGCCGGGGCCGGGGTCGAAGTGCTCGGTGCTCGGTGTCGGAGAGCTGGTTGGAAGCTCGAAGTTTTCGGACGGACTCGGAGTTGGACTGTGGTCGGGTGCTTCCAGGGTGCTGCATCGGCAAGTTTGCGGTGCTGGAAGCTCATGGCAGGAAGAGTTTTCTTCCTTCAACCGTCTGCGTGAGATGATGGGACTTTCGAGAGACCTTGGGACTTTTTACCGTGCCCATGGTCTGTTCTTCTGTCAAATTACTGTATTGCTTGCACTGTTGTAACTGTATGTTATAATTATGTGGTTTTTGTCAGTTTTTTTAATCTTGGTTTGTCTTGTGTTTCTGTGATATCATTCTGGAGGAACAAATTGTATCATTTCTTAATGCATGCATTACTAAATGACAATAAAAGAGGACCGCGTGTCCTCATAATCTAAAAAAAAATCTAAAAAAAACCTGTGCAGCAGCTTTGAGTGTCCTCTGGACTTGGACCCCGAGATCCCTCTGATCCTCCACACTGCCAAGGGTCTTACCATTAATACTATATTCTGCCATTATACTTGACCTACCAAAATGAACCACCTCACACTTATCTGGGTTGAACTCCATCTGCCACTTCTCAGCCCAGTTTTGCATCCTATCAATGTCCCACTGTAACCTCTGACAGCCCTCCACACTATCCACAACACCCCCAACCTTTGTGTCATCAGCAAATTTACTAACCCACCCCTCCAGTTCCTCATCCAGGTCATTTATAAAAATCACAAAGAGTAGGGGTCCCAGAACAGATTCCTGAGGCACATCACTGGTCACCGACCTCCATGCAGGATATGACCCGTCTACAACCACTCGTTGCCTTCTGTGGGCAAGCCAGTTCCGGATCCACAAAGCAGTGTTCCATTGGATCCCGTGCTTCCTTACTTTCTCAATAAACCTTGCTGAAATCCATATACACAACATCTACGGCTCTACCTTCATCAATGTGATTAGTCAGATTCTCAAAAAATTCAATCAGGCTCGTAAGGCACAACCTGCCTTTGACAAAGCCATGTTGACTATTCCTGATCATATTATGCCTCTCCAAATGTTCATAAATTCCACAATATTGACTGTTTATTCCCCTCTGTAGATTGTGCTGGACTTTTGAGCTCCAGTGAGATTTTGCAGGTAGACTGCACTGGAGCACCCTGGGTGTATTGTCTGCAGTACACACCTCAGTGGCCACTCTATGAGGTACACCTGTACACCTGCTCGTTAATGCAAATATCTAATCAGCCAATCACTTGACAGCAATTCAACGCATAAAAGCATGCAGACATGTCAAGAGTTCATTTGTTGTTCAGACCAAACATCAGATTGGGGGAAGAAATGTGTTCTGAGTGACTTTGACCGTGGAATGATTGTCGGTGCCAGACAGGGTGGTTTGAGTATCTCAGGAACGGCTGGTCTCCTGGGATTTTCACGCACAACAGTCTCTAGAGTTTACAGAGGATGGTGAGAAAAACATTAAAAAAAAACAATCTATTGTGTGGCAGTTCTGTGGGCAAAAACCCCTTTGAATGAGAGAGTTCAGAGGAGAATGGCCAAACTGGTTCAAACTGACAGGAAGGCAACAGTCAAGTTGAGCCAAGGTTACTGTCAAACGGGACAACATTTCTCAGGACCAGGGTGTGAAACACAATAGCGACATAACATGCATAAAAAAAGAAAGTAAAGCGCATAAATTAAATATTGTCAGGTACAGAACAAATTAACTGGTGACACTTTGAATGTGATACGGCAGGGAGTTCAGGAGCCTAGTGTCCCGAGGGACTTCACAAACCCCACATTACAACAGTGGTGTGCAGAAGAGCATCTCTGAACCTACAACATGTCAAATCTTGAAGAGGATGGGCTACAGTAGCAAACGACCACGTACTTGCACTTGGCAGCCACTTTATTTACTAAAGTGGCCACTTTGCGGACAATAAATGCTTTAATTACAATGGAATCCAGTTAATTGAGCCGTCAATTAATCGGGGCAGCCGCTTATTTGGGGCAAATCTTAAAGAAAAAAAACTAATTGAGAAAATTCCCTTCGTTTATTTGGACACAATGCTGCTTAATTGGACAGGAGACTGTTGCCAAGCAGTTTCTAACTAGCATCAGACACCTTGTGTGGCCATTAGACTGTGCTTAGAGCGAATTGTTTTTAAATAGCATCAGTTGTGTGTGTTTCTGTCCAAAAAGAAGTGATTTTTGTCGCTATCAGTTGGCGAGAAATAAGCAGTAAGACAATTCAGAACTGTTTTGCTCGCTGCGGTCTCAAGCATTCAGGCTTGGAGATGCCAGAAACAGCTGGGAGTGAAAACTAAACTATTTCATTAATTCAACAAGTTAGGAACTACCAGGAATTTGAAGGTATCAACAATCATCTTGAATGTTGCAATGGTAATGAGGATTTGGAGGATGCAATCATTGAAAGCACTGTGTGAAGACAGTCTGTTATCTGCATGAGGTGTCTGCACTGATTTTATTCACTTGCAGCCAATCAAACAACACTGCAGTGTACAGTGGATGAGTACCTCTATTGAGAACTATTAGGGACTAATACATAGTTTTATAATACTGTAGAGGTATTGTAGTACATCTACCTTTCACCTCCACCTGCATCCCCTCCTCCTTCCCTTTCTGCTCTGGTCCACTCTGATCAGATTCCTTCTTCTCCAGCCCTTGACCTTTCCCACCCACCTGGCTTCACCCATCACCTTCTAGCTAGCTTCCTTCCCCTCCCCCACCACCTTTTCTGGCACCTTCCCCCTTCCTTTCTAGTCCTGAGGAAGGGTCTCGGCCCGAGACGTCATGTGTTCATTCATTTCCATAGATGCTGCCTGAGTTCCTCCAGCATTTTGTATATGCTGCTTTGGTCGTGCTCTAAGTTGTTCTGTATTTCATCTGAATACATAATTTCTTACTCAGTTAAAAAGTAGTCTTTTGATACCTTTTTAATTATTTCCATGAAACCTGCTAATTGGGGTAGCCGTATAATGAACTGGCCCAGTTAACTGGAATCCACTTAAATGCTGAAAATGCTGTCTATTGTTCAGAGTAATATGAATCCTGAATATCACTCCCTTTTATGTTCCCTGAGCAGGTTACTTCCTGTAAAACACCCAGCATTATGAACAGGGAGATATCGTTTGCTGTAAATATCAAGTGGTTGTAACTCCATCAAGAACACCAACAGAGATCCTCCCCAGGTACGTTTCCATAGACGGTTCGAAACACGAACAGTTTACATGTTGGGAATGAGACCTCAACCAAATTCCCACTGGCAGATGATGCCTGAGACCCCGAGCAGCCACAGATCCTTCCTGCGGTTCTGCCAAACATTTGTTCTTATGTGCAGGTCAGTGTTCATAAGCTGGGAGGACCTGTAACCATGTAATAGAGGTATTGTATCCACAGGGCTCTGTAAATCAGAGACTCAACTTCGCTCAGGAGCATTCTTCCAATTGTTTCAAATAGGTAAATAAGACATACACAGGACAATTATTGCATGCAGTATTCCCCAGGGAGTGCAGGAACTGATCTCCCAAAAGTGCACAGGGACACAATGCACAGGGAGCAAGATATTCTGCAGACGCTGGAAATATTGAGCAACACACAAAAAAAAAGGAGGAGGAACTTGGCAGGTTGGGCAGCACCTAATAAACAGTCAATGTTTTGAGCTGAGGCTGGGCAGCATTTTGTGTGTGAATCACCGTGCAGACGGGAGAGGGAGCTTGCCACATTCCACACACCATATGGAGTGACTCTGGCCTTCACGTGTGGACAGAGACTGAAGTTGTCACTGTGGCCTCATCTAAAACGACAGGGATACAGTTATCACTGTGCCCTTATCAAAACCACATGGCAGCAGTGGAAACTGTGCTCTATACATCCCATCATACGCTGGGTCTATCGTGCATGGGGTCTATAATTCTCTATAACAGCCAGGGTGGTTAGTTATTCTCTACAGTAAACTGGGATGCTATTTTCCGTAATATATCAAAGTTCAAAGTACATTTATTGACAAATTTTGTCTCCTTACAGGCATCCAATAGCACCATTAAAAAAAAGACCCAATGTGCAGAGAGAAAAAAATAACAAATTGTACAAACAATAAAAGCAAGCAGATATCGTTCAGAACCGAAGTTCACGAAAGGTAGTCCACAGCCATGAAGCCAGTCACAGCTGATTCAGGAGCCCATTAGTTGCAGGCCACGGCCTCAGTTCTTCACGGAGATGAGTAAACCTCAGGAATCAGCAAGAAGAACCGGCCTGTCCCTTGCCCCTGGCCCCAGCACCCTGACTTCTTCAGTCTTCTTCTTAAGTCGTCCAGTTGGCTAGTTCATCCTGGATCCCTTGTGTTCTAAACTCCTGAACAAGCATTATCACACAGGATCCTGTTACAATAACCTCTCACTCAATGTCAGCAAGTCCAAGGAGATGACTATTGACCTCAGGAGGAGGAAACCGGAGGTCAGTCGGCCACTCCTCATCGGAGGATCGGAGATGAAGAGGGTCAGCAACTTTAAATTCCTCAGTTTTAATATTTCAGACGATCTGTCCCAGATCCAGCATGTAAGTGCCATTACAAAGAAAGCACTTCTTTCTTAGAAGTTTGTGAAGATTTGGCATGTTATCTAAACTTCGACTATCTTCTATAGCTGTGCAGTGGAGAGTATACTGATGGTTGCATCACAGCCTGTTACGGAAACACAAATGGCTTTGAACAGAAAATCCTACAAAATGTAGTTGGAACATCCCAGTCGATCTCAGGCAAAGCCCACCACACCATTGAACACGAAACACTGTCACAGGAAAGCAGCATCCATCATCAGGGACCCCCACCACCCAGGCCATGCTGTGTTCTCACTGCTGCCATCAGGAAGAAGGACTCACATCGCCAGGTTCAGGAACAGTTATTAACCCCGAACCATCAGGCTCTTTAACCAGAGGCAATACCTTCACTTGCCCCGTCACTGAACTGTTCCCACTTGCTGTGGACTCATTTTCAAGGACTCTTCATCTCATGTTCTCAATATTTATTGCTTATTTGTTTGTTATTATTAATGAGCTCATTTGTTGTTGTTTCTTTGTATTTGCTGTGATTACCCACAAGAAAACAAATCTCATTCACGTGTGTACTCCTAAGCAATAACAAATTTACTTAGAAGGCCTTGCTCAAGTCTGCATAGAGAGTGTCTACCGACTTGTCCACGTGAATCCTCTTGATGAACCTCCGAAAACTGATTCAGACTTTCCCATGGATAAAGCCATGCCTAAGTAATTCTTGCTTTTCCAAATGCAAGTAAATTCCATCTTTCAGAACCTCTCCCAGTAACTCTGCACTCCCCACCCCCAGTGTTGTAAGGCTCACTGCCCTACTGCTCCTTGGTTTGTCGTTGTGGCCCTTCTTAAATGAAGACACACTAGCCTCCTCCATTCTCCTGGTATTTTGTAACCAAGTTACAGAAATCCCTGTCAGACCCCAGCCGGATTCTCACCCTGGAACACCGACTGCCCATTTCTCTCCACAGACGCTGCCTGAGCCATCGAGTTCCTCCAGCAGCTTTGTTCCTTTCTTGCCCCAGCCTCCCCCTCCCATGCTCCCCATGACATTCCAGAACAGAACTGGTCCGGCTGCGGGGATTCATCCAGCCTTCTGCATTTCCAGATCTCTAGCGGCGCCACCTTCGAGCTGCTGATATGCTCCACGACTTGACAGTCTCCCAGTCCTGAACTCGACAGCTTCTACGTGGTAAACGCTGATAAGGTATTGATTCAAACCCTTGTCCGTTTCTCAACGCTTGGCTCACAAGTTAGCACATTGATCCATAAATTCACCTACTCCCACTACCTACGGTTAACAGACTGTGGAATTTTACACACAAGAGACACTGGAACTGTTATACTCTATGATGCAGGAGTCATTATGTTCTATCATAGATAGATTTAGATTCAACTTTATTGTCATTGTGCCAAGTACAGATATAAAGCCAATGAAATGCATCAGCATCTAACCAGAAATGCAAAGAATAGTGTTATTTACAAAATAACCGCGAATAAAAAGTAGGTGCTACAGCACACAAATATAAAAGTACTGAGACAGTACAATATGGGTGCAATACTGCTTAGTGCTGTGATGTGAGGTTCAGCAGGGTCACAGCCTCAGGGAAGAAGGTCTTCCTGAGCCTGCTGGTGTGGGAGCGGAGGCTCCTGTAGTGCCTACCGGATGGGAGGAGAGTAAAAAGTCTATGGTTAGGGTGAGATGCATCCTTGATAATGCTTTTCGCCCTGCCCAGGCAACATTTCTGGTAGATATTCTCAATGGTGGGTAATTGGGTGCCGATAATCCGCTGGGCAGTTTTCACCACATGCTGGAGTGCTTTGCAGTCCGATACGGGACAATTGTCATACCACACTGAGATGCAGTTAGTGAGTATGCTCTCAATGGTACAGCGGTAAAAGTCCGTCAGTATCCTGGGACAGAGGTGAGCTTTCTTGATGCTCCGCAGGAAATAGAGGCACTGTTGCGCCTTTTTGATCAGGATGGAGGAGTTCAGGGACCAGGTGAGATCCTCGGAAATGTGGACACCAAGGAATTTGAAGCTCCACTACAGCTCCGTTGATGTAGTTGGGGACGTGAGTGTGGCTCCTAGCATGCCTGAAGTCCACAATGATCTCCTTGGTCTTCTGGGTGTTAAGGGCCAGGTTGTTGTTGCGGGGGGCAGCATTCTCCAAATTATACAGGCTCTGTAATAGACATCTGCGCGACACAATCTCAATAATGCTCTGCAACACACTGGGTCATTATTCCTTACAGTAATAATGATAATAATATCAATTTATTATAATATAAAACATATATGATACAACATCAGTCAGACCGAAGAATTGATTGTTGGACTTCAAAAAGGGTAAGACGAGGGAACACACACAAGTCCTCATCGAGGGATCAGAAGTGGAAAGAGTCGACATCTCTGAAGACCTATCCTGGGCCCAACATATCGATGCAGCTTCAAAGGCGCAACAGCTATATTTCATCAGGACTTTGAGGAGAATTGGCACTCGCAAGTTTCTACAGGTGTACGGTGGACAGCATTCTAGCTGGATGCATCACCGTCTGGTATCGGTGGGGGGCACTACTGCACGGGATGGAAATAAACTGCTGAGAGTTGTAAACTCAGTCAGCTCCATCATGGCCACTAGCCTCCGTAGTGTCCAGAACATCCCAGGGAGCGGTGCCTGAGAAAGGAGACATTAAGAACCCTCATCGCCCAGGTTATGCCTTCGTCTCATTGCTACCATCAGGGAGGAGGTACAGGAGCCTGAAGACACATACTCAATGATTCAGGAACAGCTTCTTCCCCTCTGCCATCTGATTTCTGAATGGACACCCAACCCATGAACACCACCTCGCCATTTAAAAAAATTTCTACTTTTGCATTATTATTTAATTTAACTATTTAATATCCAGATACTTACTGTAATTCACAATTTTTGTTACTGTTATCATGTATTACCATGTACTGCTACCGCAAAGACAACAAACTTCACCATATATCTGCAGCTTAATGTGAAAAAGACTAAGGAGCTGGTGGTAGAGCTGAGGAGAGCTAAGGTACCGGTGACCCCTGTTTCCATCCAGGGGGTCAGTGTGGACATGGTGGAGGATTACAAATACATGGGGATATAAATTGACAATAAACTGGACTGGTCAAAGAACACTGAGGCTGTCTACAAGAAGGGTCAGAGCCGTCTCTATTTCCTGAGGAGACTGAGGTCCTTTAACATCTGCCAGACGATGCTGAGGATGTCCTACGAGTCTGTGGTGCCCAGTGTTATCATGTTTGCTGTTGTGTGCTGGGGCAGCAGGCTGAGGGTAGCAGACACCAACAGAATCAACAAACTCATTCGTAAGGCCAGTGATGTTGTGGGGATGAAACTGGACTCTCTGACGGTGGTGTCTGAAAAGAGGATGCTGTCTAAGTTGCATGCCATCTTGGACAATGTCTCCCATCCACTACATAATGTACTGGGTGGGCACAGGAGTACATTCAGCCAGAGACTCATTCCACCGAGATGCAGCACAGAGCGTCATAGGAAGTCATTCCTGCCTGTGGCCATCAAACTTTACAACTCCTCCCTTGGAGGGTCAGACACCCTGAGCCAACAGGCTGGTCCTGGACTTATTTCCTGGCATAATTTACATATTACTATTTAACTACTTATGGTGTTATTACTATTTATTATTTATGGTGCAACTGTAATGAAAATCCAATTTCCCCCGGGATCAATAAAGTGTGACTATGACTATATATGCCCGTGACATTAAACCTTCTAAAATAAATGACAGTAATTGTAATAGCTGTGTCTGTTATTCTCTGCCTTTTCTCAGTTTACCATTACTCTCTGCAACACATGGAGACTGTTATCCTCTCACAATACAGTCACCACCTGTGGTGGAAGCAGGTATGATAGTTTAAGCATTTAGCCGGCCGTGGTGCAGTGGCATCAGCACCAGATTTCGGGTTCGAATCCGGCCGGCTCCTCCGTGCACTTTCCATCCGTGCTGGGCTGAGTGTCGAGCTGGCAACCTGGCCTCGTAAAAACAGATAAGTGCTACGGAAACGACAAAAACTGCCGCAAGGCGCGAAGAGGAACAAGAACAATGAGCAGGCAGGGGAATGGCTGGGTACAGCAGCATGGCTGTGACTTGGTACAATGCAGGTCCTGCGGTCACTACAGTCCGCACAAGCCTTACTCTGTAAAGCAGACAGCTCTGGTTATTCTCCATCATTACGATGTGCCATGGGTGATCACGGACTTCAACCATGCTTGTTCCTGGCAAATTTTTCTACCAGTTTGTTGTTGCCTTCTTCTGGGGGAGGCATGATTCCCTGCGTACATGGGGGTGGGGGGGGCATTATTTTTTGACACAGGAGCCATTATCCTCTACAACACACAGCTCAGAGCTCAGGGAAACGTGAGTTGGAGCAGAAAGGGTATGTCGCAGACTCAGTGGGGCAGGGGGCAGATGGGGATACAGGGGTGAAAGAGGGGAACGAGGGACTGGAATAAAAAGCTGAAATAATAGAACTTTGATCAGCAGCCAATCCGGACATTGGAAGTTTTGGAAGGGGGGAACTTCAGTTAAGTCCACTGCCCAAAGATAAAACACAGGAGAAGGATGTAACAGCAGGTCAACAGGCCCTTCAGCCCAACACGTTCATGCTGATCAAGATGTCTTCCTGGGCTAGTCCTATTTAGTGCGTTTCACCCATAACCCACTTCTTATCCATGTACCTCTGTTTTATAAATAATTGCATGTTAATGCATTAATTACCATTACATTTATATTTTGTTGTACAGGATTATAAGAGAGTTTCTATTGAACTCAGTAACTTTCAGATGAACCAGAGTTTTGTGTGTGCATGTGTGTGTCAGGGTGTGTGGCTCGAAGTGGGAATGGGAGAGCTTTGGGGCAAGTCAGAAGGCCAACGAGCAAGTGTGTGCCCTAGTGAGCCTCAGGGGTAGGGGGAGTGCAGAGACAAGTGAGTCCCGGACAAGCATGGGGCACGTCCTCTTGAACCGGGTGCTGAAGCCTGGGGGTAGGGTTGGGGTTCTGGGATGGTGGGAGAGCAGATGATCAGAATTTCAATGTACACCTGGGGGACTGCTCTTGTCAATGATACCGTCGGTCTCCACCCTGCACCGAGGGGTCTCCTGCCACCCCCTCCAACCCCCCCACCGCTGCCCCATCCCTGATCCACATACATTTCTGCTGTTGGACGTCCTGCTGATCTGCAGTTTCTCGTAGCTGTGGCTGGCTGGGGCTTCAGACCTGCCCAGTGCCTCTGCCTCCCACTACTGCTCCCGCTTCAGCTCTCTCTGCCTGGCTTTCCGTTCCCTCAGGCACAGCCGGCTCTGTGGGGAGAGCACACTTGCATCACCTGGCTCACCCATTACCTTGCTCTGCACCACCAGTCCCACTTCATAGCCTCTTTCACCCACCCTGATTCTCCCACCCCTCACCCAGGGGCAATTCCAGCAGCCAGTTAACCCCCTGACCCGCACATCAGTGGCAGGTGGGAGGAACCCAAGTCCGAGGAGAAACCCTCGAGGTCAAAGAACAGTGACCCACTGCTCAGAAATTTGGTCAAACCTCCTGCACCCACTTCCACTTTACACAGGATGGTTTGAGCATTAAGTTTGAAGTTCAAAGTTCATTTATTCTCAAAGTACGCATGCAGTATAAAACCCCAAAATTCTCGCCATAGACAGCCACGAAAGAAAGAAACTCCATGGAACCCATTGGAAGATATCAAACACCCATCATGCAAAACAAAAAGAACAAACTTTGCAAACGGCAAAATAAACGAGCCAGAAACACAGAATATTAAACATCAAACAACAGGGTCATTGAAAGTTTAGAAATATTCAGTTCAGTTCAGTTCAGTTCCATTTGATTTTTTAGCATGGTGTTGTTTGTTGACTGTAGGCCATAGAGCCACTCTGCCCAGATCTGGGTCCCTGCACTAAAGGATTTACCCTGGGAGAGAAGGGGAAGTGGGTTGTGTTGTAGGGAGTTCGGGGAAGGACAGCTGATTTTCTGAGGGGTGTGAAATCCTGAGGGAGGGGGGAATTCAATGGGGGATGTGCTTTGAGGTTGCTCCTCTGATGTTGAGAATCCAGTTTGTGGGGGGGGGTGGAGGCATGGTCTCAGGCTGAGATTACCCGGATAAGATGGAGACTGGGAGAGATTTCCTCTCCAGATAACTTTGGCAGAGAGCCTTTAAGGAGAATCCAGGGAGATCTTTGAAGTACACTGAGGGGAAAGTAGCAACTATGGAGAGAATTGGGATCCCTCAAAGACCAAATTGGACATCTTGGTGTGGGTCCTCAATGAGTACTTCTCCTCTGTTTTTACCATGAGGACGTAGCAGAAGTCCTTGGAACTTGAGATATATGATGGAGCTATCTTGAGGACAGCCCACATTACAGCAGAGGAGGTGCTTGATGTCTTAAAATAAATTAAGGCAGATAAATCTCTGGGGCATGATCACTGCAATGCTGTGGTACGCCAGAGAAGAGATTGCAGGAACCCTGGTGAATATAAATATACAGCATTGTTGGTGACGGGTGAGGTACCAGAGGACCAGCAGGTGACTAATGTTGTACCTTTATAAAAAAGGGTTGCGAGAAAGCTTGGGAACTATCGACCAGTTAGCCAAACACCTGCTGTAGGTCAGTTACTGGAGGCCTTCTGTAGGATTTTATGTGTGTGTGTGCATGTATTAGGAATAGTTAGCATGGCTTTGGATAAGGGAGATGACGTCTCGTGAACTTTGATTGAGTTTTCTGAAGAAATAACCAAAAAAGACAATGAGGGCAGGGCAGTAGATTTAGTTTATATGGACTTAAGCAAGACTTTTGTTAAGGTTCCACAGGGTAAGCTGCCATGGAAAGTTGGATTGCATGGGACCCAGGAAGAGCTGGCGAATTGCATACAGAATTGGCTTGATGGTAGGAAGCAGAGGCTAAAGGTAGAAGGTTGTTTCTCAGGACTGGAAGCCTCAGGGGTTGGTGTTGGGCCCATTGCCGTTTGTCATTAGTATCAACAACGTGGATGAGAATCTACAGGCTAGGTTCAGAGGCGAAACAGGTTGTGTCACTGACAGCGAGGTTAGTTGTCAGGAATTGTTGATCACCTTGGTGAGATGGGAAATGGCAGATGGAGTTTAATTCAGATAGGTGTGAGGTGTTGCACTTTGGGAAGACAATTCAGGGTAGGAATTTCACAGTGAATGGTAGGGAATCTTGGTTCGTGAAAGGGCCCGTTTCTGTACTCTGTGACTCCTATAGGAGATGCAGCAGACTGGAGATACTTGGGCGTGTAGCAAAGAACAATCTGCTGGAGAAGTGAGCAGGTAAAACACCACCGGTCAGGGTTGGAGAAAACTGCCACATTTTGGATAAAACCCTTCAATTCTCTCCCACATTAAGTGGCGGCGGCCAAGTTGCTGGATACATTCAAGGCCAAGAGGGAGTGGGGAGATGAGTTTGATGGTGAATGTGGCTGAAGAGGAGATCTGAGGATGCCACAGTGATTTTATCAAACAGGGAAGCAGAGACAACGGACAGAGTAACTGCTCTTACTCCAAACTTCAATCGTCCAAAACTGAAGCCCACAAACCAGGAGCAGTGTCAATGGAGCAGTTCCCTTCCTGAGAGGGAGCGATGGAGTGATCACAGGAATGGAGAGTCTTCCTCACTGAGGAGGTTCACAGATCTTGCAATCACCTGCCCTGCTGGCGATGGATGCTCAAATGCTGATTATCCTCATGGGAGACATGGATAGATCCCAGGACTCCAGGAGATCAAGGGATATGAGAACCTGGAGATGACTGAGGATCACAGAGGGACACCGGTCAGTGTACAGATATCCCCCTGAGGGAGAGGGACTGAGGGACACCGGTCAGTGTACAGATATCCCCCCGGGGGAGAAGGACTGAGGGATACCGGTCAGTGTACAGATATCCCCCTGAGGGAGAGGGACTGAGGGACACCGGTCAGTGTACAGATATCCCCCTGAGGGAGAGGGACTGAGGGACACCGGTCAGTGTACAGATATCCCCCTGAAGGAGAGGGACTGAGGGACACCGGTCAGTGTACAGATATCCCCCTGAAGGAGAGGGACTGAGGGACAGCGGTCACTGTACAGATATCCCCCCGGGGGAGAAGGACTGAGGGATACCGGTCAGTGTACAGATATCCCCCTGAGGGAGAGGGACTGAGGGACACCGGTCAGTGTACAGATATCCCACCGGGGGAGAGGGACTGAGGGACACCGGTCAGTGTACAGATACCCGCTGAGGGAGAGGGACTGAGGGACACCGGTCAGTGTACAGATATCCCACCGGGGGAGAGGGACTGAGGGACGCTGGTCAGTGTACAGATATCCCCCTGAGGGAGAGGGACTGAGGGACACTGGTCAGTGTACAGATACCCGCTGAGGGAGAGGGACTGAGGGACAGCGGTCACTGTACAGATATCCCCCTGAGAGAGAGGGACTGAGGGACACTGGTCAGTGTACAGATATCCCCCTGAGGGGAAAGGGACACCAGTCAGTGTACAGATATCCCCCCGAGGGGAGAAACCCAGGGACAGTATTGAATGTTGAGTCACCTCCCTGAGTTTATACATTGACAGTGAGCGTGGGCTGAACTTTCTTATATCTAAGAGGCGTCACAACTTACAACCAACATGGCGTCTCAGCTCAGTCCTGTGTGCCACCGGATGTGTGGGCAGGGGCTGAAGGGCTCCATGCGAACTCTCTGTGTGACATCACCCCCTCCCCAACAATAGCATTCTGTGAGGTCAACGGCTCTGAGCCAAGGGTGAGGAGGAAGTACTAGTCTTATTACATGGGCCTCAATGACACTGCTTCTCTCTCTCTCCCCACTCCTCCTTCCCTCTGCCAGCGTTGGCCAAGGCATTGGAGGGTGAGGGCTGCAATGTCAGGAGGGTGAGATCAGAGTGGGAGCATTTCTGGTCACCAGAATACAGGGAAAGTCATGACTGAGCTGGAGAGGATGCAGCAAAGATTCACAAAGGTGTTGCTGGGACTGAAGGGTTTGAGTTACAAGCAGAGACTAGATAGGCTGGGATTGTTTCCCTTTGAGTGACGGAGGCTGAGAGGTGACCCATTCTCCCTTATCTAGTTCCTCTTGCAGCCCCTACCTCTATCTTCTCTTCCCCTCTTCCCAACTTTGGGTTCCTCCTGCCCACCATCCTCCTCCATCTAGGTCCACCAATCTCCTTCCTGAATTATCGGCTTCCAATATCTACAGCCTCATGATAGGAAGATGTGAAACTTTAGTGAGGGTGCAGAGGAGATTTACCAGGATGCAGCCTGGATTAGAGAGCGTGTCTTCTGAGGAAAAGCTGAGCGAGCTTGGGCTTTTCTCCTTTCAGCAAACGAGGATGACAGGCGACTTGATAGAGGTGTATAAGACTATGAGAGGCTTAGACAGAGGACAGACAATGTCTTTTCCCCGGGGAGAAAATGGCTAATATGAAAGGATATTAGCGCACAAAATGCTGGAGGAAACCAACAGGTCAGGCAGCATCTGTGGAAACGAGTAAACAGTCGACATTCTGGGATGAACCCTTTCATTGGGACTGGAAAAAAAGATGAAAAGTCAGAGCAAGAAGGTGGAGGGAGGGGAGGTAGAACCTCAACGTAGTAGGTGATAGGTGAAACCAGTGAAGTGAAGAGCTGGGAGGTCGATTGGTGAAAGAGATAGTGGGCTGGAGAAGGGGGAATCTGACAGGAGAGGTCAGAAGATCATGGAAGAAAGGGAAGGGGAGGGAGCACCAAAGGGAGGTGCCACAAAACCTGTGGGTGAACTGTCTTAAGAAAAATAACAAGATGGCTTGAGTTGCAAAAATAGATTGAGGTGCTTTTATTTACAAAATTAGTGGGAAAACAAAAACTTGTACGTCCACATCAAAACAAGAAAAAACTGAAAAAAAAACACAGTATACATACAGCTTGCAATTGTCACCTGTCTGGTTAACAGCCACCCTCAGACTAAGCACAAAAAAACCCCCAAAGCCTTTGTGTGAGCAGGAGTGATTTGGGGTTCGACGTTCCTGTTCAGTTTTGTTCATTTTTTTTGTGCAGGGGCAGGGATTTGGGGGTCGATGTTCCTGTTCTATTTTTTTGTGCAGGGTGGCCCCTCCCCTCCCCCTAGACCAACCAAAAGCTAATTATCTCAATTATCTCCCATTTCACACAATCTGAAACTCTACTGCCAGTTCTCACAACAAACACATATACCTCATTATAGGATTCACTATTTCCCGATTAAATAACTTAAATAAACCCCAAAACTTTACCACAAGATGAGTAATTAGGTAACATAAGCCTTGACCCAGTTAAAGATGGTATCCGTCACCGTCAGCACACTGGTGCAGGTTGCTGCTGCCTCTATACAGCAGCTCTGTTTCAGACCCGTTCACTATTACTGCTGGGGATGAGTGTTTCACTGAGTGTGCCATGTGCCGTCCATAATCAGTGACGGGCCTTCATCACAGGAGGTGATGGGCAAGTCAGGAGATAGGAGAGACAGGGAAACAGGAGTGGGGACCGGTGTTGGGGCGGGGGCAATTAATGGAAGTTTGAGAAATCGATATTCATGCCATCAACTCGGAGACTACCCAGGTAGAATATAAGATGTTGCTCCTCCAACCTGAGTGTGGCCTCATCGCAGCAATAGACCCGGCCATGGACTGATATGTTGGGATGGGAATGGGAAGTGGAATTAAAATGGGTGACGAAGTGGTCTCCCGATCTACATTGGGTCTCACCGATATACAGGAGGCCACACCAGGAGCACTGGATGACCCCAACAGACTCACAAGTTCAAAGGTTCATTTATTATCAAAGTATACAACTCGAAATGTTCCGCTTTTCCGGGTAGCCTTGAAACCAAGAAAGAAAAGAAAGGCAGCATGGTCATCAACCCCCAAAAATCCCCCCACCCTGCACAAAAAACAGAACAGGAACATCAACCCCCAAATCCCTGCCCCTGCACAAAAAAAAATGAACAAAACTGAACAGGAACGTTGAACCCCAATTCACTCCTGCTCACACAAAAAAAAAAACCAGGAAAGATAGGATGAAAAACACAGAATATAAAAACTATAAGACTGAAAATAAAAGTCTGTAGTCCAAGTCCACATCCAAAACACAGAAAACCTGGGGAACACTCTCCAGGCACAGAGGCAGGCCTTTCACTCTCTGTAGCAGAACCATTAAAATACAGGCAGCCAGTGCTCACCCTCCACAATCGCCAGGATGCTTCAATCTCCCTCGTCGCTTCAATTGCGAACAACGGAAGTTGTAATAGGCGAAATGGAATCAAACAATGGCTTGCTTGCCAGCAGGCTTCTTGCCACAAGGTTCCCACATGCTGTCTCTGTCTCCCAGGATCTTCTCAGAGATTGCAGAGCGCTGAAGTGCCCAAACGGTTTCCAAGCTTCCATGTTCACCTAGATGTTTCTCCATCATCGCTTCAATCAGCGAACAACGGAAGATTTAATTGGCACAACGGAGCCCAACATCGGCTCACAACCTGCCCGCCATGGGGTTCCCACATGCTGCCTTTACCTCCCAGAATCCTCTCGGAGATTGCAGAGCACTGGAACACTCAAACGATCTCCAAACAACAAATCGCAGTATCCAACAGTTCTAGAATCACATCCAAGATAGAAAGCAAATGTAAAAGACATAAAAGAAGTGAAATATATGGCTTCATGATCTATCCAAGAGATGCCAACTGAGGGAGCATTGTATGCAGGTGCCATCTTGACCGGAAAGCCCTTCGCCTGGAAGGACTGTTTGGGGCCCTGAATGGTCGTGAGGGAGGTGTAGGGGCAGGTAAGGGTCAGGAGGGAAATCAGTGGGGAGAGGGGGCAAATGGACAAGGGAGCAATCTCTGTGGAAAGCAGAAAGGAGGGGGGCCAGGAAAAGATGTGCTTGGCGGTGGGATCCCATTGGAGATACGGAGAATTGTCAGAGGATAATGATGAGCGGAGAAAAGTTTAGGGAGATATCAGAACTTGTGTTTTTTTTTCCACACGGAGAGTAGCTAGCGCCAATGGTGAGGATCTTTGATGATGGATGCTGCCTTTACCTGTGATGTACTGGACTGAATCCACTACCTTTCGTAGAATTTTTTCTCTCAAGGTTTTGGTGTTCCCACACCAGGTCATAATGCAGCCAGTCAATTTCCACCACACGTACATAGAAGTTAGCCGAGGTTTGGATGACATGCCAAATCCCCACAGTCTGCTGAGAAAGCAGAGGTGCTGTCATGCTTTCTTTGCTGGCTCCTCTGAGATAGTGACACCCAGGAATTTAAAGTTACTGACCCTCCCCACCTCTGATCCTCTATACAGGGACTAGTCTCATTGTGTGCCCCTTTCTTTCCAATTCCTCATTATACATTGGGGAAATGTGTATGAGTAATTCTCGAATCCTTTCTTTCAGGGCACTTGAGATGCCGGAGGAACATAGCTGGACTGATTTTTACTCCTGTTCTTTTCTAATCTTGGAGAACGAAACTGGGGGTAAGTTAAGGCCAAATTTGAAATACAGAAGTAGAGAATTCAGGAAATACTCAGCAGGTCAGACAGCTGCTATGGAGAGGGGAAAAAATGCAGTGTAGACCCCTCCCCGCCCCCCCATTTCTTGATGACCTGAATTGATTTCTTTTGATTGCACTTGTTCTCCTGTCATCTTGTTCATAATTTTCCTTAACTTACTTCTTGCGCTCTTCCCTTTTTGGTTGTTTAGAAACATAAAAACATAGAAAACCTACAACACAATACAAGCCCCTCGACCCACAAAGCTGTGCCGAACATGTTCCTATCTTAGAACTACTGAGGCTTTACCCATAGCCCTCTATTTTTCTAAACTCCATGTAGCCATCCAGGAGTTTCTTAAAAGACCCTATCATTTCCACCTCCACCATCACCGCCGGCAGCCCATTCCACACACTCACCACTCTCTGTGTAAACATCTTACCCCTGACATCTCCTCTGTACCTACTCCCCAGCACCTTAAAACTATGCCCTCTCGTGCTAGCCATTTCAACCCTGAGGAAAAGCCGTTGACTATCCACACGATCAATGCCTCTCATTATCTTGTACACCTCTATCAGGTCACCTCTCATCCTCTGTCACTCCAAGGAGAAAAGGCCGAGTTCACTCAACTTATTCTCATAAGGCATGCTCCCCAACCCAGGCAACATCCTTGTAAATCTCCTCTGCACCCTTTCTATGGTTTCCACATCCTTCCTGTAGTGAGAGGACCAGAACTGAGCACAGTACTCCAAGTGGGTTTGACCAGGGTCCTATATAGCTGCAACATTAAACTCAATGCCATGATTGATGAAGGCCAATGCATCGTATGCCTTCTTAACCACAGAGTCAACCTGCATAGCAACTCTGAGTGTCCTATGGACTCGGACCCCAAGATCCCTCTGATCCTCCACACTGCCAAGAGTCTTACCATTAATGCTATATTCTGCTATCATATTTGAACCTACCAAAATGAACCACCTCACACTTATCTGGGTTGAACTCCATTTGCCACTTCTCAGCCCAGTTTTGCATCCTATCGAAGTCCCATTGTAAACTCTGACAGCCCTCCACACCATCTACAACACCCCAACCTTTGTGTCATCAGTAAATTTACTAACCCATCCCTCCACTTCCTCATCCAGGTCATTTATAAAAATCACAAGGAGTCAGGGTCCCAGAACAGATCCCTGAGGCACACCACTGGTCACCGACCTCCATGCAGAATATGACCTGTCTACAACCAGTCTTTGGCTTCTGTGGCCAAGCCAGTTCTGGATCCACAAAGTAATGTCCCCTTGGATCCCAGTCTCCTTACTTTGCTGGTGACTCCTGGTGTTCTGCAGGGGTTGGTGTTGGGAGCACTTCTTTTTAGTTTTATGTCAAAGATTTGGGTGATGGAATTGATGGCTTTGTGGACAAGTTTGTGAGTGATACAAAGACAGGTGGAGAGGCAGGTAGTGTTGAGGAAGACATGATCGAGGTGTACAAGATATCAAGAGGAATAGATAAGAGTAGATAGCCAGCACCTCTTCCCCAGGGCACCACTGCTCAATACAAGAGGACATGGCTTTAAGGTAAGGGGTGGGAAGTTCAAGGGGGATATTACAGGAAGGTTCTTTACTCAGAGAGTGTTTGGTGCATGGAATGCACTGCCTGAGTCAGTGGTGGAGGCAGATACACTCATGAAATTTCAGAGACTACTAGGCAGGTATATGGAGGAATTTAAGGTGGGGGGTTATATGGGAGGAAGGGTTTGAGGGTCGGCACAACATTGTGGGCAGAAGGGCCTGTACTGTGCTGTACTATTCTATGTTCTAAAGGCACTTGCCAGTCCTTCTACAGGATTCTCTAAGGTAAACGCAGGTTGATTTGATTGGTGAGGAAGGGAACTGCAGTCTTGTCATTCATTTCGACAGCACTACAATATAAAAACACGGATGGAATGTTAAGGCTTTATTAGGTGCTGGTGAGGCCTCACTTGGAGTATTGCGAACAGTTCCGAGTCCCTGATCTAAAAAAGGATGCGCTGACATTGGAGAGGGATTGGAAGAGGTTCACAAGAATGATTCCGGGAATGAAAGGGTTATTTTATGTGGTGGAAATGGTTAAATCTGGTGTATGCTGGGATACTTGACCACTCTGGAGCAGCTGGACTTCAGGCTGCCGATGCGAGTCGAGAACAACCTTGGATGATTAGCGCAGCGCCAGGAATTAAAATGAACAGCATATTAAACCCCTGGAACCAGGAGGGAGGATGCGTCCGGGGGTAAGTTATGAGTCCTGATGACAGGAAAACAGAGATTCGCTCTCAGAAGTAAATCATGAGCCCTGATAACAGGGAACAAAGAGGACTGTTAGACTCGCGCTGAGAGGTAATTGACGTGTCTTTTAAACGATTGATCATGTACTGACCGTGGGATGCTTAACAAAGTTATGTGAAGTTGTTTGTCTTGCAGTATAAATATGTCTATGTATAACCTAAAAATCAGAGTTCTGGTGGCGGTGGAGACTCCCCACGATATCATGATCATAAACTCTTAAAACGAATGAAAATAAGGGACTGATTTAGCTGAAGAGGTGGGGTGGGGAAGTGGCGTCCTCATTAAAATAAGGGCCTGCCCGAGTTGAGGGGGGTGGGGAGATTTCCAGGTTCGTAGATGGAGATTCAGTGAGCGCTCATCGTGTACATAGTGCGTATAAAGAGACTTTGTGATTTTTAACTGAAATTAAAATCCTAAACAGGAAAAATGGGAACTGCCGGCAGTCGGTCACCCCCCAGCGCGGATCCTGCCAGTAAACCGAAGAGGTCCGGAGGTAAAACGAGGGCTTTCAATAATCAGCTGCAGGTAGGAAAAAAGACCGCCAAAACTACTGATCAGGTAAAACGGCACCGCCAGCAGTTAGGAGACCCCCTGGTTCCGCCTGGACCCCGGCCGATACGGTAATTACAGAGACCGGGGATGATGGTTATGCGGTAACGTTCAGTAGTGATTTGTATGAGCGGTCACGTGGGGATCGGCCGTATACGGGAAGTTTTCATTTGAGCCTAATCCAACACTGGGAGGACGCCACCCGAAATGGGGACGGCGACCCCAATTGGGATGTTGATTACATGTTAAAATGTTTTAAACGATGGAAGGAGGTGGCTAAAAGACGCCAACTTCCAAAGGAACAGGAGAGTAAGCAGCCTGAAACAGAGAAGGCTGGGGCTGAAACGAAAGCTGCCCCCGGGACCTTATCCCCGACCCCCCGTACCGGCCAGTGCCCCATCGGCACCCAATAGTGAAACAGCCGATTTAATGATGACGGCCGCACTGGGACGACCGGCTCCCCCTCCATACAACTCCCCTGTGTCAGAGGTTCAGGCACCGGCGCGAAGGACCTCCACCCTGGCCAGTCCACGGTCGATCGCCTGCTTCAGGGACCACGCAGACGTTGCTAAGTATACTCGGCGGTGTCGACCACTAGGGGTTGCTTAAGTTAGCCCTACCTGTTAGTGGCCGTCGCCTCCGGGAGCCCTACTCGACCCAAAGGAACGGATGGAGCCTGTCAGCTCGTCCAGGGTCAGAGGCTGATCCAGACTCTCCCGCTTGCCGTCGTCTAAGACCTGCGTGATAGACGACTGGAAGTTGCAGGAAGTGTGGCCTTTTCGTCGTACAAACCGGCATAGAAGGACGTGCAGATCCTCAATATGTCCGGCTGCGAGGACGCGTCTGAGCCGTCCTCTTCCTTAAGGCTGTGGATCACAGAGCTCCCCCTGTGCACCTTCTGGAAGAAGAGGCGTCAGCACGCCTCGTCCTGCTCCACGGTTTGGACCCTTGATCGGAAGATGATCTTGGAGGATTCGGCGGCGAAGTATCGGGCTTATCGGCCCTTCA
The DNA here is from genome assembly GCF_963921235.1 of Mobula hypostoma. Taxonomy (NCBI): domain Eukaryota; kingdom Metazoa; phylum Chordata; class Chondrichthyes; order Myliobatiformes; family Myliobatidae; genus Mobula; species Mobula hypostoma. Next base: position 27,600,938 of record NC_086106.1, read on the forward strand.
CCTCTCGCAAATCTTCTCTGACATCCACCACAGCCCCTTGGACTGCAGAAGGAGAAGTTGCTGGAACGGAGTTCCCTCTGCTCCCGCCTTGCTTTCTGGAAATCCTTGCGAATGAAGAATTTCTTCATGTTCTCCTTGGTGGCTCCCCACCAGAGAACCGAGGAATCAAAGAAGGCTTTCAAGGTTCTCCAACCGGTGTACTCCTTGTCGAGTTCCCTAATATTCTCTCTGGTCGGCAGTTTACCGTTCAGCTTCCGGCCTTCCTAAGTGACAGGTGGCTCGCAGAAGACAGTGGTCAGAGAGGAACAGCGGCTTGACGTCGGTGGACCTGAGCGTGAGGGACTCTGAGAGGAAGGGGAAGTCGAGCCGGGAGTGGGCTGAGCCGTCCGATCGTGTCCAGGTGGCTTTGTGACTGTGTTCCACCTGTGGGGGTGCCAAAGGCGTCTCGCAGCTGGGCTGTCTTCACCGTTCCCATCAGGAGTCTGGGGGTACCGTCCAGCCGCATCAATGGCGCAGTTGATGTCTCCGGCTGGGCCGTCAGCAGCAGCGGGGCGAGCCGTGAGCCCTCCCCACAGTCGCAGGTTCCGTTTCACCTTGGCAGTGCAGTCAGCTCCAGCCAGTTGTTCCCGCACGCCTCGGCCCCTCTGAACCAGATCCCCAACACCTTCAACCCCTCACGGTGACGGGGACAGTGGATCCGTCAGCCCTCTTATGCCTTGATCAGAGCTCCCGATCACAGTCCCGCCACTGGCAGGTTTTGATTTGTTTCTCGCCTGGCCTGGGTGTCCGTTCTGACACGCGATGGCCGGGCCGAAGAAGAGAACCCGAACAGTGATCACGAAGAACGGAGGGAGCCAAGCCTCAGGAAATGAAGCGGTAGGAGACAATGAATCACCATCTGCCGGCAGTCCAGCAGCGGAGCGCCTGTCCGAACGTGCGAGCGCTTCCGCTTCCACGGCGCTTTTTCTCCAAAAATACTTCATTCAGAAATATTACAAAATAAAGTTATTTACTTAAAAAACATTCGTTGACTCTGAGTCCTTATTCAATAAATAGTTATTTACAATAAAATTGTGCGTTGACTCTCAGTCCATATTCAAATGAAAGATGTTTACAATAAATCGTTCGTTTACTCTCAAACCTTAGTCAAGAATTATGATTATTTACAATAAAATTATTAACAATAAAAACAGGCGTTGGGTCTAATTCCTTTCCCAGAGTTACAATTCCAGCCACTCCTGGGGCACCATGTTGATTCATCTACCCACACCGCTGATGAGGGTTAGTCTCCTCCCCACCAGACCCCTCCCACTCCCATTCCCGCGGGTGACGAACCTTAAACTGTTCTCCTTCCCCACCGGGCCTTCGCGGTGGCCGCACCAAGCTTGAGTGCATCCCTCAGCTCGTACTCCTGCAGGCGAGAGTGAGCCAGCCGGCAGCGGTCAGTCACCGACATCTCCATGTGCTGGCAGACCACCAAGTTTCTGGCGGACCAAAGCGCGTCTTTCACCGAATTGATGATCTGTCAGCAGCACCGGATGTTTGTCTCCGTGTGCGTCCCCGGGAACAGCCCGTAGATGACGGTGTCCTCGGTAACGCAGCCGCTGGGCATGAATTTGACACCGTCCCTTCCATTCTCCTCCACGCCTTCTTTGGGAACCGACAGTGTGCAAAGAGATGAGCCCCCGACTCCCCCCCATTACAGTCCTCCCGGGGGCAGAGCGGTGCGGAGACGCCGTTCCGGCCGTACAGGAGCGATGTGACTGGGACGGCCCCTCTCACCGCCAGCCAGGCGAGATCTTTGTGCCTGTTGCTGAGGTCTGGCGATGAGGCATTTTGCCAGATGAACTGGACGGTCTGCTCAGGGAACCATGTGTCCATAGAAAAATTACAGCACAGAAACAGGCCTTTTGGCCCTTCTTGGCTGTGCCAAACCATTTTTCTGCCTAGTCCCACCGACCTGCACCTGGACCATATCCCTCCATACACCTCTCATCCATGTACCTGTCCAAATCAAATCAAATCTGCCTGGTTTATATGATCCCTTTTGGGAAAATATCAGGTTAACCTAGTGCCTCTACACAACTTGTCTGAGATTAACAACAAGTGAAGGGGAGGTATAGGATGCAAGGCAGAGAATTCCAACTCCTCTTGCACTGCATAGGTAATACAAAGCACATTGGCATCAAATCTATACTTTTAAAATAAATCTGTCCCAGCAAAACGAAATAAAAATAACACAATTTAATTATCTGTAACCTCTAGTTACGTACATGAAGCTGCAACAAACAGAATACATCAGAGAAGAAAACAAACATGCATTAAACATAAACACAAAAGAGCAGATGAATACTCACATTAAAAACCTGCAGCTGAGATGGGTACAAAATAAAGGAACAGACAAAAAGTTATAGACTATATAGATCAATTTAAGTTAATACATAGTCTAGAAATAATTACATTTCAATTATTAAATTATCAAACCAAGCAGAACAAAAATTTACATTTTGAACTCAAACCAAAACACTGACATCAATCTGACCAAATTGCAAAGGCTGAAATAAATGCATCACTACTATTAGACTGCATTTAGCTCAGGCTTCATAAAGCTTGAACTAAACGCTTGCAAAAAATGTTTCATAGAACTTAAAGGAAACGAATATCATAAGAAATTATTACTGAGAAGTTATTAATTTTTAATTTGTAGAAACAAATCCCTATGAAAAGCAAGAGCAGCGTGCGCTATGCAGATGTCTGGTTATAATTTCTGAAGGGAGAACAAAGGAAGTGCTACTTTAAAGGTGGTAACTTATTAAGACACTTTGCAAGTTACTCCTCCTTTGAGTCAGACTATATTTTTATACAGGAAGAACAAGCAAAGTTGGAATTTTTGCAGTAGATGTACCTGGATTTTCAGGAGGCCTCGACAAGGAGTCACACATGAGGCTGCTTAGCAAGATAAGAACCCATGGAATTATAGGAGAGTTACTAGCGTGGGTGGAGCATTGGCTGATCGGCAGAAAACAGAGAGTGGGAATAAAGGGATTCTGTTCTAGCTGGCTGCTGGTTACCAGTGGAGTTCCACAGGGGTCGGTGTTGGGACCACTGCTTTTTATGATGTATGTCAATGATTTGGACCATAGGATTAATGGATTTGTGGCTAAATTTGCTAATGATACAAAGATAGGTGGAGGAGCGGGTAGTGTTGAGGAAATAGAGAGCCCGCAGAGAGACTTAGATATTTTAGGGGAATGGGCAAATGAAATACAATGCTGGAAAGTGTTTGGTCATGCACTTTGGTGGAAGAAATAAATGGGCAAACTATTATTTAGATGAGGAGAGAATTCAAAAATGCAGAGATACAAAGGGACTTGGGACTCCTTGTGCAGGATACCCTAAAGGTTAACCTCCAGGCTGAGTTGGTGGTGAAGAAGGCAAATGCAATGTTGGTATTCATTTCTGGAGGTATAGAATATAAGAGCAAGGATGCGACTGAGGCTCTATAAGGCACTCATGAGACCACACTTGTGAGTATTGTGTGGAGTTTTAGGCTCCTTATTTTAGAAAGGATATACTGACATTGGAGAAGGTTCAGAGAAGATTGACGAGAATGATTCCAGGAATGAAAGGGTTACCGTATGAAGAACATCTGGCAGCTCTTGGGCTGTATTCCCTGGAGTTCAGGAGAATGAGGGGGGATCTCATAGAAACATTCCAAATGGTAAAAGGCCTGAACAGATTAGATATGGCAAAGTTATTTCCCATTGTAGGGGAGTCTAGGACAGGAGGACATAACTTCAGGATTGAAGGACATCCATTTAGAACAGAGATGCGGAGAAATTACAGCTCGTCCTTCTCCTGCAGTGCCTGCAGGACATTACGTGCCGACCACTGTCTAATGGCCTTGTGGTCAAATGCGTTGGCCTTGGAGAAATTTTCTACGAAGGACAGGTAAGGAGGCAACGACCAGCCGACAGGGCTTTTGCGCGGGAGTGGGGTCAGACCCATCCTTCGTAGCCAGGGCGACAGGTAGAACCTGGGCACATAGTGGAACTTGGTGCCCACATACCTAGGTTCTACACACAACCTGATGCAGCCACATACGAAGCTGACCATCAGGGTGAGGACGACATTGGGAACGTTTTTGCCCCCATTGTCTAGGGACTAGTGCATGACGGTCCGTTTCACCCGCTCCATCTTGGATCCCCAGACGAATCTGAAGACAGCCCGGGTGATTTCCGAGCTGTAGGAGCGGGGGACGGGCCACATCTGCGCCAAGTACAGCAGCCCTGAGAGCACCTCACACCTGATGACCAGGTTCTTGCCCGTTATCGACAGGGAGCGCCCTCCCCACAGTCCCAGTTTCCGTTTCACCTTGGCAGTCCGCTCCTGCCAGTTCTTGTTGCACGCCTCGGCCCCTCCGAGCCAGATCCCCAACACCTTCCCGTGGTCAGACCTGATGGTGAAGGGGACGCTGGATCGGTCGGGCCAGTTGCCGAAGAGCATGGCTTCGCTCTTCGTGCGGTTGACCCTGGCCCCCGACGCTTGCTCGAACTGTTCGCAGATGCCAATCAACCTGCGAACTGACCTCGGATCAGAGCAGAAGACGGTGACGTCGTCCATGTACAGGGGGGTTTTCACTTGGGTCCCTCCACTGCCTGGCAGCGTCACCCCTCTGACGCCCTCATCCCTCCTGATGGCCTCGGCAAAAGGTTCTTTTTTTTCCCAAAAATACTTTATTCAGAATTATTACAAAATAAAGTTATTTGCATATAAGAAAAACACATTCGTTGACTCTGAGTCCTTATTCAATAAAGTTACTTACAATAAAATTATGCGTTGACTCTCTGTTCATACACAAATGAAAGATGTTTACAATAAACCATTTATTTACTCTCAACCCTTGGTCAATAGTTAAGACTTATTAACAATAAAATTATCAACAATAAAGGCAGGCGTTGGCTCTAATGCTTTTTCCAATTTACCAGTTCCACCCACTCCTGGGGCACCATGTTGATTATCTGTCCGCCAGAGAAAGCAGGATCTCCCAATGGCCACACATTTTAATTCCACATCCCATTTCCATTCTGATATATCTATCCACGGCCTCCTCTACTGTAAATATGAAGCCACACTCAGGTTGGAGGAACAACGCCTTATATTCCGTCTGGGTAGCCACCAGCCTGATGGCATGAACACTGACTTCTCAAACTTCCGTTAATGCCCCACCCCCCTCGTACCCCATCCGTTATTTATTTATATACACACATTCTTTCTCTCTCTCTTCTTTTGCTCCCTTTGTCCCTCTGACTATACCCCTTGCCCATCCTCTGGGTTTTCCCCCCTCCCTCTTTCCTTCTCCCTGGGCCTCCTGTCCCATGATCCTCTCATATCCCTTTTGCCAACCAACTGTCCAGCTCTTAGCTCCATCCCTCCCCCTCCTGGCTCCACCTATTATTTTGGATCTCCCCCTCCCCCCGTGAGGCAACTTTCTGGGATCTGTGGGCATATACCCCTCGATCCTTCTGCTCCTCCACACTACCAAGTATCCCGCCATTTACTTTGTACTCTGCCTTGGAGTTTATCTTTCCAAAGTGTACCACCTCACACTTCTCCGGGTTGAACTCCATCTGCCACTTCTCAGCCCACTTCTGCATCATATCAAAGTCTCTCTGCAATCTTCGACAATCTTCTACACTATCTACAACACCACCAACCTTTGTGTCATCTGCAAACTTGCCAACCCACCCTTCCACCCCCACATACAGGTCATTAATAAAAATCACAAAAAGTACGGGTCCCAGAACAGATCCTTGTGAGACACCACTAGTCACAATCCTCCAATCTGAATGTACTCCCTCCACCACGACCCTCTGCCTTCTGCAGGCAAGCCAATTCTGAATCCAGCTAGCCAAACTTCCCTGGATCCCATGCCTTCTGACTTTCTGAATAAGCCTACCATGTGGAACCTTGTCAAATGCCTTACTAAAATCCATATAGATCACATCCGCTGCACTACCCTCATCTATAACCTGGTCACCTCCTGAAAGAACTCTATCAGGCTTGTTAGACACGGTCTGCCCTTCACAAAGCCATGCTGACTGTCCCTGATCAGACCATGATTCTCTAAATGCCCATAGATTCTATCTCTAAGAATCTTTTCCAATAGCTTTCCCACCAGAGACGTAAGGCTCACTGGCCTATAATTACCCGGACTATCCCTACTACCTTTTTTGAACAAGGGGACAACATTCGCCTCCCTCCAATTCTCCGGTACCATTCCTGTGGACAACGAGGACATAAAGATCCTAGCCAGAGGCTCAGCAATCTCTTCCCTCGCCTCGTGGAGCAGCCTGGGGAATATTCCATCAGGCCCCGGGGACTTATCTGTCCTAATGTATTTTAACAACTCCAACACCTCCTCTCCCTTAATATCAACATGCTCCAGAACATCAACCTCACTCATATTGTCCTCACCGTCATCAAGCTCCCTCTCATTGGTGAATACCGAAGAGAAGTATTCATTGAGGACCTCGCTCACTTCCACAGCCTCCAGGCACATCTTCCCACCTTTATCTCTAATCGGTCCTACCTTCACTCCTGTCATCCTTTTTTTCTTCACATAATTGAAGAATGCCTTGGGGTTTTCCTTTACCCTACTCACCAAGGCCTTCTCATGCCCCCTTCTTGCTCTTCTCAGCCCCTTCTTAAGCTCCTTCCTTACTTCCCTATATTCCTCAATAGACCTATCTGATCCTTGCTTCCTAAACCTCATGTATGCTGCCTTCTTCCACCTGACTAGATTTTCTACCTCACTTGTCACCCATGTCACTTGTCACTTCACTCTACCATTCTTTATCTTCCTCACCGGGACAAATTTATCCCTAACATCCTGCAAGAGATCTCTAAACATCAACCACGTGTCCATAGTACATTTCCCTGCAAAAACATCATCCCAATTCACACCCACAAGTTCTAGCCTTATAGCCTCATAATTTGCCCTTCCCCAATTAAAAATTTTCCTGTCCTCTCTGATTCTATCCTTTTCCATGATAATGCTAAAGGCCAGGGAGTTACTTGAAGGTGTGCGAGTGATTGAAGGAGCAGCGAGAACGAGTCTAAACCAATAAAAGAAGCAATTCCGAAATCAAAATCCAGGGAGGGAGAGGAGCATACAGAGCAGGCTGAACCGAAGAGAGGGTGGCTTACAACAAATACTGAGAGCTCCACAGGGGGAAGAACTGGTCCAACGAGAAACCGAAGACATTGCCATTGTGTGGACTGTTCTAAGTCAGGGGCTCCCAACCTTTCTTATGCTATGGAGGCTTCCCATTGAGAGGTCCGTGGACCCCAGGTTGGGAACTGCTGTTCTAAGTGAAGACTTGACATCTACCTTTGCAGAAGTTAATGCTAATACCAACACCACCCTATCTCTATCTCCCACAATTTTATATACCTTAGTCAACTTCCCTCTTAGGTCCTAAATCCCCCACCATCAGGTTCAAGAACAACTACTTTCCCTAAAATATTCAGTTATCGACCCAACTATTTAAAACCCAAATCACTTCGGTTTAGCAACACTATGAGCACTTTGCTCTCAATCTGAGCTTTATTTTGTTCCAGTTGTGCTTCCTTGTAAAAAACTGTATGATTGATGTTTTTCTTGTGAATACAGCTCATCTGATGCCACGCGTCTGTGATGCTGCAGCAAGCGTTTCATTGCTCCTGTGTTCATACATGTACTTGTGTGTGTGAGACAGTGAACTCGACTTTGACTTTGATGCTCCACCTGAATGTTCTGGGCATACGCAGGATGTTCTGCTATGGTGGAGTGCAGCCCTGTCCTCTCGTTCCAGGTGGAGAAAGTCCTGAGTAGGGGCCCCATTGAGCAGAGATCCATTAGGCAACGGTTGGCCAGAATGTGTTTGGAGTCCTGAGAAGAGGAAGGTAATGATCCAGCTGGGATGTCGCCTGAATGGTGGTGAAGCAGCTGATCTTTGTACCACTTCTTCACTCTTACTCAAGAATTGATTATTTTTTTATTCACTCTCGTCTTATTTCTTCAGTAGTTAAATGCGAATATGACTCTACAACCATTTTGGACCATACTCCACTTAAGCTTTCTATTAAATTATTGGCCAATGCTCATAACAATAGACAATGGCTTTTTAAATCACTGTTGCTTCAAGACTTGGATTTTGTTAACTTCATGAATGAACAAATTGATCTTTTTTCCACAATTAACAGTACAGAGGATATATCCGTGAACACCCTTTGGGATCCTTCAAAGCTTATATTTGTGGCCAGATTATTTCGTACTCTGCTGCTTTGAGGAAAAGGTTGAAGAAGGAAGAGCTTGCTCTTGTGGACAAGATTAAGGAAATAGCTAAGAAATATGCTACAGCTCCTTCTGAGAAGCTGTATAAACAAAGAACTGAACTTCAAATGGAACACAGTTTATTACTTTCATCCTCTATTGCAAACCAATTAATGAAGACAAGAAGTGAATTTATATACATAGTGACAAAGTTGTAAACTGTTGGCTAATCAGTTGAAGACTAACTCTATTAAACTTCAAATTAATCAGATTTATAATCAAAAAGATCAACTGACGTTTGATCAAGCTGAGATTAATCAATCCTTCTTTGATTTTTATTCCTCTTTATATCAATCAGACTCTCCAGGAGATTCTAAACATATGTGTGACTTTTTAGATAACCTAGACTTCCCTAAGATATCACACGATATATGTTCTATGTTAGAAACTTCCTTCACTACTGATGAGATTAAGAATGCTATTTTTTCTATGAACTCGGGGATAGCTCCTGGCCCTGATGGGTTTACCCTAGAATTTTTTAAATCTTTTGCACCCTCATTAGTCCCCTGGTTATCTAGGGTTCTGGAGGCCTCATTAAAACTTGGTAAACTACCAGAATCCTTTTATAGAGCATTGATCTCTTTAATATTAAAGAAGGATAAAGACCTTGCTCAATGCGCATCTTATAGACCAATATCCTTGTTAAATGTTGACTCCAAGATTTTTTCTAAATTATTAGCAAATAGACTAGATAAAAGCACTTCCTTATATTATTTCGGAAGATCAAACGGGTTTTATTAAGAATCACTATTCTTTTTATAATATTCGTACACTTCTAAATATTGTCTATACCCCGTCACAAACCGATCCTGAATGTGTCATTTCCCTCGATGCTGAAAAAGCCTTTGACAGGGTTGAATGGCCCTACTTATTTAAGGTGCTTGAAATGTTTAACTTCAGCCTGAAATTTATAACCTGGATTAATTTGTTATACCATTCTCCATCTGCAGGCATTCTGACCTCTGCAAGGGACTGGCAGCTGTTGGTGGACCTCGAAGGGTAGCTGAAGTTCCCCAACCATATCGCAGCCACCACCCTGCGACCTGACATTGTCCTAGTGTCTGACTCTACTAAGCAAGTGGTGCTGCTGGAGCTGACAGTCCCATGGGAAGATAGCTTAGAAGAAGCCTTTGAAAGGAAGCTCTCCAAGTACGCAGGACTGGTCAGCAACTGTCAGCAGGCTGGATGGAGAGCGAGGTGTCTCCCAGTGGAGGTTGGTTGTAGGGGATTTGTAGCCCATTCTTTAGTTAGAGCCTTCAGCATTTTGGGCTTCGAGGGAGAGAGGAAGAGGAGAGCCATCCACAGTACCACCGATGCGGCAGAGAGGGCCTCAAGATGGCTGTGGCTCAAAAGAGGGGAGCCATGGAGTCATAAGTAGCTAGCCATCTGGACACAAGCTGGGGTCTGATCAGCCCCGGCTGGGTCACCTGGAGGAGGCTGTATGATGTTGAAAGACCCGAAACACCCAATGGTTCCAGGAACATCACTGAAGATGTGTCCAGAAGCATCAATAGATGTATGTACACAGCTATGGCATCAGTTCGTACTAATACTCAAAACTCACCTTTTTTCCCTGTATTTCGAGGTACCAGACAAGGGTGTCCTCTTAGCCCTTTGTTAGCTGATACAGCATTAGAACCACTAGCAATTGCTATTCGAGAATCTCCTAACATTATTGATATAACTCGTGGGTTAAAGTCTCATAAAGTATCACTTTACGCTGATGATATATTTCCAATCCTCAAAACTCTATCCCAGCAGCTCTAGATTTATTAGCCCGATTTAGTCTTTCTTCAGGATACAAATTAAATCTTAATAAGAGTGAATTTTTCCCTATTAATAAGCAAGTTCCCTTATATCAGAACCAGTCGTTTAGATTGGTTAGTAATCATTTTTCATATCTTGGGATTAAAATTACCTGTAAACATAAGAATTTATTTAAGGCTAATTATCTACCCTCAACTGACAATATCACACAACTTTCCTTTAAATGGTCTCCACTTTATTTAACTTTGACTGGTCGTATTAATGCTGTTAAGATGTTTATTCTGCCAAAATTTTTATATATATTTCAGGCATTACCAATTTTTGTTCCAAAATCCTTTTTTGATAAAGTAGACTCTAAAATCTCTTCATTTATTTGGCAAAATAAAAACCCGAGGTTGAGTAGAATACATCTACAGAAAGCTAAGAGAGATGGAGGCTTGGCATTACCTAACTTTAGATTTTATTACTGGGCAATTAATTTTCAAATGAAATTTTGGTTACTTGACCAAGATACACTATCCATTCCTAAATGTGTAGTATTGGAATTACATTCTGTTCAAGGCTATGCACTTGGCTTCTCTTCCCTCCGATGTGAAACGGTATAAGCAGGTTTGCAACCCGATAGTTAAACATACCTTACGTATCTGGTTCCAAATCCGAAAATGTTTTGATCTTAATCAATTTGTGCTAGCGATTCCTATTATTGGCAATATATTTTTCTCCCCTCCTCTACAGACCGTGCCTTTCAAATTTGGAAGACTAATGGTATATCACGGTTTTCTGACTTATAGAATAGTACAGCACAGTACAGGCCCTTCAGCCCACAATGTTGTGCCGACCCTCAAACCCTGCCTCCCATATAAGCCCCCACCTTAAATTCCTCCATATACCTGTCTAGTAGTCTCTTAAACTTCACTAGTGTATCTGCCTCCACCACTGACTCAGGCAGTGCATTCCACGCACCAACCACTCTCTGAGTAAAGAACCTTCCTCTAATATCCCCCTTGAACTTCCCACCCCTTAACTTAAAGCCATGTCCTCTTGTATTGAGCAGTGGTGCCCTGGAGAAGAGGCGCTGGCTATCCACTCTATCTATTCCTCTTATTATCTTGTACACCTCTATCATGTCTCCTCTCATCCTCCTTCTCTCCAAAGAGTAAAGCCCTAGCTCCCTTCATCTCTGATCATAATGCATACTCTCTAAACCATGCAGCATCCTGGTAAACCTCCTCTGTACCGTTTCCAATGCTTCCACATCCTTCCTATAGTGAGGTGACCAGAATTGGACACAATACTCCAAGTGTGGCCTAACCAGAGTTTTATAGAGCTGCATCATTACATCGCGACTCTTAAACTCTATCCCTCCACTTATGAAAGCTAACACCCCATAAGCTTTCTTAACTACCCTATCCACCTGTGAGGCAACTTTCAAGGATCTGTGGACATGTACCCCGAGATCCCTCTGCTCCTCCACACTACCAAGTATCCTGCCATTTACTTTGTACTCTGCCTTGGAGTTTGTCCTTCCAAAGTGTACCACCTCACACTTCTCCGGGTTGAACTCCATCTGCCACTTCTCAGCCCACTTCTGCATCCTATCAATGTCTCTCTGCAATCTTTGACAATCCTCTACACTATCCACAACACCACCAACCTTTGTGTCATCTGCAAACTTGCCAACCCACCCTTCTACCCCCACATCCAGGTCGTTAATAAAAATCACAAAAAGTAGAGGTCCCAGAACAGATCCTTGTGAGACACCACTAGTCACAATCCTCCAATCTGAATGTACTCCCTCCACCACGACCCTCTGCCTTCTGCAGGCAAGCCAATTCTGAATCCAGCTAGCCAAACTTCCCTGGATCCCATGCCTTCTGACTTTCTGAATAAGCCTACCATGTGGACCCTTGTCAAATGCCTTACTAAAATCCATATAGATCACATCCACTGCACTACCCTCATCTATATGCCTGAGATAGGATCTTAGAGATCCTATCTCTAAGAATCTTTTCCAACAGCTTTCCCACCACAGACGTAAGGCTCACTGGTCTATAATTACCCGGACTATCCCTACTACCTTTTTTGAACAAGGGAACAACATTCGCCTCCCTCCAATCCTCCGGTACCATTCCCGTGGACAACGAGGACATAAAGATCCTAGCCAGAGGTTCAGCAATCTCTTCTCTCGCCTCGTGGAGCAGCCTGGGGAATATTCCATCAGGCCCCGGGGACTTATCTGTCCTAATATATTTTAACAACTCCACACCTCCTGTCCCTTAATATCAACATGCTCCAGAACATCAACCTCACTCATATTGGCCTCACCATCATCAAGTTCCTTCTCATAGGTGAATACCGAAGAGAAGTATTCATTGAGGACTTTGCTCACTTCCACAGCCTCCAGGCACAGCTTCCCACCTTTATCTCTAATCGGTCCTACCTTCACTCCTGTCATCCTTTTTTTCTTCACATAATTGAAGAATGCCTTGGGGTTTTCCTCTACCCTACTCACCAAGGCCTTCTCATGCCCCCTTCTTGCTCTTCTCAGCCCCTTCTTAAGCTCCTTTCTTGCTTCCCTATATTCCTCAATAGAGCCATCTGATCCTTGCTTCCTAAACCTCATGTATGCTGCCTTCTTCCTCCTGACTAGATTTTCCACCTCACTTGTCACCCATGGTTCCTTCACCCTACCATTCTTTATTTTCCTCACCGGGACAAATTTATCCCTTACATCCTGCAAGAGATCTCTAAACATCGACCACATGTCCATAGTACATTTCCCTGCAAAAACATCATCCCAATTCACACCCGCAAGTTCTAGCCTTATAGCCTCATAATTTGCCTTTCCCCAATTAAAAATTTTCCTGTCCTCTTTGACTCTATCCTTTTCCATGATAATTATAAAGGCCAGGGAGCGGTGGTCACTGTCCCCCAGATGCTCACCCACTGAGAGATCTGTGATCTGACCCGGTTCATTACCTAGTACTAGATCTAGTATGGCATTCCCCCTGGTCGGCCTGTCCACATAGTGTGACAGGAATCCATCCTGGACACACTTAACAAACTCTGCCCCATCTAAACCCCTGGAACTAATCAGGTGCCAATCAATATTAGGGAAGTTAAAGTCACCCATGAGAACAACCCTGTTATTTTTGCACCTTTCCAAAATCTGCCTCCCAATCTGCTCCTCTGTATCTCTGCTGCTACCAGGGGGCCTATAGAATACCCCAGTAGAGTAACTGCTCCCTTCCTGTTCCTGACTTCCACCCATACTGACTCAAAAGAGGATCCTGCTACATTACCCACCCTTTCTGTAGCTGTAATAGTATCCCTGACCAATAATGCCACCCCTCCTCCCCTTTTTCCGCCCTCTCTATCCCTTTTAAAGCACTGAAATCCAGGAATATTGAGAATCCATTCCTGCCCTGGTGCCAGCCATGTCTCTGTAATGGCTAATTTCATAATTCCATGTATGTATCCAAGCTCTCAGTTCATCACCTTTGTTCCTGATGCTTCTTGCATTGAGGTGCACACATTTCAGCCCTTCTACCTTACTGTCTTTACACCGTTTATTCTGCTTCTCTTTCCTCACCGGGACAAATTTATCCCTTACATCCCTTACATATTTACAGATGACTCCCTTATACCTTTTGAACAATTATCTAATAAATACAATTTACCAAGAACACATTTTTTTAGATATTTGCAAGTTAGAAATTTCCTAAATACCATACTCTCTTCCTTTCCGGCCTTACCCCCACCCCCCAGAAATATTTTAGACGCTATCATCAACCTTAACCCGTTTCATAAAGATGTAACGGCTACTATTTATAATACTATCATGAAATTTAGGAAAGCTCCATTCGACAAGATTAGGACTGACTGGGAAAGGGAATTGGGTCTTACTATCCTGGCTGAGGACTGGACCTATATTTTACAACTTGTTAACACCTCCTCCATCTGTTCCAAACACTCTTTAATTCAATTTAAAGTTGTCCATAGAGCACATATCTCTAAAGATAAATTAGCTCGTTATTACCCTCGTATTAACTCTCTTTGCAATAGATGTCATGGGGAGATAGCCTCCTTCACCCACATGTTTTGGTCTTGTCCTACTCTGGAAACTTTTTGGAAAGACATTTTTAATATTATCTCAAAGGTTCTGAATAGTGATATTTCTCCCCATCCTATTACTGCTATCTTTGGATTACCTAAAACTTCTAATAATTTATCCCCCTCAGCGCGTAGAATGACTGCATTTCTTACTTTAATGGCGAAAAGATGTATTCTACAACATTGGAAGGAGATTAATGCCCCAACTACGTTTTTTTGGTTCTCTCAAACGATACTGTGTCTAAATTTGGAAAGAATCAGAAGTAATCTTTATGATACTTCAGTTAAATTTGAACAGACCTGGAGATCATTTATTCAATATTTTCATTTAATGTAACTATTTTTTTTCTCTCTGACCACGTATACATTCCCTTCGTAGATTTTATCTGTCGGGTTTGAGGACGCGATTGTTTAATTGTTTAAAGTCCAGTATATACCCAGTTAGCCTATTGCTTTGCTTTGTTAGGTTAGTTGCACGGTAGGTTTTCTTTCTGTTTTTTTTCGTTCTGTTGGTATCTATGCAATTATATTACCTTGTTATTCTATAATTAACATACGTTGTATTGTTTTCTTTTGTATTAATATTACTTTTATATTTATATCCTAACAATGTATTGGTTGCTATATGTTTTACTCTTTGTGTACTAAGTCAATAAAAAGATTTAAAAAGAAAGAAAGATCTTTGTGCCTCTTCCTCATCCCGGTCCTTTCCGATGTTATCATCTCTCCCGGCCACCTGTGCGTAGGAGCCCGCCCGTTTCGGTCAGGCCCTGTACAGGTGGTCCGCCTGCCCGCAGAGGTGGCGGGACTTGGCCTCCGTGTCCCTCCACCGTGCAGTTTCTGCACAGCACAGCCTTACACTGGGCTGCGATGTGCTCCGCTTTACCGCAGTTCCGGCACACCTTGGGTTGTCCGGCATCAACCAGGAAGCCCCGGTTCCCTCCTATTGCGAACACTGAGGATGGATGGATGACACAGCCGCTGGTGCCCACCCTCAGCTTCACCCTGACCTGCCCTTTACTTGTCCACACTCCCAGACTGCCGTTGACGTTCTCACACTTGCCCACGCTCTCCACATATCGCGCTGGGAATGTGAGGATGCCAACGACCGGTACATAGGGGTTGAACATTTGTACCAGAACCGTTCTCTCTTGCTGCGTTACGTCGGCGTAGAGGGGCTGCGCTTTCAGTAGCGACAGCGGCGCCTCGCTCCCCTTCTCACTGAAGCAGTCACGTAACTTCTGCCACCCTGGGGCAAGCCCGAAGGTGACGCCGTAGTAACCAGCGAAATCCCGGACGCTGTAAAGATCGTCCACCTTGAAGCCACGGCAATCCGGTAGCACCTTGCGAATGAAGGTCTCCCTACTGAAACCGTTGCCTTCTTTCAAATCTCGAACGCTCAGTCTGACCGTCTTCTTGACCCCCAGCCCCATGAATCGAAGCGCTGGTCTCTCCAGCCTCCCTCTTCTCTGATGCGTTCGTCTCTCCAGCCATGCTTCCCTCCATCGCCGCTGCACAGGGGGAAAGGGCCAGATTTCGGAGCCGATTCCCTCCACATTCCACCCCGTGTCAGCCCGAGGCCGCTCCCCTGCCAACGCTCTCTGTGTGCTGAAATGACCACCGGCGATCAGAGCGTTCCGGTAAAGAACGCTTGATCTTAGCTCTTCATCACCGTCTCCCCCCTGCCAGGTTAGCTCCTGGAAGTTTTCCTCTCGGCGCCGGACATCACGTGTCAGAACGGATATCCAGAAAAAATCTACCCAGAGCGATGTGACCGGGAACCAGTCTCCACCCCACGCCCCCCGCCTTAGATTACATCTGCACTTGTTGGGAGACCGCCGGACGTGGAGCGAGAGTCCGAAGGGCAGCGACGATCGGAGGAAGTCGCAGTTGAACGATCGACTTATCAGTGAGTTCCAACTTTGCGCAACAGTCTGTTTAATAAGATTGGGCCCTTGTTTTTATTTCGTTTCTTTACTGACCATATAATCTTGGCGGAAAAGGATCTTGGCGATTGTAGGGATGACTTGCAGTGGACTGAAAAGCTTGAGGATGTAGGTATTAAGAAAGAGGATGTGCTGGAGCTTTAGGAAAGCATCAAGTTGAATAAGTCACCGGGACCAGACGGGTTGTACCCCAGGCTACTGTGGGAAGCAAGTGAGGAGATTGCTGAACCTCTGGCAATTATCTTTGCATCATCAATGAGGACAGGAGAGGCTCCGGAGGATTGGAGAGTAGCGGATGTTGTTCCCTTATTCAAGAAAGGGAGTAGAGATATCCCAGGAAATTATCGGCCAGTGAGTCTTACTTCAGTGGTTGGTAAATTGATGGAGAAGACCCTGAGAGGCAGGATTTGTGAACATTTGGAGAGGCATAATATGATTAGAAATAGTCAGCATGGCTTTGTCAAAGGCAGGTCGTGCCCTACATCCTGATTGAATTTTTTGAGGATGTGACTAAGCACATTGAAGAAGGTAACACATGGATTTTAGCAAGCCATTTGATAAGATACCCCATGCAAGGCTTATTGAGAAAGTAAGGAGGCATGGGATCCAAGGGGACATTGCTTTGTGGATCTAGAACTGGCTTTCCCACAGAACTGGTTGTAGATGGGTCATATTCTGCATGAAGGCCGGTGACCAGTGGTGTGCCTCAGGGATCTGTTCTGGGACCCCTACTCTTTGTGATTTTTTATAAATGACCTGGATGAGGAAGTGGAGGGGTGGGTTAGTAAATTTGCTGATGACACAAAGGTTGGGTGTGTTGTGGACAGTGTGGATGGCTGTCAGAGGTTAAAGTGGGACATTGATAGGATCCAAAACTGGGCTGAGAAACAGCAGATGGCGTTCAACCCAGATAAGTGTGAGGTGGTTCATTTTGGTAGGTCAAATATGTTGGCAGAAAATAGTATTAATGATGACTCTTGGCGGTGTGGAGGATCAGAGGGGTCTTGGGGTCTGAGTCCATAGGACACTCAAAGCTGCTAAGCAGGTTGACTCTATGGTTACGAAGGCATACAGTGCATTGGCCTTCATCAATTGTGGGATTGAGTTTAAGAGCCGAGATGTAATGTTGCAGCTCCTTAGGACCCTGGTCAGACCCCACTTGGAGTACTGCGCTCAATTCTGGTCGCCTCGCTATAGGAAGGATGTGGAAACCATAGAAAGGGTGCAGGGGAGATTTACAAGGATGTTGCCTGGATTGGAGGGCATGCCTTGTGAGAACAGATTGAGTGAATTCAGCCCGGTCTCCCTGGAGCAATGGAGGATGAGTGGTGGCTGATAGAGGTGTACAAGATAATCAGAAGCATTGATTGTGTGGATAGTCAGAGGCTTTTCCCCAGGGCTGAACTGGCTAGCACGAGAGGGCATAGTTTTAAGGTGCTTGGAAGTAGGTACAGAGGAGATGTCAGGGGTAAGTTTTTCTATGCAGAGAGTGGTGAGTGTATGGAATGGGCTGCCGGCGGTGGTGGTGGAGGCGGAAACAAAACGGTCTCTTAAGAGACTCCTGGGTGGGAACATGGAGCTTAGAAAAATAGAGGGCTATGGGTAACCCTAGGTAATTTCTAAGGTAGGGACATGTTCGGCACAGCTCTGTGGGCCAAAGGGCCTGTATTGTGCTGTAGATTTTCTTTGTTTCTATGTGTCAATGTTCCCACTGCTATCTCTCCCTCCCTCAACCATACAGGTAAAATATCATCAACACGTTATCTACTGGGGAGGCAAAAGAACTGATACAACATTACAGTGGGTTGCAAGCTTTAAATATATTTAATACGTTTTGGAAAGAGATACATTTACAAAAAGTAGGAAGTTAAGGACTAAAATTTCCACTCAGTAGATTAGTAAGTTATAAAATGATTTCTTCTCAAATTTAAGCGGCGTCGTATCATGTCCAAGACGGAAGAGGCTGGAGCGTAAGTGGACAGGGGCATCAGTGTACTGTAGAGGCGTTGAATCTCCTAGAAACGGCTGAAGCGGTTTTTCTGCAGATCATTGCCAACGTGGACTGTTACCGCCTGCAAGATGAAAAGTGAAAGTTTACTTTGAACTTGGAACTTGGAAAAATTTTCTATCAAAGTATGTACAGTACTGTGCCAAATTCTCAGGGACAGACACACACACACAAACATATATATAAATAGCGTGCCAAAGACTTTTGCACAGTGCTGTAGTGATTTTATGGATTACACTGCACTGCTGCAAAAAAATACAAATTTCATTACGTACGTGAGTGATGATCAACCTGATTCTGATGTGGGTCTCTATTGTGGACTGGGAGAGGGGGGATCATGGTTGGGAATAGGGGAAGGGAGAGGCAGTGAGTGGGAAGCACCAGAGAGACATCTGTAATGACCAATAAACCAATTGTTTGGAATCAAATGGCCTTGCCTGGTGTCTCAGGGCTGGGTGTGTCTGCAACCACGCTATACAAGTGCATTGGCACTCCTCCCCTGCCACCTGTCCCACACCCCTCCCGCGGTGCTCCACCCTCGCCATTCCCAACATTCTTTGCTCCTGCCAGATTTACAAGCTCGCTCTCCGCTCCATGTTGACAAATACAGCGCTGTGTGCAAAAGTCTCAGGCACCCTAGCTGGATAGATATGTAACGCTCAGCTCGATCAACTCACGTCCGTCCAGGGGAACTGCCGTAGGCCCTACCAAACTGTGTACTCACGTTTGCGTAGACGCTACGTAATGCACCCCGATACAAGCCCACACTGTAAAATATCAGACAATACACAATGTACAGTTAAGTTACACTTTATAACTCTTTTTGTGGTGTGGTTAGTGGACACAAAAAAAAACAAAGGTGCCACTCAGTAAATTTGTCAGTTTTGTGCACCAGATTAAGTCGTCGGAGCTCACACCTCCCCGATCCGTCCACACACGACCTCCGAACCGTCGAATTCCGGTATCCGCCATCCCGGAATCGCCGACCGCTCCCGCACTCGTCCGTCCTCTTCACTCGCCTTGAGCAGGTACACAAATTGGGTGTGACATATATATGTGAATAGGGCTTCTTATAATGTCAGGCACTGAACCAAGATGAAAGAAATACATGAATTCCCAAGCTCCACAGAAATATAGTGATAGTTACGACATTAACAAGATTATAGCCTATCACTACACTTCAGTGTATAACTGGTACAATAAAACATATAATACTTAATTTAATAATATGACAAAGTATTGCATGGTTGTGCTCACTAATTATCATAAAATATAATTATCAAGCAAGTAAGGTAACGTTGTTTGCTTAGAAGCCATAGGGTTGTTAGTGAGAAAAATTTACTTTTGTATTGGCGACCACCACAGATGTAGCCTTACTTCTCCGGCTGATTCAGAGCAGACAGCAGGGCCCGCAGTGCTGAGCAGTGTTCCTAAGCAGGTATAAAAATAACAGAAACAAAGCAAATAAGGTTTTTACACTTTCAGCCACCTAAATTGGAACCAAGTAATCAAGTATGAAACAAGAACGTCTGATGAACGATTGGTAAAGCCACGAATATTGGTGAATATTAGTATCAAAAGCGGTAGGTTGGCAACTCTGCCTCGTACCGTTTCTCTCACAGAAATGGTTGGGCAGGAAGTGTACCTGTGTGTGTGGATATTCACAATATCCTCACACATCGGGTATTACATGGTTAGACCAATAGAGATCCTGTTTAGTCTTTAAGTATGTAAAATGTGAAAGAAGCTTGAATCTTTACAGAAATTATAATTGTATCTGTACGAATAGAAAATACCGTATTTTATAAGTGAGAAATGTTAACAGGGGAGGAGAGCAGTCATTTGGGAGATTTGGAAATGTATTTCCTCTCGTTCATTGCTCACTACTCTTTTTCCTATCAACACAAAGAGAAAATGAGCCTCTTTCCAATCAACTATAGCGGCCGCTGTTAAATTCCCCGGTTGTATATTTTGACATTTTTTACAGAGGTGCCGGAGTGGTATTCTGGTTAGATCCGGCAGCACTGCACCCCTGGCTGAGGGGTAATAACTGTTCCTGACCCTGGTGGTGTGAGTCCTGAGGCTCCTGTACCTTCACCCTGATGGTTGTGGGGTAATAACTGTTCCTGAACCTGGTGGTGTGAGTCCTGAGGCTCCTGTACCTCCTTCCTGACGGCTGAGGGGTAATAACTGTTCCTGACCCTGGTGGTGTGAGTCCTGAGGCTCCTGTACCTTCACCCTGATGGTTGTGGGGTAATAACTGTTCCTGAACCTGGTGGTGTGAGTCCTGAGGCTCCTGTACGTCCTTCCTGACGGTTGTGGGGTAATAACTGTTCCTGACCCTGGTGGTGTGAGTCCTGAGGCTCCTGTACCTTCACCCTGATGGTTGAGGGGTAATAACTGTTCCTGAACCTGGTGGTGTGGGACCTGAGGCTCCTGTACCTCCTTCCTGACGGCTGAGGGGTAATAACTGTTCCTGAACCTGGTGGTGTGGGACCTGAGGCTCCTGAACCTGCACCCTGATGGTTGAGTGGTAATAACTGTTCCTGAACCTGGTGGTGTGGGACCTGAGGCTCCTGTACCTTCACCCTGATGGTTGAGGGGTAATAACTGTTCCTGAACCTGGTGGTGTGGGACCTGAGGCTCCTGTACCTTCACCCTGATGGTTGAGGGGTAATAACTGTTCCTGAACCTGGTGGTGTGGGTCCTGAGGCTCCTGAACCTTCACCCTGATGGTTGTGGGGTAATAACTGTTCCTGAACCTGGTGGTGTGGGTCCTGAGGCTCCTGAACCTTCACCCTGATGGTTGTGGGGTAATAACTGTTCCTGAACCTGGTGGTGTGGGTCCTGAGGCTCCTGTACCTTCACCCTGATGGTTGAGTGGTAATAACTGTTCCTGAACCTGGTGGCACTGAAGGCATTACGCTGACTGCGGTGCTTTACAGACACTTAGGTAGGCTGACGGATGATGGAAAATGGCAGGCTGTGCGGGAGGGGAGGGTTAGGTTGATTGATTCATTGATTGAGAGATGGCACAGAATTGACCCTTCCGGCCCTTCGAGCCTCACCGCCCAGCAATCTCCCGATTTAACACCAGCCTAATCACGGGGCAATTTACAATGACCAATTAAACTACTGACCGGTACGTCTTTGGACGGTGGGAGGAAACCGGAGCACCCAGAGGAAACCCCAGAGAAAACTTCTGGCGTTCACCTTTTGTTTTTACCTGCCATGACTGTTGAGGTCCCTTTGTCTAATCCTGCGTTTTGTGGAACAGGTAGAGCCATGGAGGTGCAAAGCTGGGGGCTCGGAGGACACGCACAGCTTCCCTCCGCTCCTGTCCTCGGTCACCCTCTCGGGATAGGCAGACGCGGTGGGAAACCTCTCGGCAACTTGATTCTGCTGGTGCTCGGGCGGGTTCCTGCAGTCGGGTTCCACGGCACTGTCCCGTAACCAGCTCCTGCAGCAGATCCTGTCTGGGGTATGAACTGAATACTTTAGTTATCGAAAAACATTCAAGATTGTTTAGTGTCATTTTCAGTACACAAGTGTCAAGGAGAACAAAATAATCATAACTCTGGATGGGATGCAGGAGATAAATAAAACACACCAAGCCAAACACAAGAAAATCTGCAGATGCTGGAAATCCAAGGCAACACACACAAAGTGCCAGAAAATCTCAGCAGGTCAGGCAGCATTTACGGAAAAGTGTAAACAGTCGAGGCTTTAGGCTGAGACCCTTCATCAGGACTGGAAAGGAAGGGAGGAGACGTTGAGGGTGGGGGAGGAGAGGAAGAAGTACGAGGTGGTAGGTGATCGGTGAGACCGGAAGAGGGGGTGGGGTGAAGTAAAGAGCTGGGAAGTCGATTGGTGGAAGTGATGAAGGGCTGGGGAAGGGGGAATCTGATAGGAGAGGACAGAAGGCCATGGAAGAAGGGGACGATGGTGGAGCACCAGAGGGAGGTGATGGGCAGGTAAGGAGATAAGGTGAGAGAGAGAAATGAGAATGGGGAATGGTGAAGAAGAAAACTAGAAGTTCGACAAATCGATGTTTAACTCACTACTAAAATAAACTCCTTAAGATAAAGAACACAATAATAATAATAATAAAAACACAATAAATATAAATACATAAGATAGCTTATATACATGGATTGACTGTACGTGCATAAAGTGACTCTAGGCACAGGAGTGTCTCAAAATCACAATCAGCTTTAATACCATCAGTATATCCCATGAAATTTGTCGTTGTGCGGCAGCAGAACCTTGCAATAGAAAATAAAAGCTGTAAATTACAGTAAATATATAAAAAATTAAACAATTAAACAAGTGGTGCAAAAAGACAAAAAGAAAATAGTGAGTTCGTGTTCACAGGTTCGATGTCCATTCAGAAATCTGATGACGGGGGAGAGGCTGTTCCTGAATCACTGAGTGTCTGTACAGAAGGTGACTCTGACAGGAAATGATCAGGTGGTGGTGGTTGGGGTGTGGGTTAGTGTTGGGGTTAGTCACTGTTTCTGAGTCTGGTGGTCCAGGCGTGGATGCTTATGCGGCCTCCTCCCCGATGGGAGAGGGACAAACAGTCCGTGAGCAGGGTGGGTGGGATCCTCCCTGACGTTACTGGCCCTTGATGGTGGGTAAGCTCCTGTACCAGCTTCACTCACCCCCCCGTGGCTCGTGGGTGTGGACCCACTTCTGGGGATCCTGCGTTCTGATGTTTGATGTTCTCAGCGTTACTCGTTTGTGGTTTCTGTTGTTTGCGTGACTTTGCATGTCTGATGGTCTTGTTTCGTGGGCTGCTTTCTTTAAGTGGGCTCTCTGACATTTCTTTGTTTTGTGGCTGCCTGGAAGAAGATGAGCCTCGAGGCTGTGCACCGTAAGCATACTTTGATAATTACTGTACTTTGTACTTTGAACTTGGAATACATCCTTGATGGCTGGTAGTCCGGTGCTGGTGACGCGTTGGACATTTAATTGTTTCCTGAAACACTTAATTCAACAACTAATAATTCAGTTTTGCTCAGCCCATAAGGCTGTAATAAAATCTAGCACACATTCAGTAATCCCCCGATTTAATCCCAGCCCAATCACAAGACAGTTTTACAACCACCAATCAACCTACCAACCGGTAGGTCTTTGGGCTGTGGGAGGAAACCAGAGCACCTGGAGGAAACCCTCGCGGTCATGGGGAGAACATACAAATTCTTTACGGGCAACGGCTGAAATCGAACTGGGGTCGCCGGTACTGTAAAGTATTGTGCTAACCACTACGCTACGGTGTTGCCCCACGGAATCCTCATGCAAATCCAGCAGAGTTTGAGCAGTTTTGTAAAGAAGGAAGGGGAAGGGGAAAAATTGCAGTGTCCAGATGTGCAAAGCTGATGGAGACCTGTCCACACAGACTCAAGGCTATAATTGCTGCCAAAGGTGCATCTATTAAATAGTGACTTGAAGGGGAAAAATACTTATGTAGTCAATTGTTTTGTGTTTAATAATTGTAATTAATTTAGAGCACTTCGTAGAGATCTGTTTTCACTTGGTCACAAAAGAGGTTTTCTCTGTTGATCAGTGTCAAAACAGCCAAATTAAATCCACTATGATTCAGTGTTGTAAAACAACAAAACATGAAAACCTCCAAGGGGGACGAATGCTTTTTTAGAGGCACTGTACACACAATCGCTGACAAGCAACCAATGTGCAACAGAAGACAAACTGTGCAAATACAAAGACTAAACAAGTAATACTGAGAACACAAACTGTGGAGTCCCTGCAAGTGAGGAAACCCAGATTTCGAGTTTAGAAGGCTAAAAGGTTGTATTTCACTTACTGTAACCCCAGCAGTTGCAACAGGAATCACGCTGATCCCGAGGTGCATTTGAAATCTCCTCAGTGACATTAGCGTGCCCTGCAGCATCAGTCTGTCCGGAACAATTCACATTGCTTGCCAGGCCCACTTGGCTGCGGTTGCGTTTCAGGACCTTAGACAACTTCTTGACGGCCTTCGAGGTGGCATGCGGGTTGCCCGTTGCGCTCAGCGTCTCTCTTGTGGCCTTTTGCCCCTCCTGGGGGAACGCCTGGACCTCGAGGCCACCTTGGCTCCTGGGCTGACTCTGGAGCTCAGGGAGGAATTGCCTCGAGCTCCCATTCTGCTCTGTGCTTTCGGCTGGCAGCGTGCTGCACGCGTCCGCTGGTTCGGTTTCCTCCCCAACAACTGTGCTCTTCTGGTCAAGCTCCTCCAAGATCTCCGACTGGGTATTCTGAAGAAAACAGAAATATAGATGAAAGGTTTAGAACACATAATTTTGCAGGCCATTCAGCCCACGATGTTGTGCTGACCTCATAACCTATTCGTAGATAGACCATAAATCTTAGCAACAGAATTAGGCCACTTGGCCCTCCGAGTCTGCTCCACCATTCCTTCATGGCTGATTTATTGTCCATCTCAACCCCAGCCTTCTGCCTTCTCCCCGTAACCTCTGACACCCTTACTAATCAAGAGCCTCTTAACCTTCATTTTAAGTACACCTCCACAGCCGTCTGTGGGATGAATTCCACAGATTCACCACCCTCTGGCTAAAAATTCCTCCTCATCTCCTTCTAAAGGGACGTCCTTCTATTCCATCATGGCTGATTTATAACCTCAACCACATTCTCCTGCCTTCTTGCCATAACCTTTGATGCCCTGACTAATCAAGAGCCTATCAAACTCTGGTTTTAAATATCCCCAATGACTTGGCCTCCACAGCCGCCTGTGGCGATGAATTCCAGATTCACCACCCTCTGGCTGAAGAAATTCTTCCCCATCTCTATTCTAAAGTGACAAACCTCATTTCTGAGGCTGCACTGTCTGGTACTCCACTCTCCCACTTTCAGAAACATCCTCTCCACGTCCACTCTGTCTAGACATTCCAGTCTAATCTGACTGAGATATTTTAAAGAAAAGGCACGGTGTTGGATCAGTTTAATGTTCTCGGAAAATAATTGCAAGGGACCCATTAGTATCTGTTCAAAACTCGGACAGTTTCTTTCAGGATGGGCAAATCAGTAACTGCATTTGCCAGCTGGAAACATAAGGGGAAACATTTTCACTCAGAGGGTGGGGAGAGTTTGGAACAAGCTGCCAGCATAAGTGGTGCGTGCGAGCTCGGTTTCCACGTTTAAGAGAAGTTTGGATAGGTACACGGATGGTAGGGGATATGGATGGCAATGGTCCCGGTGCAGGTCGATGGGAATAGACGGTTTAAAATGGCTCGGCATGGACTAGATGGGCTGAAGGGCCTGCTTCTCTGCCGTATTTTTCTATGACTCTCCGACGCCGCAGGAATCTTCTACCTTGTGGGAATGGAGCTTTCCCAACTGCTTTCACTCCCACCACCCCGCCACCTGGGTATGGGTTTAAAAACCTAGAGCTACAGAAACCCCAACAGAAGCTCCATCCCTGGCAGAGGAAGGATATGCCAAGAAGATGGGCCACACCTGGGAACAGGTTGAAAGACTCCCAGGATGGAGGACTCTGGCGAGCTGCTGTCAAAGGCCTGTGCCCCAGATGGCATTGGTGGTTCTGTAAGTTGGTGTTCGCTCCCCACACTGCATTCTCCATCCAGCCAAGCCACTACAATCAGGGGGCCGGTTCAGACCGAGCAGT
Source organism: Mobula hypostoma (assembly GCF_963921235.1). NCBI lineage: Eukaryota > Metazoa > Chordata > Chondrichthyes > Myliobatiformes > Myliobatidae > Mobula > Mobula hypostoma. The sequence continues at coordinate 27,626,794 of NC_086106.1, forward strand.
GACCGAGCAGCGGTTCAGACCTGTCCACACAGACTCAAGGCTATAATTGCTGCCAAAGGTGCATCTATTAAATAGTGACTTGAAGGGGAAAAATACTTATGTAGTCAATTGTTTTGTGTTTAATAATTGTAATTAATTTAGAGCACTTCGTAGAGATCTGTTTTCACTTGGTCACAAAAGAGGTTTTCTCTGTTGATCAGTGTCAAAACAGCCAAATTAAATCCACTATGATTCAGTGTTGTAAAACAACAAAACATGAAAACCTCCAAGGGGGACGAATGCTTTTTTAGAGGCACTGTACACACAATCGCTGACAAGCAACCAATGTGCAACAGAAGACAAACTGTGCAAATACAAAGACTAAACAAGTAATACTGAGAACACAAACTGTGGAGTCCCTGCAAGTGAGGGACTCAGATTTCGAGTTTAGAAGGCTAAAAGGTTGTATTTCACTTACTGTAACCCCAGCAGTTGCAACAGGAATCACGCTGATCCCGAGGTGCATTTGAAATCTCCTCAGTGACATTAGCGTGCCCTGCAGCATCAGTCTGTCCGGAACAATTCACATTGCTTGCCAGGCCCACTTGGCTGCGGTTGCGTTTCAGGACCTTAGACAACTTCTTGATGGCCTTCGAGGCGGCATGCGGGTTGCCCGTTGCGCTCAGCGTCTCTCTTGTGGCCTTTTGCCCCTCTTGGGGGAACGCCTGGGCCTCGAGGCCACCTTGGTTCCTGGGCTGACTCTGGACCTCAGGGAGGAATTGCCTCGAGCTCCCATTCTGCTCTGTGCTTTCGGCTGGCAGCGTGCTGCACGCGTCCGCTGGTTCGGTTTCCTCCCCAACAACTGTGCTCTTCTGGTCAAGCTCCTCGAAGATCTCCGACTGGGTATTCTGTAAAAAACAGAAATATAGATGAAAGGTTTAGAACACATAATTTTGCAGGCTATTCAGCCCACGATGTTGTGCTGACCTCATAACCTATTCGTAGATAGATCATAAATCTTAGCATCAGAATTAGGCCACTTGGCCCTCCGAGTCTGCTCCACCATTCCTTCATGGCTGATTTATTGTCCATCTCAACCCCAGCCTTCTGCCTTCTCCCCGTAACCTCTGACACCCTTACTAATCAAGAGCCTTGATAGGTTTTAAATATCCCCAATGACTTGGCCTCCACAGCCGCCTGTGGCGATGAATTCCAGATTCACCACCCTCTGGCTAAAGAAATTCTTCCCCATCTCTATTCTAAAGTGACAAACCTCATTTCTGAGGCTGCACTGTCTGGTACTCCACTCTCCCACTTTCAGAAACATCCTCTCCACGTCCGCTCTGTCTAGACATTTCAGTCTAACCTGACTGAGATATTTTAAAGAAAAGGCACGGTGTTGGATCAGTTTAATGTTCTCGGAAAATAATTGCAAGGGACCCATTAGTATCTGTTCAAAACTCGGACAGTTTCTTTCAGGATGGGCAAATCAGTAACTGCATTTGCCAGCTGGAAACATGAGGGGAAACATTTTCACTCAGAGGGTGGGGAGAGTTTGGAACAAGCTGCCAGCATAAGTGGTGCGTGCGAGCTCGGTTTCCACGTTTAAGAGAAGTTTGGATAGGTACACGGATGGTAGGGGATATGGATGGCAATGGTCCCGGTGCAGGTCGATGGGAATAGACGGTTTAAAATGGCTCGGCATGGACTAGATGGGCTGAAGGGCCTGCTTCTCTGCCGTATTTTTCTATGACTCTCCGACGCCGCAGGAATCTTCTACCTTGTGGGAATGGAGCTTTCCCAACTGCTTTCACTCCCACCACCCCGCCACCTGGGTATGGGTTTAAAAACCTAGAGCTACAGAAACCCCAACAGAAGCTCCATCCCTGGCAGAGGAAGGATATGCCAAGAAGATGGGCCACACCTGGGAACAGGTTGAAAGACTCCCAGGATGGAGGACTCTGGCGAGCTGCTGTCAAAGGCCTGTGCCCCAGATGGCATTGGTGGTTCTGTAAGTTGGTGTTCGCTCCCCACACTGCATTCTCCATCCAGCCAAGCCACTACAATCAGGGGGCCGGTTCAGACCGAGCAGTGATGGGACCACTGAACAGACTCTCTATACACTGACCGGCCTGATCTCAAATAATAACAAGGCAGCCCACAGAGAAGTGGTCATCACCCTGACACAGTGGTGTCAAGTAAACAACCTCTCCCTCAATGTCGCAAAAACGAAGGAGCTGGTTGTGGACTACAGGAGGAATGGAGACATCAATGGATCTGGGGTTGAGAGGGTGAACAGCTTCAAGTTCCTCGGTATACACGTCACCGAGGATCTCACGTGGTCTGTACGTATCAGCTGTGTGGTGAAAAAAGCACTGCAGCGCCTCTTTCACCTCAGACAGTTGAAGAAATTCGGCATGAGTCCCCAGATCCTAAGAACTTTCTACAGGGGCACAACTGAGAGCATCCTGACTGGCTGCATCAGTGCCTGGTATGGGAACTGTACCTCCCTCAATCGCAAGACTCTGCAGAGAGTGGTGTGGACAGCCCAGCACATCTGTAGTTGTGAACTTCCCATGATTCAGGACATTTTCAAGGACAGGTGTGTACAAAGGGGCTGCAGGATCACTGGGGACCCAAGTCACCCCAACCACAAACTGTTCCAGTTGCTACCATCCGGGAAATGGTACCGCAGCATTAAAGCCAGGACCAACAGGCTCCAGGACAGCTTCTTCCACCAGGCCATCAGACTGATTAATTCACGCTGACACAACTGTATTTCTGAGCTATATCGACTGTACTGTTGTATAACTTACTGGACATACTATTTATTACAAATTACTACAAATTACACATTGCACATTCAAACTGAGATGTAACATAAAGATTTTTTTCCTCGTGTATGTGAAGGATGTAAGAAATAATATTCAATTCAATCAAATTCAATTCAGCCTCTCACTGGGTCAGTGAGACGGGCTGGCAGCTGCTCTTGCCACACCTGTTTGCTCCCCTGTCGTAGTTTTTCCCGTGACCCTGTCCCGTGCACTATTTCTGTTCATTTCCATCTTATAGACCGTTCTCAGGAACTGAACCCTGTCTTAACCCTGAGAGAGCCTGTAAATGCTTGGAATCCTATAAGGGTCATCGAATGCATCCAGTCATTGGGTGGTGAATCTGTGAAATTTGTTACCACAAGACGGCTGCGGAGGACAGGTCATTGGGTATATTTAAACCGAAGGTTGGCAGGTTCTTGATTAGTCAGGGCGTCAAATGATATGGGGAGAAGGCAGGAGAACAGGGTTGAGAGAGATAGTAAATCAGCCACGATGGAATGGCAGAGCAGACTCAATGGGCCAAATGGCCTAATTCTGCTCCTATGTCTTATGGTCTTACAGAGGCCAAAAAATTCATGGTCTGCTCCAGTTTCTAGTATTTTCTAAAATTTTGTCATTTTAAAATTAATTTTATAAGCTCAGTGGTAGAGTATTTGACTACAGATTAGCAGCCAAAGAGTCATTTAGTTCATAAATAGGCCTTTCAGCACATCCAGGCCGTGCCAATTTATTAAGCTGTCGAGTCCTGTCGTCCAGCACCTGGACTGTAGCCATCCCTACCCTCCCATCTATGGACCCATCCAAACTTCTCTTCAATATTGCAATCTAACCACAATTTACCACTTCCGCTGGCAGCTCATTCCACACTCTGAGTGAAGAAGATTCCCCTCAGGTTCCCCTTGAACTCACCTTTCACCCTTAACCTATGACCTCCAGTTCAGTGCCACCCAACCTCAGTGGGAAAAGCCTGCCTGCCTTTACACTATGGATACTTCTCATCATTTTGTATCCCTCAATCAAGTCTCCCCTCCACCTCCTACGCCCCGGGGAATGAAGTCCCAAACAATTCAGCCTTTTCCTATAACTCAGGTCCTCAAGTCCCTGTAATCGTGGTTGGCATTAGGGCAAAGGGACCGATAGCTCTGTGACTATGACTTGGGCTTCCTGTTGACACAGGCCTTGGTCAATTCAAATTCTCAACTTGCCTATGTGTGATTTAGAACAGAGATCATCGAACACCACAGCACAGTGCATTCCTTTTTACCCACCATGTTGTACCAACTTTTAACCTACTTTAAGATCAATCTAACCCTTCTCTCCTACTTAACCCTCTATTTTTCCATCATCATGTGCCCATCTAAGCATTTCCTGAATGCCCCTAATGTATCTGCCTTTAGCACCACCCATGACAGGGTGTTCCATGCACCCACTGCTCTCTGCCTCTATCATCCCCTCTATATTTCCCTCCTATCGCCTTGAAATTATGCTTCCTGGCATTTGCCATTTCTGCCTGGGAAGAAAACTCTGGCTGTCCAATTGATCTGTCTTATACACTTCCATCAAGTCACCCCTCATCCTTCTTTGCTCCAAAGAGAAAAGCCTCAGCTGGCTAAACCTATCTTCACGAGACATGTCCTCCAGTTCAGGCAGCATCCTGGTAAATCTCCTCTGCACCTTACCTAAAGCTTCCACATCCTTCCTGTAATGAGGTGACTGGAACTGAACACAATACTCCCAAGCGTAGTCTAACTAGGGTTTTGTTAGAGCTGCAACATTACCAGTAGAGGTGGGTATTCATCTCCCGTCTCCTGCTGTGCCAGGTCTTTGGCCTCTTTCACAGCTTGGGGCTCCAGTGGGACCAGATCTTGAACCTGCTGCTGATCCCCGTCTTCGGCCTCTTGTTTATCTGGGACTTGGGCCTGCTGTTGGAACTTCTGCACATTGGCCTCCGGTTGGTTCACTGCCTCACTCACAGCATTTCCCTCTTGTGCTTCAGCAGGGATCTCCGATGGAACCTCTGTCTGCTCCTGCTTCTGGCCTGGTTCTTTCTGCTCTGCTTGGGATTGGTTCTGGAGCAGCGAGCAGTGTTCTGTGCCATCGGCCTTCTGTTCAGAAACCAGCTCTGGCTCAACATCTGCTCTGCCTGGAGATAATTCACAGCTGTGGCCCACATTCTTCTCCTCCCAGCCGCCTGCTCGCTGGCTTGGGCTGGAGACAATTCCTAGCACTTGGCTGGTCTGAAGGATACAAAAGAAAAAAAACTTTGAAAACAGCTGGCATTTTAAAACACTCAGTAAAAAACAATCTTGGCAGTCAGTGTCAGATGAACGTCCTGAACTTGTGACGCTCAGAATACCATTCAGTTTCACCTCAAAGACTCAGAGAGGCGTGCAGGAGAATCCTTGACAATGGCACCAGTGACAAGAACACGATGTAGTCAAAGATTTATTTCCATGGAACAGGTCAGTGAGCAGCTGGCCCAGGGAGAGGGGACCATTTAATGTGGTGAGATGTGAGAAGCCCCAGTGCTACTGCCCTTTGAGACAGGTGATAAAGGCAGATTTATTAGAGGCAATCAAATACTGGAGGGTGGGTCAAGAGAAACAGCTTTCAGTGGCAGGAGGGTCAATAACTGGAGGAAAGAGATTGAGGATAATTCTCAAGTTGCCATAAATCTCTTCACTTTGGCTACTGAGATTCCAGTTCTTGGATTTCCGCTCAGGCCTCTTGTTCAGTCTGGAATCAGCCTAGGCCTGGGTCAGAGGGGCAATGAAGTAATTTCTTTTTAACATGGACAGTTGTGATTTGGAATTCACTGTAGCCTGGCCTACTGAGTTCCTCCAGCATTTTGTGTGAGTTATTTTAGATATTTCCCTGAAGGGTAAACGCCACAGGGGAGCTGGACTATAATGTGTGGTTAAAGGTGTAGCTGGGTGGTGGGGTGGAGATACATCTCTACCAAAGGAGGTGTAAGGTGATCCTTCCCTCCACTCGTCTGCAGGTCACCCTTGGGCAAGGAATAGCATCTGCTTAGCCCTCCTGATCAGGGTCACATGAAACCACAGAAGCAGGTGGTGGTTGGTTGTACGAACAGCCGGTGCATATCACAAGTCCTGGTTATACGACCACTGATGCCAGGCAGACAGTCTCTGAAGAGTATTGATAATGGCTAGGGTCACCCGTCTTGTAAAGACACTGGCCCAGAAGAGGTTTGCCATTGCCCACAGTGCCAAAGACCATGATTGCCCACATCATACGGCATGACACATAATGATGATGGTGAAAGGAGTAAGAAAGAAAAATATCTTTTAAACAGAGAGAGAGAGAGAGTGACATCACAGAATGTTACTGTACAGGGAGAGCTGGGGGGGTCACAGAAAGTTAGCTGTGAGTAATGTGGATAATGGCAAAGGCAAATGGAATTCTACACACAAAATACTGGAGGAACTCAGCAAGTCAGTCAGCATCTACGGAAATGAATAAACAGTTGACGTTTCCGGGCCAAGACCCTACATCAGGACTGGAAAGGGAAGGGGGAAGAAGCCAGAATGAAAAAGGTGGGGAGAAGGGAAGGAGGACTCGCTGGAAGATTATGTGTGGAGCTAGGTGGGTGGGGGAGCGGGATGAAGTAAGAAGCTGGGAGGTGATAGGTGGAAAAGGTAAAAGGGCTGGGGAAGGAGGAATCTGATAGGAGAGGACAGTGGACCACAGGAGAAAGGGAAGGAGGAGGGGTACCAGGGGAGGTGATAGGGAGATGTGGAAAAGAGGCCAGAATGGGGAATTGGAAGCAGGAGGGAAAAAATTACCGGTAGTTGGAAAAATAGAAGTTCATGCCATCAATGAAAAGCTCTACACAATCAAAGCTTGTTTCCCACAGCCAGATTTCTTTGTCCTCAAAGAATTATAATTTACAAGGTTTTGGGGCAGATTTCACTACTACAGCAGACAGCGAAGAAAGGTCCCAGTGGTACAGGGGAGACAGTAGGCTTGGGACTCTTCAGTGTTATAGCCAGACACCAGGAAGCCAAGTTATCATGCCACCAGTACACCAGGTAATGATATCTCCAGCAAGAGGGCATCTAACTGCTTACCCCTGATATTCAATGACCCAACAGTTGTTTAAGACCCAACTATCAATGTCCTGGAGGGGCCAACATTGTCCAGAGTCTCAGCAGGACAGCCCACATAAATACTGTGGTACCAGAGCAGATTGGATGTTGTGAACTCAATGAAGACCTTCCCATCTTCACCCTCTTCCCTTCCTAATTCCCCTTCTCCCATGGTCCACTCTCCTCTCCCATCAGATTCCTCCTCCTTCGGCCCTTTAACTCTTCCACCTCTACCAGGGGTTCCCAACCTTTTACTTGCCATGGACCAGTACAATTAAGCAAGGGGTCTCAGAGTGACTGTGGAGAGGATGTTTCTTATAACAGGAATTCTGCAGATGCTGGAAATTCAAGCAACATACATCAAAGTTGCTGGTGAACGCAGCAGGCCAAGCAGCATCTATAGGAAGAGGCGCAGTCGACATTTCAGGCCGAGACCCTTCGTCAGGACTAACTGAAGGAAGATTGAGTAAGGGATTTGAAAGCTGGAGGGGGAGGGGGAGATGCAAAATGATAGGAGAAGACAGGAGGGGGAGGGATAGAGCCGAGAGCTGGACAGGTGATAGGCAAAAAGGGGATACGAGAGGATCATGGGACAGGAGGTCCGGGAAGAAAGACAAGGGGGGGGGGGTTGACCCAGAGGATGGGCAAGAGGTATATTCAGAGGGACAGAGGGAGAAAAAGGAGAGTGAGAGAAAGAATGTGTGCATGAACATCGACTTCTCTAACTTCCGCTAAGGCCCCACCTCCCCCTCGTACCCCATCTGTTACTCATTCTTATGCACACATTCTTTCTCTCACTCTCCTTTTTCTCCCTCTGTCCCTCTGAATATACCTCTTGCCCATCCTCTGGGTCAACCCCCCCACCCCCTTGTCTTTCTTCCCGGACCTCCTGTCCCATGATCCTCTCGTATCCCCTTTTTGCCTATCACCTGTCCAGCTCTCGGCTCTATCCCTCCCCCTCCTGTCTTCTCCTATCATTTTGCATCTCCCCCTCCCCCTCCAGCTTTCAAATCCCTTACTCACTCTTCCTTCAGTTAGTCCTGATGAAGGGTCTCGGCCTGAAACGTCGACTGCGCCTCTTCCTATAGATGCTGCTTGGCCTGCTGCGTTCACCAGCAACTTTGAAGGATGTTTCTTATGGTAGGGAGTCTAAGACCAGAGGACAGCCTCATAATAGCGAGGTGTCCTTTTAGAGATGAATAGGAAGATGAGAAGAAAGTTCTTTAGCCAGAGAGTGGTGAATCTGTGGCATTTATTGCCACAGCCTGCCGTGAAGGCCGAGTATTTTTGTATATTTAAGGCAGAGGTCGGTCAGGGCATGAAGGGATAAAGGGAGAAGGCAGGAGATTGGGGCTGAGAGGGAAAATGGATCAGCCATAATGAAATGCAGAGCAGACTAATGGCCTAATTCTGCTCCCATATCTTGTGGTTTTATGATATTGGGAACCCCTGACCTAAACCCTTCCAGCTTCTAACTTTATCCATCTTCCCCCTTACCTGGTCTCACCTATCACCTGCCAGCTTGTACTCCTTCCCTCCACGCTCCCACCACTTCTCAGTCTTATTCTAGCTTCTTCCCAGTTCCTTTCCAGTCCTGATGAGGGGGTCTTGGTTTGAAACATCGACTCTTTATTCCTCACCAGAGTTGCTGCCTAACCTGCTGAGTTCCTCCAGCACTTGGTGTGTGTGTTGTGGGTTGGAAGCAAAATATGCTTGACCCTGATGGACTGCCAAAGGCTGAGAGAGACACAATCTCCACCTACTGGCTGTTTATTAATACGTAAACCAGTACAGGAAAAAAAGAATTGTAGTCAGCATAGAGCAGACATGATCACATTGCACGGCAGGGCAGGCTTCTGACAACCAAGTCCAGCTCCTGGCCTTCACGTCTGGCTGAGCTACTAAGACCGGCGGAACAGTTTCGACTGCCAGGAGAAGGCACCTAGGTGGGTTACTGACGCCTTAAGACCAGTCGCTTTGGGCTGATGCCAAACTGTCAATCTCTGCCATTCCTTTGCATTCATCAGCTGCAATGGAGAGAGCTCGTCTGCTGCGTGGGCAACAACTTGCTCTCCGTGTTGTACTTCCCTGGCTTGCACATCATGTAGACAGCTGGGACACAACATCCATGGTCCATTCCAACCAATGGAGGACCTCCAGGTCTAGCTCATTAACAGACTCCTTCAGCCGACTGGAGGACAGTCTCCATATGAAAGACCGGAAGAACTGAAGACATTGGAGCAGAGTTAGGCCTTTCAGCCTATCGAGTCTGCTCCGCTGTTTCATCATGGCTGATGCATTTCCCTCTCAAACCTATTTTTCCTTTAACCTCTGACGCCCTATCTAATTATTTGGTGATGCGTTGCCTGAGCTGCCTATTCAAACATCCAATATCAGTCCATCCTGTCTGAGATAAGGGGCCCAAAAATGCACACAAGACTCCAGGTGAGGCCTCACTACTGCCTTATAAAGCCTCAGCATTACATCCTTACATGCAGAAAGACTGGAATCCTCTCTCTCTCTCACTCACGCTGACACCAAGCTGTCTGGCCAGGGCAAACATCTACCAACAGGTTTGGTTGCTAACTTGAAAGCCAGCTCGCGTTCCCAACCTCCGAACCAAAGCCCCGCTTGGGCTGAAGGCTAAACCAGTGAAAAGACCCACTGGCGTGACCCTCAGACGTTCGTTCAAAGATATCCCTGCAGCTGAGGGCAGGAGTCCTTTAATAGAACATACAACAGTATAGTACAGGAACAGGCCCTTCGGCCCTCAATGTTGTGCCAGACCAATTAAATTAGTAATCAAATAGCTAACTAAGCTCATCTCTCCTGCCTACACAGTGTCCATATCCTCCCATCTTCCTCACATTCATGTGCCTCTCTAAATGTCTCTTAAAAATCTCTAATGTATCTATCTCTACCGCCACCGCAGGCACCCACCACTCTCTGTGTAAAAGATTCGCTCTCACATCTCTGAAATTACCCTCACTCACCTCCTCCTCTCCTTGGACTCCCCGCTCTGGTTCTCTGCCTGCTCTGGATCTTCTCATCTCGAATTGCCGACAGGACATCGACTTCATCACTCCTTCACTCCTCCACTGAATGCACTGCCCTCTACTCTCCCCGCACCAATCCCAACCTGACCATCAAACTGCCTCCAAAGCCAGTATATCCTTCCTCAAGTATGGAGACCAGAACTGCATGTAGTACTCCAGGTGCAGCCTCACCAGTACCCTGTACAGTTGCAGCATAACTTCCCTGCTCTTCAATTCAGTCCCTCTGGTAATGAAGGCCAATACTGTATTCCATTTGCTTTCTTGATAGCCTGCTGCACCTGCAAAACAACCTTTTGTGATTCATGCACAAGTACTCCCAAGTCCCTCAGCACAGCAGTATGCTAGAAATTTTTACCGTTTAAATAATAACCTGCTCTTCCATTTTTCCTTCCAAAGTGGATGACCTCGCACTTACCAACATTGTACTCCATCTGCCAGACCCTTGCTCACTCACTTAACCTATCTATACATATCTCTCTGTATCTTCTGCACAATTTACTTTTCCACTCAATTTGGTATCATCAGCAAACTTAAGCGATACACTACACCCGGTTCCCTCTTCGAGATCGTTAATATATATCGTGAACAGTTGCAGGCCCAGCACCGACCCGTACGGCACCACCGCTCACCGCTGATTGCCAAAAAGAGTAACACCCATGTATCCCAACTCTGCTTTCTTTCAGTTAACCAATCCTGTATCCATGCTAATACATCACCCCAACTCTTTGCATCCTTATCTTATGGATAAGTCTTTTATGCAGCACCTTATCAAACACATTCCAGAAATCCAAGTAAATAACATCTATCTGTTCCCCTCTATCCACTGCACTTGTTATATCCTCAAAGAACTCCAGTAACTTTGTCAAACAGGATCTGCCCTTGCTGAATCCATGCTGCATCTGCCTGATGGATCCATTTCCTGCCAGATGCCTCGCTATTTCTTCTTTAATGATAGCTTCAAGCATTTTCCCAACTACAGATGTTAAACTAACTGACCTATAGTTACCTGCTTTTGCCTACATCATTTTTTGAACAGTGGCGTGACATTCGCCGTCTTTTAATCCACCAGAACCTGCCCACAATCCAGAGAATTTTAGTTTATTTTCTTTCCTTATTCCCTTTCTTTATTAGTTGCTTGATGGGTCTTTGTTGCTGTTTGAAATTTTCCCAGTCTTCCAGTTTCCCACTGCTCTTGGAGGCTTTCTATTCACATGCTTTTGTTTGACACCTTCTTTAATTTCCTTAGTTATCCAAGACTGGTTCTCCCCACCCTTATTGTCCTGGCTTTTAACTGGAATATACTTTTGTTGAGCACCGTGAAAAATCTCTTTGAGAAAGACTTCCACTGCTCCACCATATAGCCTGTATTCCCAGACTACTTTTGCACCCTCCATTTGTATGGGAAACTCAGTCATACTGTGATCACTCTTTCCAAGAGGATCCCTAACTACAAGATCACTAATTTTACCTTTCTCATTGCACAGGACCAGATCTAAGATAACACATTCTCTTGTAGGTTAAGTAACACGCTGTTCAAGAAAGCCATCATTTATGCGTTCTATGAAGTCCTCCACAAGACTGTCTCAACCAACTTGATCACCCAATCTATGTGCAAGTTAGTCTCCCATGATAATTGCTGTTCCATTCTTACGTGCCTGAAATATTTCTGTTTACTGCCTGTGCCACTGTAATGTTATTATTTGGTGGCTGATCGACAACTCCCACCAGTGATTTTTTTTCCCTTACTGTTCCTAATCTCTACCTAGATGTACTCAACATTCCACTCCTTAGATCTTATACCGTCTCTCACTGTCGCACTGATCTCTTCCTTACAGCGCTACCCCACCTCCCTTACCTTCCTGCCTAACCTGATATCCTTGGATATTTAATTCCTAATCTTGACTTAGCTGAGGGGTTGCTTTGAGCTGAGCTGTAAATCATCCACAAGATGTCAGCTCAGTTGAAATCATCTACATCTCGTAGATTAAATCATTAGTCCCACCTAAGGCGACTTAGCACGTCAACCAAGAGTAACTCTTACAGGAGTGGAGGATGATGACGTCTGCAGTCCTTCTGGTGACACCAAGATCAACAGGGTCGGATTCTCCTGCAACTGGGACTCTTCTTGCAGGTTCTCTTCAGGGAACCCCCGTTCTTTGAGGAGCATTTCCTTCTGCTCCTGACTCTGCTGAATTTCCCCGTGCATCTGCCTGGAGAGATAGCGAGATTTTCAATACCAAGCCATTGCACCAATATTAACAATGCCCTCTCCCACCCCTTCAATGTTCCAACCTCATGCGCAGTAGGGCCAGCACGCTCAGCTGTTCCAGAGGGAGCAGTACCGGGGGCAAGAATCACCCGCGAGTCTAACATTGAGGGGGGTGGGGTGCTCTTTGACATAGGAATGGGAAGTGTACCTGACCTTGCACTCAACGTCAGTAAGACCAAAGAACTGATTGCAGACCTCAAAGGGTAAGACGAGGGAACACACATCAGTCCTCACAGAGGGATCAGAAGTGGAGAGAGTGAGCAATTTCATGTTCCTGGGTGTCAACATCTCTGAGGATATCGATGCAGTTGCAAAGAAGGCACAACATCGGCTATACATCATGAGGAGGCTGAGGTGATTTAGTATGTCTGCAAAGACACTTGCAAATCTCTACAGATGTACCATGGAGAGCATTCTAATCGGCTGCATCACCATCTGGTATGGTGGCGGGGGTGGGTGGGCACTGCACAGGACCAAAAGGAGCTACAGAAAGTTGTGAACTCAGTCAGCTCCATCATGAGCACTAACCTCCCCAGCATCCAGGGCATCTTCAAGGAGCGATGCCTCAAAAAGACGGCCTCCACCATCAAGGACCCCCATCGCCCAGGACATGCCCTCTTCTCACTGCAACCATCAGGGGGGAGGTACCGGAGCCTGAAGGCACAAACTCAACAACTCAGGAACAGCTCCTTCCCCTCAGCCATCAGGTTTCTGAATGGACAATGAAACCATGAACACGAGATCGCTACTTTTCTCCCCCTCTTTTGGCACTACTTCATTAATTTAACTATTATATATAAACAGTAATTCACAGTTTTGATTATTATGTATTACATTGTACTGCTACCACGTAACAACAAGTTTCACGACATATCCCAGTGATATGAACCAAATTCTGATTCTGTTCCGTATCACCAGTGATGAATCACCACACTTGATCAGAATCAGGTTTCACATCATTGACATATATTGGGAAAGTTGTTGTGAAACTTGCGACATAAAAACACTGTAAGTTGCAATAGGAAACATACTAAAAATTAAACTAAATGAGTAGTGCAAAAAGACTGCAAGAAACAGTGAGGTGGTGTTCCTGGGCTCAATGTCCATTCTGAAATCCGGTGGCACAGGGGAAGAAGCTGTTCCTGAATCGTTGACTGTGGGTCTTCAGGCTCCTGTACCTCCTCCCTGATGGTAGCAATGAGAAGAGGGCATGTCCTGGGTGGTGGGGGTCCTTAATGATGGTAAGAATATATAGCTGTGGAGGGACAGAACATAGAACCTGACAGCACAGTACAGGCCCTTCACCCCACGATGTGGTGCTAATCTTTAACCTACTTTAAGGTCAATTTAACCTTTCCCTTCCACAGAGCCCTCCATTCTTCTATCATCCATGTGCCCAACTAACAGTCTCTTTAATGTCCCTAATGTATCTGCCTCTACCACCACCCCTGGCAGGGTGTTCCATGCACTCACTACTCTTTGTGTGAAGAATTTACCTCTGACATCCCCCCTATACTTTCCTCCAATTACCTTAAAATGATGCCCCCCTTCCCCATTAGCCACTTCCAACCTGGGAAAAAGTCTCTTGACTGCCCATTTGATCTATGCCCTTTTCATCTTCTTCATCAAGTCACCTCTCACCCTCCTTCGCTCCAAGGAGAAAAGCCCTAACTCATTCACCCATTCCCATAAAGACATGCTCTCTGATCTGGGCAGCATCCTGGTAAACCTCCTCTGCACTTTTCCAATCATGAGGCAACCAGAACGCGACACAATTGTGTTGTGGGTAGTGGGGAAGTGGTGTGGGATTAGAAAGAAGGTGAAAGGATTGGGGAGGGATTATAGAGGGGTAGTAGAGAATGTGGTTAAGACCATAAGATGCAGATCAGAATTAGGCCATTTGGCCCATCAAGTCTGCTCTGCCATTTCATCATGGCTGATCCATTTTCCCTCTCAGCCGCAATCTCCTACCTTCTCCCCTTATCGCTTCATGCCCTGACCAATCAAGAATCTATCAGCATCTGTTTTAAATATACCCAATGACTTGGCCTCCACAGCCACCTGTGGAGCAAATTCCACGGATTCACCACTCTCTGGCTAAAGAAATTCCTCCTCTCCTCCTTTCTAAGAGGACACTCCTCCGCTTCTGTTCTGAGGCTGTGTTCCCTGGTCCAAGACTCTCCCTCCATAGGAAGCATCTCCCACATCCACTCTTTCGAGGCCTTTCACCGTTTGACAGGTGATGGGACACTGGGTGGCTGTGGGACACTGGAGAGGGAGGGAGGGGGCAGTGTAAACCTGCCTGACATATTCTTCCCGAGCCTTGGAGTCAACTGTTTCCAAGAACTTCTCGTATTTTTCTGAAGTGGAGCTCGGGTAGATCCTTTTGAAGTTCTCCATGTTTTCGTCTTCGTACTTTTCCACCTGTTCCACCCAGGTAGCCTGGTTGTTTCGTGTCTCGTCAGCTCTAATATGAAAGCAAAGAGGAGGTGTCAGTTATTCCTTTTGAAAATCGATCTCTTGCCATAAGACCAGAAAACACAGGAGCAAAATGAGGCCATTCAGCCCATCGAGCCTGCTCCAGAATTCCATCACGGCTGAGATATTTTCTTTCTCCAGCCTTCTCTCCATAACCTTTGACCCCCCCTTACTAAACAAGAACCTATCAACCTCCACTTACCCAATGACGTGGCCTCCACAGCCATATTTTGCAATTATTTCCACAGATTCACCACCCCCGACTGTAGAAATCTCTCCTTGTCTCTGTTCGAAAAGGGACATTCTTGTATTCTCAGGCTGTGTCCTCTGGTTTTAGATTCCCGTACAGAAAGAAACGGCCTTTCTACATCCACTCTGCCTAGGCCTTTCAATATTTGATAGATTTCAATGTGATCCTCCCACATTTTTCTAAACTCCAGCAAGTACAGGCCCAGGGCCATCAAACGCTCCTCAAAACTTAACCCTTTCATTCCCAGGATCATTCTTTTGAACCTCCTCTGGACTTTCTCCAATGCCAGCCCATCTTTTTTTTGATGTTAAAGGGCTGAAATGGTTAGCACGAGAGGGCACAGTTTTAAGGTCCTTGGAAGTAGATACAGAGGAGATGTCAGGGTAAGTTTTTTTATACAGAGAGTGGTGAGTGCGTGGAATGGGCTGCCGGCAACGGTGGTGGAGGCGGATATGATAGGGTCTTTTAAAAGACTCCTGGATAGGTACATGGAGCTCAGAAAAATGGAGGGCTATGGGTAACCCGAGGTTCGGCACAGCTCTGTGAGCCAAAGGGCCTGTATTGAGCTGTACGTTTCTACGTTTCTATCATTATGTGCAGGGTCACATGACATCATCATTATGTGCCGTGCTGTATGACATGGGCGATCTTGGTCCCATGGCCATGATTGGGCCATGGCCCCATGGGAAGCAGGGATTTAGATTCTTAGACCACTGCGATCTGTTTTGGGGCAAGGATGAATTGTACAAAAGGGACGGGTTGCACCTTAACAGGCGGGGGAGCAGCATTCTGGCAGGCAGGTTTGCCACTGCTACACTGGTGTGTTTAAACTTAATAGTGGGGGGGGGGGAAGAGAGGAAATATAAGGATGGAGTTAAAGGGAAAGAGAGAATAAGGAAAGTTAAGAAAGACAACAGAATTAACGGGGCAGAAAGCTCAGGAAGGGATCGGAGAGTATGGCCAAGTGCAATAGGAATCGATGTGAAAGGTGAGGGGAGTACTCTAATGGATTAAAAGTATTATATATCCATGCACGGAGTATAAGAAATAAAGTGGATGAGCTTGAGGCTCAGTTGGAAATTGGCAAGTATGATGTTGTAGGAATAACAGAGACATGGCTGCAAAAGGACCAGGGCTGGGAAATAAATATTCAAGGGTATACGTCCTATCAAAAGAACAGACAGGTGGGCAGAGGGGGTGGGGTGGCTCTGTTGGCGAGGAATGAAATTCAGTCCCTTGCAAAGGGCGACACAGAATCAGGAGATGTAGAGTCAGTCTGGATAGAACTGAGAAATTGTAAGGGCAAAAAGACCTTAATGGGAGTTATCTACAGGGCCCCAAACAGTAGCCTGGATATAGGGTGCAAGTTGAATCAAGAGTTAAAATTGGCATGTCGCAAAGGTAATGCTACGGTTGTCATGGGGGATTTCAACACGCAGGTAGACTGGGAAAATCAGGTTGGTCCAGACCCCAAGAAAGGGAGTTTGTGGAGTGCCTCTGAGATGGATTCCGAGAGTAGCTTGTACTGGAACCTACCAGGGAGAAGGCAATTCTGGATTTAGTGTTGTGTAATGAACCGGATTTGATAAGGGAACTCGAGGTAAAGAAGCCACTAGGAGGTAGTGACCATAATATGATAAGTTTTCAAATACAATTTGAGAGGGAGAAGGGAAAATCGGAAGTGTCAAGTATTGCAGTTGAACAAAGGGGACTATGGAGCCATGAGGGAGGAGCTGGCAAAAGTTGACTGGAAAGATACCCGAGCAGGGATGACAGTGGAACAACAATGGCAGGTACTTCTGGGAAGGTGCAGGATCAGTTCATTCCAAAGAGGAAGAAAGATTCTAAGGGGAGTAAGGGACGACCATGGATGACAAGGGAAGTCAAGCATAGTATAAAAATAAAAGAGAAGAAGTATAACATAGCAAAGATGAGCGGGAAGCCAGAGGATTGGGAGACTTTTAAAGAGCAACAGAGGATAACTTAAAAGGCAATATGGGGAAAAAAGATGAGATAC
The DNA here is from genome assembly GCF_963921235.1 of Mobula hypostoma. Taxonomy (NCBI): domain Eukaryota; kingdom Metazoa; phylum Chordata; class Chondrichthyes; order Myliobatiformes; family Myliobatidae; genus Mobula; species Mobula hypostoma. Next base: position 27,643,786 of record NC_086106.1, read on the forward strand.
GAAGGCAAGCTAGCCAAGAATAGAAAGGAGGATAATAAAAGCTTCTTTAGGTATGTGAAGAGGAAAAAATTAGTTAAGACCAAAGTTGGGCCCTTGAAGACAGAAACGGGTGAATTTATTATGGGGAACAAGGAAATTGCAGACGAGTTGAACAGGTACTTTGGATCTGTCTTCACTGGGGAAGACACAAACAATCTCCCAGATGTAATAGTGGCCAGAGGACCTAGGGTAGCGGAGGAACTGAAGGAGATTCACATTAGGCAGAAAATGGTATTGGATAGACTGATGGGACTGAAGGATGGTAAATCCCCAGGGCCTGATGGTCTGTACCCCACGGTACTTGAGGTGGCTCTAGAAATCTTGGATGCATTGGTAATTATTTTCCAATGTTCTATAGATTCAGGATCAGTTCCTGAGGACTGGAGGGTAGCTAATGTTATTCCACTCTTTAAGAAAGGAGGGAGAGAGAAAACAGGGAATTATAGACCAGTTAGCCTGACATCAGTGGTGGGAAAGATGCTGGAGTCCATTATAAAGGATGAAATAGCGGCACATTTGGATAGCAGTAACAGGATCGGTCCGAGTCAGCATGGATTTACGAAGGGGAAATCATGCTTGACTAATCTTCTGGAATTTTTTGAGGATGCAACTATGAAAATGGAGAAGGGAGAGCCAGTGTACCTGGACTTTCAGAAAGCCTTTGATAAGGTCCCACATAGGAGATTAGTGGGCAAAATCAGAGCACATGGTATTGGGGGTAGGGTACTGACAGGGATAGAAAATTGGTTGGCAGACAGGAACCAAAGAGTAGGGATTAATGGGTCCCTTTCAGAATGGCAGGCGGTGACTAGTGGGGTACCACAAGGCTCGGTGCTGGGACCGCAGCTATTTACAATATACATTAATGATTTAGATGAAGGGATTAAAAGTAACATTAGCAAATTTGCAGATGACACAAAGCTGGGTGGCAGTATGAAATGTGCGGAGGATGTTGAGATAATGCAGGATGACTTGGACAGGTTGGGTGAGTGGGCAAATGCAGTTTAATGCGGATAAATGTGAGGTTATCCACTTTGGTGGCAAGAACAGGAAGACAGATTACTATTTGAATGGTGTCAAGTTAGGAAAGGGGGAGTATAACGAGATCTTGGTGTCCTTGTTCATCAGTCACTGAAAGTAAGCATGCAGGTACAGCAGGCAGTGAAGAAAGCTAATGGCTTAACAAGGGGAGTTGAGTTGAGTATAGGAGCAAAGAGGTCCTTCTGCAGTTGTACAGGGCCCTGGTGAGACCACACTTGGAGTATCATGTACAGTTTTGGTCTCCAAATTTGAGGAAGGACATTGTTGCTATTGAGGGAGTGTAGTCGAGGTTCACGCGGTTAATTCCCGGGATGGCGGGACTGTCATATGGTGAAAAATTGGAGCGACTGGGCTTGTATACACTGAAATTCAGAAGGATGAGAGGGGATCTGATTGAAACATACAAGATTATTAAGGGATTGGACACGCTAGAGGCAGGAAACATGTTCCCGATGTTGGGGAGTCCAGAACCAGAGGCCACAATTTGAGAATAAGGGGTAGGCCACATCGAACGGAGTTGAGGATAAACTTTTTCACCCAGAGAGTTGTGGATCTGTGGAATGCTCTGCCTCAGAAGGCAGTGGAGGCCAATTCTCTGGATGCTTTCAAGAAAGAGCTAGATAGAGCTCTTAATGATAGTGGAGTCAAGGGATATGGGGAGAAGGCAGGAACAGGGTACTGATTGTGAATGATCAGCCATGATCAAAGTGAATGGTGGTGCTGGCTCGAAGGGCTGAATGGCCTACTCCTGCACCTATTGTCTATTGATTGCTCTTGGCAAAGTTATCTACAGAAGTGGTCTGCCATTGCCTTCTTCTGGGCCAGTGTCTTTAAAAGACGGGTGACCCCAGTCATTATCAATACTCTTCAGAGATTGTCTGCCTGGCGTCAGTGGTCACATAACCAGGACTTGCGATCTGCACCGGCTGCTCATACGACTATCCACCACCTACTCCCTGATCAGTGGGCTAACCAGGTGCTATATCTTGTCCAAGGGTGACCTGCAGGCTAGAGGGGGGAAGGGGCACCTTACACCTCCTTTGGTAGAAACGTAACTCCACCCGCCACCCAGAACTGCTCACAATGCTCCAAGTGCGGTCTGACCAGTGCCTTATAAAGCCTCAGCATTACTTCCTTGGTGATATGTTCTAGTCCTCTCGAGCGCAGTCTAGCCCACAGTCCTCACTCCACCTCTGCCTGCCTGCTGAATCCATCTCCTTTCCCCTTTGTTGCAGCTCTAAGCAGCAGGAGGAACTTCTGACACAAGAAAGTCTGCAGTTGCTGGAAATCCAAAATGCTGGAGGAACTCAGCAGGTCAGGCAGCATCTGTGGAAGGGAATAGACAGTCGACATTTCGGGCTGAGACCGTTCATCGGGACTGGAAAGGAAGGGGAAGATGCCTGAATAAGAAGGTGAGGGGAGGAGAAGGAGGATAGCTGGGAGGTGATAGGTGAAGCCAGGTGGGTGGGAAAGGTCAAGGGCAGGAGAGGAAAGAATCTGATAGGAGAGCAGAGTGGACAACAGGAGAAAGGGAAGGAGCAGGGGACACAGAAGGATGTAATAGGCACGTGAGAAGAAAAGAATGGAGGAAGGAATAGTGAAGAATGGGGGGGAGGGTTGAAATTTGTTTTCCAGAAGGAGAAATCGATATTCATACTGTCACGTTGGAGGCTACCCAGACACAATATAAGGTGTTACTCCTCCACCCTGAGGGTGGACTCACCTTGGCACGAGGAGGCCGTGGACCGACACGTGGGAATGGGAATCAGAATTAAAATCTTTGGCCAGCAGAATGTCACGCTGGTGGCGGATGGCACAGAGGTGCTCGGCGGCTCTGCCTGAGCAGTGGGAAAATGTGGAACTTTAAAATGTGCAGGGAATAGCAGCGATACTTTGGAGGGGAAGCGTTTATAGAAGGATAGGAGAGGCTAACATTAAGATCGAGGATCAACTTTATGCACCAGATAAGTTTGCACGTATTTGGAATTCACTGCGTGGTGTTGGTCAGGGAAATGACAGGCGACAAAATCCAACAATGTACAGCAATTATACAGAATAAAGAAAAGAGATTCCGCAGGTGCTGGAAATCCAAAGTAACAGACACAAAATGCTGGAGGAACTCAGCAGGTCAGGCCGTATCTACGGAAAGGAATAAACAGTCAATGTTTCTGGCCAAGACACTCCATTAAAGAATAAGGAAGTTGACAAAGGTAAGCCAGAGGTTAAAGTTTGGATATGGAACATAATGTGCATAAATATATAAATACCCAGTATGGATTTACAAAGTAGACAGCGTATCAGCGTATGTGGTTTATAGTGTTTACAGTTCAGTGCAGTGACAGGGTAATAGTTAGAGGGGGTTGGGGGTCGGTGGGGGAGTAACTAGGATGGTTGATCAGATGAACTGCCTGAGGGGAAAAAATCTTTTGAGATGGCATGAGGTCTCTTGTTTTCAGAAACCCAAGGTGCTTTCCCGAAGGGAGCTTTTGGAAAAGTGAGTTTGCAGGGTGGGTACAGTCTTCAATGATTTTCCTGCCCACTTCTTTATTCTGAACGCATACATCGGCTTCCCCTTCTGGGGAAATAGTCCTTCCCCTTTCCCTCTGCTTCTGTTTCCCACTCTGGCCTCTCACCTCTTCTCACCTGCCGATCACCTTCCCCTGGGCACTCCTCCTCCTTCCCTTTCTCCCACGGTCCACTCTCCTCTCCTATCAGATTACTTCCTCTCCAACCCTTCACCTTTCCCACCCACCTGGCTTTACCTATCACCTTCTAGCTATCCTCCTTCCCCTCCCTCCCCACACCTTTTTATTCCTTTCCAGTCCTGAAGAAGGGTCTCGGCCCAAAATGGCGACTGTTTGTTCATTTCCGTAAGAGGAGCAGAATTAGGCCATTTGGCCCATCGAAGCTGCTTTGCCATTTGATCACGACTGATCCCTTCCCATCTCAGCCTCAATCTCCTGCCTTCTCCCCATAACCCCTCATGCCCTGACTAATCAAGGATCTATCAACCTCTGCCTTAAATATACCCGATGACTTGGCCTCCACTCCCATCTGTGGCGATGAATTCCACAGATTCACCACCCTCTGGCGAAAGAAACTTCTCGTCATCTCTGTTCTAAATGGGTGCTGCCTGGCCTGCTGAGTTCCTCCAGCACTTTGTGTGTGCAGCTGAATTTGAGAGCAGGAATATTCATTAATTAATGTTGCCCAACGTGGCACTCTTCAGTCTTTCAGTCACCTGTACTCCCGCGACCACCAGATCTTAGGCAGCTGTTCCTTCTTTCGCGGCCTCTCTTCCTCCAAGTCTTTCTGCCGGCCACAAGCTGCAAGGTTAATCATGCAGAGTGTATCATAAAGAAGATCCTCCTTCACCTCTTGATCAAGATTGGAGTCCATCACAGAGCTCAGGGAATGCTTAACCTGCAACATTAATAATTAAAAATTAATAGTGTTGGCCAAAAAGAACAACAGTCTACAAATCAGTGAATTCAAATGAATCAAGGGCAGTGCAAGTAGGCAAACAAACTGTCTTTGTTCTTGCCACATGCTGAAAGGAGGTGGAGGTGGCCATTTTGTGAGACTGTCCTTGCCCACCCTCCATTTTGTGAACTCTTCGATTCTAGCTCTGGGATTATTTAATCACAGCAATTGAATGTGGACGCAAGGAGTTTCAGCTAACGACCGGCTAACCCGGGACCACTCTCAGACAAGCAGCTATTTATAATGTAAAGTGGCAGACTTGGAGAAGAAATCTACACCCTCATTACAACCTCAGTGCCTGGGTCAGCTACCTTAACTGGTTTGAACCAGACCGAATTGAAAAAAACAAAGGCACGGGTCTGGGGGCAAAGACCATTGAACAATGCTGGCTGGAGCCCTGGACCAGAGCCATTAAGAAGGTGACCCAGGTAGGGTGCCACTTCTCAGCCCAGTTTTGCATCCTATCAATGTCCCGCTGTAACTTCTGACAGCCCTCCACACTATCCACAACACCTCCAACCTTTGTGTCATCAGCAGATTTACTAACCCATCCCTCCACTTCCTCATCCAGGTCAATTGGTGGCCACCGGGAGGTCCCGTTTTTCTCTGGTGGATGGACTGTAGGTGCTCGTTGAAGCAGTTTCCCAAACTGGGCCGGGTCTCTCCGATATACAGGAAGCCACACCAGGAGCACCGGATACAACAGATGACCCCAACAGACTCACAGGTGAAATGTCGCCTCACCTGGAAGGACCGTTTGGGCCCCGATTGGTAGTGAGGGAGGAGATCCAAGTGCAGGTGTGGCACTTCTCCTGGTGGCCCCCAATTTTAATACTACTTCCTATTCCCATTCCAACATGTCAGTCCATGGCCACCTCTACTGCCGCGATGAGGCCACACTCAGATTGGAGGAACAACTCCTTATTCCGTCTGGGTAGCCTCCAACCTGATGATACAATTTCTCCTGCTTCTGGTAATGACCCCTCGCCCCCAACTTCACTGTTCCCCACTCCCATTTTGCTCCCTCACCTTATCTCCTTACCTGCCCATCACTTCCCTCTGGTGCTCTTCCCCCTTCCCTTTCTTCCATGGCCTTCTGTCCTCTCCTATCAGATTCCCCCTTCCCCAGCCCTTTATCTCTTTCACCAACTTCTCAGATCTTTACCTCCCCACTCCCCATCTCCTGGTTTCACCTATCACCAACAACCTTGTATGTCTTTGTGTATGTGTGTGTGTATTTGTGAGTCTGTGTGTATTTGTGTGTCTGTGTGTCTTTTTGTCTGTGTGTCTGTGTTGCTTTGGATTGCCAGCCTCTGCAGATTTTCTCTTGTTTTTAATCACCCTCTGGTGTCTTCCTCTCTGGAACCATTTTAATGTGGATTTAACTATGGACAAATGCCAGGTCTTTGTCTATGGGAACTATCATAAACGACCATGGTCCTCCACCCATCTACAGATGCATATCTTCCATTGTGTCATAGTCTAAGAGCACTAAAAGACAGAAGTAGGCCATTTGGCCCATCTAGTCCATGCCAAAATATTATTCTGCCAATTCCTATCAATCTGCACCTGTACCATAGACCTCGATACCCCTCCCATCCACATACTTATCTAAACTTTTCTTAAATGTCGCATCCGCCACTTCCGCTGGCACACTCTCACCACTCTCTCAGTGAAGAAGATCCCTTTCATGTTCCCCTTAAACATTTCACCTTTCTCAATTAACCCATGACCTCTAGTTCTAGTCTCACCCATCCTCAGCGACAAAAGCATGCTTCCATTTACTCTATGTTCCTCATGGTTTCGTACACCTTTATCAAATCTTCCTTGATTCCCTGCGCTCTAGAGAATAACTTTCCCTGTAACTCAGGCCCTCGAGACCCAGCAACATCCTTGTGAATATTTTCTGCTATCTTTCAAATCATTGATATCTTTCCTGTAGTTAGGTGACCAGAATACTCCAAAGTAGGCCTCACCAATATCTTCAAGAGCTTCAATCTAACAACTCAGCTTCTGTACTCAACAATTTGATTAATGAAGACCAATGTGCCAAAATCTCTCTTTATGAACCCTTCTATCTGTTTCCACAGGGAGCAGATTTTGGGATAACAGTCAGAAAGTTGGTTTAACTTTTTTTTTTACCTTAAGGCTGTCATTGTCAAACTGCTTCTGCACTGTGTTCTGCTCTTCTACTCAAAGTCAAGTTCAAAGTAAATTTATTATCAAAGTACATATGACCATAGGCATATGTTGATTCACTAAGATTCACTTACTTGAGGACATTCACAGTATTTAAAAGGAATCAAACAAAACATCCAGAATAAATAAATAAACAAACAATAAATATCAAGAATATGAGATGAAGAGTCCTTCAAAGTGAGTCCATAGGCTGTGGGAGCAGTTCAATGCTGAGGTGAGTGAAGTTAAGTGAAGATATCCCCTTTGGTTCAAGACCCTGTACCTTCTTCCTGATGGTTGAGTGGGGTAATAACTGTTCCTGAACACTTCCATTGAACTCTTGCTGCTAAGTTAACAAATTTCATGACACATACCGGTGATAATAAACCCGATTCTAATTCTGATCATCTATGCCAATCTGCAACTGTGCCACTAGTTCATCGACCTTATTCTCTACACTGCACACATCCAAATATAACACCTTTTCGATAACAATAATAATGGAAAAGCGGAAAAAAAACACAATAATAATGGGAAAAAACACAGTAAATATAAATACATTAGATAGCTTATATGCATAGCTTGATTGTATGTCCATAAAGTGACGCTGGGCACAGGAGTTTCTGTACATAAGGTGACTCTGACAGGAAATGATAAAGTAGTGGTGGTTGCGGGTGTGTGGAGGGGTAGGTTAGTGGGCGGGGGTGTTGATCAGCCTCAGTACTTGGGGACTTACTGACTGCCCATTACAGCGCTGGTGTTTAGGACAACAGTGAAGGTCCTCCATCTCTGGTGGTGTTCAGAGATTCCTTGATCATGCCCGTAGCTTCCTCTCGGTTTTCACTACTGTCGGACATGTAAGTCCCAGGTGGAGACTCAGGAACACCGCCACACTCAGATGTAGGAGGATTCTTCATTGCTGTTTGCGTAACGGTTTTGTTTTAGTGGTCAGTGCTGTTAGTGCTGAGTTGAGCCCTCGAACCTGGAGGACCGGTACACCGCTCTCAGTCTGGCCTCTACCCTTTGACCTGTTTGTCATGGGTGACCCTACCCAGAGCCAAAGCCTAAAGCCCCGGCTCCAGCGTGCAGACCTCTCCGGGACATTGAGGCGCGCAAGTCTCCAAACCCTACAACACGGTTGCGGTCCTCTTGGAGGACTGCTAGGGGAAAGTAACAGTTTTTGAGTCTGGTGGTCCTGGTGTGGATGCTACAGAGCCTCCTCCCTGATGGGAGTGGGGACAAACAGTGAGCAGGGTTGGTGCGATCCTTCACGATATTACTGGCCATCCCATCATGATGTTACATTTGCATGTTTTATGCAGTCACCTAAATTATCTGCTTAACCTTTATGTATCCCAGAGACGCGCGTACCTTCATCAGCCAGGGTTTCAAGGTGTGGTCCAGCAGGATGTCAAAGCCGAGGAGCTGAAAGCAAGCACTCCCAGACCCGTGATTTGGGAAGCAGGTGAGGTAGGTGTTCCTCAGGGCCGGATGCACAGACAGAATGGTTTTGTTGATCACGTCTTCAATACTGCTCCACAGCACCTCCAGGTCATAGGCATTGCTCTCCATGTACTGGTTAAAGAAAGACAGCTTTCTGCAAGAAACAACATTTTACAGAGCCGTCAGTTCTAATCTATCGCAGGCCACCGTTCATCCATCGGATGGCATTGCCGAGTGACTTCGCTGATCAAGTACTCTGCCCACCATTTGTGTTATTGTGTGAGAGGTCAACAGCACTGCAAGCCACAAGATAGACTGCGTATCCATTGAAGGAAATATCAGCTCTCTTGATTAATTTCCCCCCTTTTTGACAGGATTTATTGGAAGTGATTTCTTGCCGATTCATAGTTGCCTTTGAAAAGGTTGACCGCACCCTGAACCCACGATATTCCATCTTGTGAAGTTGCCTGGTGGTTTACATTCACAGTCAGAAAGCACTGCAGTAAACAAACAGGCCCTTTGGCCCATCTAGTCCATGCTGAATCATTAATCTGTCTGGTCCCATTGACCGGCACCCAGTCTGTAGCCCTACCATCCATGTACAAATTTATCTTAAATGTTGAAATCGCACCTCCATCTATCTCTTCTGCTGGCAGCTTGCTCCATACTCTCACTACCCTCCGAGTGAAGAAGTTTCCCTTCATGTTCCCCTTAAACTTCTCACCTTTCACCCTTAACCCACGAGCTCTAGTTCTAGTCTCACCCTCCCAAGCTCCGTGTAACAAGCCTGACGTAACAAATCAGTGTTTCTAGAGTCATTGTCATGGAAAAGTACAGCACAGGAACAGGCCTTTTGGCCCATCTAGTCCATGCCAAAACCTGCTAAACTGCCGACACCCATTGACCTGCACCAGGATCATAGTCCTCCATCCTATCCAAACTTGGCTGAAACGTTGAAACCGAGCATGCATGCAGCACTTGTGTTGGCAGCTCATTCCACACTGGTCACCACCATCTGAGTGAAGGCGTTTCTCCTCATGTTTCCCTTCAACTTTTCACCTTTCACCCTAACCCATGATCCCTGGTTGTGGTCACACTCAACCTCAGTGGAAAAAGGCTGCTTGCATTTACCCTATCTATACCCCTCATAATCTTGAATATTTCTGTCAAATCTCCTCTCAACCTTCTACATTCCAAGGAAGAAAGTCCTAACCTATTCAATCTTTCCTTATAACTCAGGTCCTCCAGACCCAGCCACATTTTTGTAAATTTTTCCTCTACTCTTTCAACCTTATTTACTATACATCTTTCCTGTAGGTAGGTGACCAGAACTGCATGCGATACTCCAAATTAGGCCTCACCAATGTCTTATACAACTTCAACATAACATCCCATCTCTTGTACTCAATACATTGATTTATGAAAGCCGATGTGACAACAGCTTTCTTTCTACCTGTGACACTACTTTCAACGAATTTTGGACCTCTATTCCCAGATCCCTTTGTTCTACCGCACTCCTCAGTGCCCTACCATTCACTGTGTAAGACCTTCCCTGGCTGGTCCTACCTAAATGTAACACCTCGCACTTGTCTGCATTGACTTCCAGCTGCCATTTTTCCAGCTGATTCAGATCCCTCTGCAAGCCATGACCACCTTCCTCACTGTCCACTATATCCTCAAACGTGGTGTCATCTGCAAATTTACTGATCCAGTTAACTACATTATCATCCAGAACACTGATAGAGATGACAAACAACAATGGGCCCAGCACTGGTCCCTGCAGCACACCACTGGTCACAGGCCTCCAGTCAGAGAGGCAAACCTCTACTACCACTCTCTGGCTTCTCCCATAAAGCCAATGTCTAATCCAATTTACAAACCCATGCTGAATGCCGAGCGACTAAACCCTCTTGACCAACCTCACATACGGGACCTTGTCAAATGCCTTGCTAAAGTCCATGTAGACAACATCCACTGCTTTGTCTTCATCCGCTTTCCTGGTAACTTGCTCAAAAAACTCTCCAGGATTGGTTAGACATGACTTACCATGCACAAAGCCATGCTGACTATCCTGAATCAGTCCCATGTCTATCCAAATACTCATATATCCAGGAAGAGGTGCAGTCGACGTTTCAGGCCAAGACCCTTCGTCAAAACATCGACTGCACCTCTTCCTAGAGATGCTGCCTGGCCTGCTGCGTTCACCAGCAACTTTGATGTGTGTTGCTTGAATTTCCAGCATCTGCAGAATTCCTGTTGTTTACTCATATATCCAGTCCCTCAGAATACTTTCCAATAACTATCCCACTACTGATGTCAGACGGAGCAGTCTGTAATTTCCTGGTTTATGTTTAGAACCTTTCTTGTCACTAAGAATTATTTAAATATCTCTGCTAGGGCCCCTGCAGTTTCTGCACTAACCTCCCCCAGGGTCTGAGGGAACACCTTGTCAGGCCCTGGGGATTTACCCAATTTTCCTCAGGACAGCAAGCACCTCCTTCTCTGTAACCTGCATAGGGTCCATGAACTTACGGCCCATTGCAAACAATGGTAAGGCCACAGCAGTGTTGTAGGCCTCAAATATGAAGAGGAAATGGGAGATTTCCCTCACTAAAGAGCTTTTCAGCAACAGCTCAACAGTTGCCATGTCTTACAGACCTTTATTCCAGATTTATCCCATCACTGATGTAAATTTGTCTGCCTTCATGGGATTTAGTTCACATTTCTTTTTTCTAGATCCATGGTTCTTGCTGGACACGAAATACCAGATTGGGACGATCCCAACTAGCCGGACATCCTAACAGATATTCCAATCCAGGTACATTCACTGTGGCAAGGGACGTATAATTGACTCCTGCTCATTATTGTCATTATTTATTGATCATATATTTAGTTTGATCATTAATAATGACTCCTGTCTGCAGATTTGAATGAGAGAGTGTTTAGCATTGTCTTTCCACTCACTTTTATCTGTTATTTCAGTCACGGTCCAGTCAGTTGATTCCTCATTTCTGTTCATTTCCTTTTCCCCGTGTTTTACCTGGCTCCTTGACTAAGGCACCTGATTCTCATCCCAACTGGAAACATAATAACTCCGGCTTACATCTACTTGGGACTGGACCGTCACCTCAGCCAGTGCGGCAAAGCACGTTCCGGGCCGCTGAGAATAGTGGACTCTAAGTTGCTTCGGTGCCTGGGGTTGCTTTGGGAATTCTGTCGTCTCGTGTCCAGCTGAGTATTGCCGGCCCTTTGCCGCTATTTCGAGTCCAGATACAAACGGACTGTCGTCGTTTGGTTTTGCAGTTTGGTTTTGTAGTTTCGTGTCCTGCTGAGTATTGCTGGCTGTTTGCTGCTACTCCGAATCAAGATACAAATTGTCTGTCGTTGTTTGGTTTTGTTGTTCTGTGTCCAAGTCCGGGCTCCGTATCCGAGTCCGAGTCCAAGTCCGGCTCCGTGTCCGAGTCCGTGTCCGAGTCCAATGGGCTCCATGTCTGAGACCGAGTCCAGGCTCCATGTCTGAGTCCGAGTCCAGGCTCCATGTCTGAGTCCGAGTCCAGGCTCCGTGTCCAAGCTCCATAACCAAGCTCTGGGTTCAGGCTACTCCGGTTTGTTGTCCATGTAAGCATCTAATCCTCACTCTCCGACCTTCCTCGCAACTATTAATAAACACACTTCTGTTAATGCTACCTCCGTGTCGGTGTTCTGCACTTGGGTCCGCTTCCAGTCATCCATTGCAACAATTTCAGCTTCACTCCGTTCCTTAAGGTTGTTATAGCCATGGCGTGGTAATGGGGATGAGCTCCCGCTGCCTATTAAATGCTCCCAATGGCGTGTGCCTCAATATTGCCTCTGACAACCAAGTCACAGCTCCTGGCCTTCACGTGTGGCTTAGCTACTAAGCCCGGATATGGAAAGCAAGCTGTTGCCCATGTAGCAAGCTCCCCATCTCCACGCAGTTGATGAACCCAAAGGAACGGCAGAGAGCAACACAGCCTGGCACCCGCAGCGTCGCAGGTGTTGCCAGTCAGTGTTGAACTCAACGTGGGACTGCCGCAGATGTTTTCCCTCAGGGTTTACTCCTGAAGCCTTCCCTATGAGTGGGTGTAGTCGCAGGGCAATGGGAGGTGTGAGATCAGAGTTTTCCTTCTCCTAGATGAGGGGCCTGCCATGGTTGATGAGTCCCATCTGCCTGAAGCGACTGGATTTAAGATGCCATTAACCCACCTTTGCCCCTTCTCCTGTCAGTAGAAATGATTCTGCCCAGCTTAGTGGCTAAGCCACATGTGAAGGCCAGGAGCTAGACTTGGTTGTGAGAAGTTATTGGAGGGCATGGTACAGGATTCTAGGACAAGAGGGCATGACTTCAGGATTGAAGGACGTCCATTTAGAACTGAGATGCAGAGAAATTACTTTAGTCAGAGGGTGGTAAATCTGTGGAATTTGTTGCCATGAGTGGCTGTGGGGGCCAAGTCATTGAGTTCATTTAAGGCAGAGATAGATAGGTTCTTGATTAGCCAGAGTATGGGGTGAAAGCAGGGGAGTGGGGATGACTGAAAGAATTGGATCAGCCCATGATTAAATGGCAGAGCAGACTCAATGGGCCAAATGGCCCACTTTGCCCCTATATCTGATGGTCTTATAGCATGCCATTGGGAGCATTCCGCCAGTTATGACAACCTGAAGTAGTGGCAACAGAGTTAAGGGCTTCACTAAGCTGCTGCTGTGTGCTCCCCTTCCTTCTACAACGTGCCTGCTCACTAAGGTTGTTGCGTGAATGAAGCCAGCGAAGAAAATTACTGGTAGATACAAAGCAGCTTCTTTATTCGACAAAGCAAGGTAGAGAAGGCATTTTATGGAGACACTTCTGGTCGAAAGGTCTGGCCGGCCTGACGTGGGGCTCGATATTTTATGTGCCAAACGGCAAAGGGCAACTCCATACTTACAATGCATGGACAATGCTTTCTTTGAAACTACATTCGACCTTCACACCTCCTGATTCACAGCCACACCACACACATGCAAATGAATTTTAATCACCATTGTCAGCTGGGATTCATGGCTTTTAGGAACCCATTGTTCAGAGCTGGCCACATGTTCAGACTTGGTCACGTGTTGGCATGTGGCCAAGTGGTTAAAGAGTCCCTCTAGTGATCTGAAGGTCGCTAGTTCGAGCCTTGGCCGAGGCAGCGTGTTGTGTCCTTGAGCAAGGTACTTAACCACACATTGCTCTGCATTAACACCACTGCCAAGCTGTATGGGTCCTAATGCCCTTCCCTCGGACAACATCGGTGGCGTGGAGAGGGGAGATATGCAGCATGGGCAACTGCTGGTCTTCCATACAACCTTGCCCAGGCCTGCGCCCTGGAAAGCTTCCAAGGTGTAAACTTCCAAGGGGTACCTTCCATGGTCTCACAAGACGGATGCCTACATATAAAGTTCAGATCTGCACTCCAAATAAAATCCACAACACACATTCAGATATGAAGACTGGTAGCCAAATTCAATTGCTAAATGTCTATGTCCTAACCCCAAAAATCACTCCAACACTGACCTTCTATAATGTGCCTGCTCGTGGTGAAGGGTGCACCCTGCTGCATATGGTCTCACCTTTTACTGCCTTTCTTTTCATCTGGGACAACGTTCATCATACGCTTGTTGATGGCGTAATTGGTGAGGTGCTTGCGGACGTCATCCTGTGAGAGGCAGAAGATAAAGATGTTGGTTTCTCAGTCAGGGACATTGCCCTCAGTTATCGTGTCACACTAACGCCACCCCAACCAGAAGCTGCTCAAATGCTATTTTCCTCATTCCTCTCGGCTTCACTTTTCCTGTGGTGATGAAGAGCAGTCGGCAGGTGGCAAGAAGGTGAAACTGAAGGAAGCCTTGCATCTTAAAGCAGTTTTTGCAGCCCCAAAACATCGCCAAGTCAAAGGATCGCTCATCTGAAGCGCAGTGCAGAAGGATGGGTGCTGTCAGTCAGAGCAAGGATGCGAGGTTGAGGCTTTATAACTCAGACCGAACTTTGGAGTATCGTGAGCAGTTCTGAGCCCCTTATCTAAGAATTGTGAGCTGGCATTGGAGAGGGTCTGGGGGAGGTTCACGAGAATGAAAGGGTTGTCATTTGAGGAGCATTGCTCCCTCTGGGCCTGTACTCGCTGAAGTTTAAAAGGATGATGGGGGATCTCAACGAAAACCATCAAATATTGAAAATCAACGTGGAGAGGATGTTTCCTGTAGTGGGAGGGGGGACGGCTGTCTCTAAGAGCAGAGGGCAAAGCCTCAGAATAGAAGAACTTCCCTTTAGGGCAGAGGTGAGGAATTTCTTTAGCCAGAGGGTGGTGAATCTGTGGAATTTGTTGCCACGGACCGCTGTGGAGGACAAGTCATTGAGTGTATTAAAGCAGAGGTTGATAGGTTCTTGTTTAGTCAGGGCATCAAAGGTTAACAGGAGAAGGCAGGAGAAAACAGTCGAGAGGGATAATAAATCAGCCATCCTGAGCACAATCCTCCCCACTTTCGAGGACATCTTCAAAAGGCAACATCCATCTTGAGGGAGCCTCGCCACCCAGGTAAAGCCTCTTTTCATTTCTACCGTCAGGGAGGAGACACACACTCAACAATTCAGGAACAGATTGCTCCCCTCCGCCATTAGATTTCAGAATAAACAATGAACCCATGTACAGTACCTCAATAACATTTGTCTCTTGGTCTTGTTTTGCACAACTTATTTAATTTTTAAAATATATTTCTTTTTGTAATTTATAACTTTCATTATTACGTACTGCAATGTACTGCTGCTGCATAACCTCAAATTTCATGGCAAATGACAATGATAGTAAACTTGATTCTGATTCCAATTCTGCTGATGAAATATGGGCTGAGCTTTTCTTTTCGGAGTAGTCCACGTCACAAGATTGTAAGTTGTAGGAGCAGGATTGGGCCATTTGACCCATCCAGTCTTGTCTGACATTTCATCATGGCTGATCTATTTTCCTCTCAGCCCCAATCTCCGTATCCATTTATGCCCTGACAAATCAAGAACCTAACAAGCTCTGCCTTAAGTATACCCGACGACTTGGCCTTCACAGCATGTAGTAACGAATTCTACAAACTAAAGAAATTCCTCCCCATCTCTGTTCTAAATCGATGTCCCTCTACTATGAGGCTGTGTCCTCTGGTCTTGGCCTCCCCCACTATAGGAAACATCCTCTCCACATCCACTCTGTCAATGCTTTTCAACGTTCGATAGGTTTTGATGAGATTTCACACCCTCTCCCAACACCTCATTCTTTTAAATTCCAGTCAGTTAAGGCCCAGAGCCATCAAATGCTCCTCATATAATAAGCCTTTCAATCCCGGAATCATTTTTGTCAACCTCCTTTCAACCCTCTCCAGTGTCACCATATCCTTTCTGGGGCCCAGAACAGCTCACAATACCCCAAGGGAGGGAGGCCTCGCCAGTGCCTTCTAAAGCCTCAAGGAGGAGAAACCCTGCAGATGCTGGAAATCTGAGCAACACACACACAATACTGGAGGAACTCAGCAGACCAGGCAGCATCTATGGGAAAGAGCAAAAGGTTGACGTTTCAGACCAAGACCCTTCATCAGGACAGATGAGAAGTTACAGCAAGAAGGTGGCGGGGAGGAGAGGAAGGAGTACAAGGTGGTAGATGATGGGTGAAACTGCGAGGGGGGAGGGGGTGAAGTAAAGAACTGGGAAGTCAATTGGTGAAAGAGATAAAGGGCTGGAGAAGGGGGAATCTGATAGGAGAGGACAGAAGACTTTGGAAGAAAGGGAAGGGGAGGGAGCACCAGTAGGAGGTGATTGGCAGGTAAGGAGATGAGGTGAAAGAGGGAAATGGGAATGGGAATGATAAAGTTGGGGGCAATTACCAGAGGTTAGAGAAGTCGACATTCATGCCATCAGGTTGGAGGCTACCCAGATGGAATACAAAGTGCTGCTCCTCCAACCTGAGTGTGGCCTCATCGTGGCAGTCGAGGACTAACATGTCAGAATGGGAATGGGAAGTAGACTTGAAACGGGTTTTTCTGACAGACGGAGTGTAGGTGCTCTGCAAGGCGGTCTCCCAATCGGCGTCGGGTCTCACTGACATACAGGAGGTCACACCAAGAGCATCAGATACAGTAGATGAACCCCAACAGACTCACAGATGAAGTGTTGCCTCCTGAATGGCAGTGAGGGACGAGGTGTAGTGTCAGGTGCAATGCTTGTTCCACCCGCTTGCCCTGCACCTCCTCTCTCACTTCCATTCAGGGCCCCAAATACTCCATAGATGCTCCTGGGCCTGCTGAGCTCTTCCAGCATTCTGTGAGTGTTCCATATAAAACATTATATCCTTGTTTTTATGTTCTATTCCTCTCAAAATGAATGCTCACACCTTCCTTATCACTGACTTAACCAACAAATTAGCCTTTATGGAATCCTGCCCAAGTTCCTTTGCACCTCCAATTTTTGAGTTTTCTCTCCAGTCATACAATTGTCTATGCTTTTAAGTTTTCTACCGAAGTACATGACCATACACTGTTTTCCATCTGCCACCTCTTTGCATATTCTCCTACACTGTCTAAATCCTTCTGCACCTCTCTGCTTTCTCGATACTCCCTGCCCCCCCCACCCCCACCGATCTTCGGATCGTTCGCTAACTTAGCCTCGAAGCCATCAACTCCATCATCGAAATCCTTGATATATAATGTAAAAAGAAGTGGTTCCAACATAACATCCCAACTTCTGTACTCAGTACCTTGACTTATGAAAGCCAGTGTGCTAAAAGCTCTCTTTACGACCCTACCTACCTGTGATTTCTTTTTCAAGAAGTTATGGATCCCTCTGTTTGAACGCATTTTTCAGTCCTAACGTTCACGGTGTTAATTTCTCTGTACTACCATAAAACCATAAGTCACAGGAGCAGAATTAGGCCATTTGGCTCATCGTCAGCTCCGCCATTCAATCATGGCTGATCCTTTTCCTCCCCTCCTCAACCCCACTGCCCAGCCTTCTCCCCGTAACTTTGGTGCCATGGCCATTGAAGAACTAATCAATTTCTGCCTTAAATACACCCAACGACCTGTCCTCTACAGCTGCCTGTGGTAACAAATTCCACAAATTCACCACCCTTTGACTGAAGAACTTTCTCCGCATCTCTGTTTTAAGCGGATGCCCCTCTACCTTGAGGTTTTGCCCTCTTGTCCTTCTCCCCCACCATGGGAAACATTCTTTCCACGTCTACTCTGCCTAGGACTTTCAATATTCGAAAGGTTTCAATCAGATCCCCTCTCATCCTTCTAAATTCCAGCGAGTACAGGCCCAGATACATCAGATGTTCCTCATATGATAACCCTTTCATTCCCAGACTCATCCTTGTGCACCTCCTCTCAACCCTCTCCAATGCCAGCACATCTTTTCTTAGATAAGGAGCCCAAAACAGTTCACAGTGCTTAAGGTGAGGCCTCAGCAGTGCCTTATAAAGCCTCAGCATCATGTCCCTGCTCTTGTATTCTAGACCTCTTGAAATGAATGCTAACATTGCATTTGCCTTCCTCACCACTGACTCAACCTGCAAGTTACCCTTTAGGGTGTTCTGTACAAGGACTCCCAAGTCCCTTTGCCTCATAAATTTTTGAATTTTTCTTCCCATTAAGAAAATAATCTGAACATTTATCTCTACTACCAAACTGCATAACTATGCATTTTCCAACATTGTATTTCATTTGCCACTTTCTTGCCCATTCTCCTAATCTATCTGTCCTTCCGCATCCTACCTGCTTCTTCCACACTACCTGCCCCTCCACTAATCTCCGTATCATCTGCAAACTTTCTGCTGCCTCCCTCCTTTCTTAAAGAGTGAAGTGACATTTGGAATTTTCATACCAGAGTCCAATGATTTTTGAAAGATCATTACAAATGCCTCAACACTCACTACCACTACCTCTTTCAAAACCCCAGTTTGCAGTTCATCTGGTCCAGCTGAAAAAAGTACCTTTTGGTCTTTCAGCTTTTTGAGCACCTTCAACCTTGTAATAGAAACTGCACTCACTTCTCTTCCCTCACACTCTTCAAATCTGGCACACTGCTAGTGTCTTCCACAGTGAGGACTGGTGCAAAATACTCATTTAGTTCATTTGCCACCTCTTGTCCCCCGTTATTATTTCTCTGGGCTCAGTTTCTAGCGGTCCTATATCCACTCTCATTTCTCCTTTATTTTTTTTATATACTTGAAAATGCTTTTTCTATCAACTTTGATATTATTTGCTAGCTTGCTTTCATATTTCATCTTTTCCCTCCTAATGATTCTTTTAGTTGCTCTCTCTAGGGTTATAAAAGCTTCCCAACCTTCTATCTTCCCACTAATTTTTGCTCTGTTGTATACCCTCTCTTTTGCTTTTACATTAGTTTTGACTTCCCTTGTCAGCTACGGTTGTAGCATTTTGCCATCCGAGTATTTCTTTGTTTTTGGAATACATTTATCCTGCACCTTCCCCATTTTTTCCCCAGAAACTTGTGCCATTGCTGCTCTGCTGTCTTCCCTGCCAGCATCTCCTCCCAATTCCTCTCTCATACTTTTACTTTACTTTCCTTTCAAATTTCCTTTTCTCCACTGAAATATCACTACATCAGACTCTACTTTCTCCCTGTCTGAATCATATTGTGTTCACTGACTCCTAAGGGTTCCTTTACCTTCAGCTTCCTAATCGCCTCCAGTTCATTACATAACACCCAATCCAGTGTAGGTGATCCCTTTGCAGGCTCAATGACAAACTGCACTAAAAAGCCATCTCTTAGGCATTCAACAAACTCACTCTCTTGAATTCCATTACCGACCTAATTTTCCCAATCGAACTGCATGATAAAATCTCCCATGACTACCATAACATTACCCTTTTGAAACACCTTTTTCCTTTTTCTGTTGTAATCTGTGCTCCATGTCTCAGCTACTGTTGGGAGGCCTGTATATAACTGCCATTACCCTTGCAGTTTCTTATCTGAACTCACAAGGATTCAACATCTTCTGATTCTATGCCACACCCTTCTGCTGATTTGATGCTGTTCTTTACCAGCAGAGCTACACCACCCCCTCCGCCTACCTTCCTATCCCTCCGATACAACGCGTAACCTCATGTGAATATGATTTTGATATCAACATTTAAGAGAAGTTTGGATGGGAGGGGTATGGAGAGCTATGGTCCGAGTGCAGGTTGATGGGATTTGGCAGATTAAATGGTTTGGCACCAACTAGATGGGCCAAAAAGCCTGTTTCTGTGTTGTACTTTTCTATGACTCTATTGCTTTTTCTTGAAATCAAGGCAGATTAACTCCGGGCAAGATGCAGGGCCAATAACCCTGGCTAGATATATCCTTGAGTGTTATATCACACAACCTCCCATTTTCAATCTGTTTTACGATGGAATCATCAATTTTCCTCAATATTTAGGAGGATTACCAGGATGCTGCCTGGATTGGATTATGAGGATAGAAACACAGAAAACCTACAGCACAACAGAGGCCTTCGGCCCACAAAGCTGTGCCAAACATGTCCATACCTTAGAATTACCTAGGCTTATCCATAGCCCTCTATTTTTCCAAGCTCCATGTATCCATCCAGGAGTCTCTTAAAACAGTGGTCCCCAACCACCGGGCCGCGGAAAGGTACCAGGCCGCAAAGCATGTGCTACCGGGCCACGAGGAAATGATATGACTTCGCGATATGAGTCAGCTGCACCTTTCCTCATTCCCTGTCACACACTGTCGAACTTGAACACCGCCCCCCCACCATTGGCCGGGCCGGTCCGCAAGAATATTGTCAATCTTAAACCGGTCCGCGGTGCGAAAAAGGTGGGGACCCCTGTCATTTCCGCCTCCACCACCACTGCTGGCAGCCCATTCCACTCACTCACCACTCTCTGAGTAAATAAATTACCCCTGACATCTCCTCTGTACCTACTTCCAAGCACATTAAAGCTATGCCCTCTCGTGCTAGCCATTTCATAGCCTCTGACTATCCACACAATCAATGCCACTCATCATCTTAAACACCTCTATAAGGTCACCTCTCATCCTCCGTCGCTCCAAGGAGAAAAGGCCGAGTTCACCTATTCTCATAAGGCATGTTCCCCAACACCCTTATAAATCTCCTCTGCACCCTTTCTATGGTTTCGACATCCTTCCTGTAGTGAGGCGACCAGAACTGAGCACAGTACTCCAAGTGGGCTCTGACCAGGGTCTTATATAGCTGTAATATTACCTCTCGGCTCCTAAACTCAATTCCACGATTGATGAAGGCTGATACACCGTATGCCTTCTTAACCACAGAGTCAACCTGCGCAGCTGCTTTGAGCGTCCTATGGCTTTGGACCCCAAGATCCCTCTGATCCTCCACACTGCCAAGAGTCTAACCATTAGCTATATTCTGCCATCATATTTGACCTACCAAAATGAACCACTTCACACTTATCTGGGTTGAACTCCATCTGCCACTTCTCAGCCCAGTTTTGATGTTTCGATGTACATATGACAAACTTATCTTATAAAATCTTCAAAGTTCAAATTTCAAAGTAAATTGATTATCGAAGTACAACTATATCACCATATACTAGCCTGAGATTCATTTTTGTGCAGGCGTTCACAGCACCCACTGGCGTCCCACAGGAATCAGTGTTGGGGTTCGGGAGTAACTGCTTCTTTCTGTATTGTCTATGAAGACAGAATTGTTGGTTTTGTGGCCGACTGGCGGATGATATGAAGATAGGTGGAGGGGCAGGTAGTGTTGAAGAAGCAGGGAGCCTGCAGAAGGACATGGACAGATAAGGAGAATATGCAAAGTGGCAGATGCAGAACAGAGTATAACAGTTACAGTGTCGGGAAGTTTACGGTCATACACTTTGGCAGAAGGAACAAAAGGGTAGACTATTTTCTAAGCAGGCGGAAAATCCAAAAATCTGAGGTGCAAGGGATGAGAGAGCCTTCATGCAGGATTCCCTAAAGATTAATTTGCAGGTTGAGTCTGTGGTGATGATGGTAAATGCAAAGTTAGCATTCATCTCGAGAGGACTAGAATATAAAAACAAGGAGTTAATGTTGAGGCTTTATAAAGTACTGGTGAGGCCTCACTTGGAGTATCGTGAGCCCTTATCTAAGAAAGGATAAGCGGACATTGGAGAGGGTTCAGAGGCGGTTCACCAGAATGACTACAGGAGGAGCACTTGATGGTTCTGGGCCCGTACGCATGAGAATTCAGAAGACTGAGAGGCGATCTCATTGAAACCTATTGAATATTGAAAGGCGTAGGCAGATTGTATGTGTAGAGGATGTTTCCTATGGTGGGGGATTCCAGCATCAGAGGGCACAGCCTTAGAATAGAAGGACGTTCATTTAGAATGGAGATGAAGAGAATTTCTTTATCCAGAGGGTTGTGAATCTGTGGAATTAATTGTGCAGATGGAGGGCTGTGGAGGCCAGGTCATTGGGTATACTGAAGGCAGAGGTGATCAGGGTGTGAAAGGTTACCGGGAGAAGGCAGGAGATTGGGGTTGAGGGGGAAAGTGGATCAGCCATGATGAAATGGTGACAGACTCGATGAACTGAATGGCCCATTCTGCTCCTATCTCATATGGTCTTATACAATAGAACTGACGAAAAACAACACACAGACACGGCCAAATAACCTGTACAAAAGAAGACAAACTGCGCAAGTACATAAAGACAGACAGAAGCATTGAGGACATGAGTTGTAGAGCCCTTGAAAGTTAGTCCATAGGTTGTGGAACCAGTTCAGTGTTGAACTGAGTGAAGTTATCCACACTGGTTCAGGAGCCTGATGGTTGTAGGGTGATAACTGTTCCTGAAACTTACCATGACAGATCTACGGCTCTTGTGCCTTCTTCCTGATGAGAAGACAGCATGGTCTGGATGGTGGGTATCCCTGATGATAGTTGCTGTTTTCTTATGGCAGCGCTCATTGTAGACGTGTTCAATGGTGGGAAGGGCTTTTCCTGACTTTGTCTTGTAAGCTTTGCGAACTAGACTCATTAGGAGATGCTTCTGTAACCACACCAACCTCCCACTCCCCGCGCCCCCAGAGTAGTCAGCTTTTGGTTGGGGTTGGGAACGTAACAGCAAGATCCCACCCAAGTCGATTATTTCCATACAACAGTAAGTTAGGCAAGAATTAACCTCTTATAAAAGTAGGATCGTACTTTCAGAGAATTAACTGTATGTCTTAAAGATAAGTCAATGTGTCACTTACTAAATTCTTTTCGGTTGGTTCGGAATACTTTTTAGTGGCAAAACAGACCAGGCCCTCATTGTAGAGGTATATCCGCAGAGGGTCACAAGAAGTAACCAAGACGTAGAGCCTGAGGTTAAACTTGAAACCATCCAAAGTGAAGGGCTGCACAAGTAGAGAGAGAGTTAACACACTGTGAGGTTCAAAGGTTTCACTTATTATCAAAGTATGTATGCAGTGAACAACTCTGAGATTCATCTTCTCCAGATAGCCACGGAACAAAGGAAAAAACATGGAGGTCGTTGAAAGAGAAACATCAAACCCATGCACCCCCCCCCGTAGAAACTACAGCAACACAATCATCAAGCCCCCCAAATCCCCCTTCCCCTGCACAAAACACAGAACATCAACCCCCAAATCCCTCCACCCTCTGCCCACTCAAATAAAAAACAGGAAAGAATGGGGAAAAACCCAGAATATAAAATCCATTAGACTGAAAAAGACCAGAGTACAAGAACCCAGTAGTCCGGTCCGTGAACACAGAACCTCGGTAACATCCTCTGACATTGTCAAAAGAGAAAGAGACACTGCGGAGGCCTACCCTCTGGCCACCTGAGCCGCCACACAGCGATAGGCTACCACAGGCTCCTTCCCTGGAGGCAGAGGGATCCCATCAGTGATCAGAACGCAGGCATCCGGTGCTGAACCCTCGGTCGCCATCCGCATTGGTAACTAATTTTTGAAATGTGTGTCTGCATTCCAGATGAAGGGTCTTGGGCTGAAACGTCGACTCTTTTTTCCTCTGCATAGATGCTGCCTGACCTGCTAACTTCCCCCAGCATTTTGGATATGTTACTTTGGATTTTCAGCACCTGCAGAAACTCTTGTCTTTATCTGCATCTGGTCCTTTCCTTCGGACTTACCCCTACTCCAGCCCTCGACACAGAAACCCTCAAAATTCCCTCTGATCAATCCCACTCCAATGCATAATCAGTTTAGCATGTGAAGTTGGCTCGACAATTACAAAAGGGATTTGCTAATGGAAATTCCTGCCCAGCCTATCCCTCAAGTCCTTATTCCATTCGTGAATTATGCCCCCCACTATCCCACTCAACCCACACATCTTCAAATCCCCCGATTTCCTTCTTACCCAAATTTCCACCATTCCCACCAGCCTATCATTCGCGGTGACCGAATGCTGTGCATAACCAGTCCAAACACAAAATTACCACCAGAGCAGTAATAAAATTTCCATTATCTTGGTTGAGTAACGGGGTGGGATAGGTCTCCACCAAAGGAGATGTAAGGTCTGCAGGTCACCCTTGGGCAAGGTGTATCACCTGCTTAGCTCCTGGATCAGGTTCACGTGAAGCCATGGAAGCAGGGGGTGGATGGTCATATGAGCAGCCGGTACAGTTCACAAGTCCTGGTTATGCGATCACTGGTGCCAGGCAGACAATCTCTGAAGAGTATTGATAATGGCTGGGGGTCACCCACCCCTACCCAGAACAGGGCGATGGCAAACCACTTCTGTGGAACAATTGGCCAAGAACAATCATGCTCATGGAAGGACCGCAATGTTCTGACAAGAACTGTCCTTTGTTATTCAAATAACAAGCCATGGGTAACAAAGGACATTAAGGACATCCTGAACGCTAAAAAGAGGGTATTTAGAGATGGATATAGGGAGGAGCTGAGGGCAATACAGAGGGACCTGAAAGCTAGGATCAGGGAGGCTAAAGACAGGTATAGGAGGAAGCTTGAGTGGAAGCTCCAGCAGAACAACATGAGAGAGGTCTGGAGTGGGATGAGGACCATCACTGGGTTCCGGCAAACTAGCAACAGAGGAGCTGAAGGCAGTGTGGACAGGGCCAATGAACTTAACCTGTTCTTTAACAGATTTGATATTGTGGCCGCTGCCCATCCCCTACATGAGTCATTTGTTGTCGGCCCCCAACCAACACATATTCCACTCTCCCCTCCTACCCCTCCTCACAGCCCCCCACCCTGCTCTCATGACGATACCCCTTCCCCACATGAAACCACCACGGTGGGCTTCACAGCTGAACAGGTGAGAAGACAGCTGAAACGTCTCAACCCAAGCAAGGCTGCAGGACCGGATGGTGTCAGTACCAGGGTGCTCAAAGCCTGTGCCCCTCAGCTATGTGGAGTACTTCGCCATGTCTTCAACCTGAGCCTGAGGCTCCGGAGGGTTCCCTCGTCCCTGTGCCGAAGACGCCGCGCCCTAGTGGCCTCAATGATTATAGACCGGTGGCATTGACCTCCCACATCATGAAGACCCTGGAGAAACTTGTTCTGGAGCTGCTCCGGCCTATGGTCAGGCCACACTTAGATCCCCTCCAGTTCGCCTACCAGCCCCGACTAGGAGTTGAGGATGCCATCGTCTACCTGCTGAACCGTGTCTACGCCTACCTGGACAAGCCAGCGAGCACTGTGAGGGTCATGCTTTTTGACTTCTCCAGTGCGTTCAACACCATCCGCCCTGCTCTGCTGGGGGAGAAGCTGACAGCAATGCAGGTGGATGCTTTCCTGGTGTCATGGATTCAAGACTACCTGACTGGCAGACCACAGTACGTGTGCTTGCAACACTGTGTGTCCGACACAGTGATCAGCAGCACTGGGCCTCCACAGAGGACTGTCTTGTCTCCCTTTCTCTTCACCATTCACACCTTGGACTTCAACTAATGCACAGGGTCTTGTCATCTTCAGAAGTTTTCTGATGACTCTGCCATAGTTGGATGCATCAGCAAGGGAGATGAGGCTGAGTACAGGGCTACAGTAGGAAACCGTGTCACATGGTATGACCAGAATTATCTGCAGCTTAATGTGAAAAAGACTAAGAAGCTGGTGGTAGACCTGAGGAGAGCTAAGGTACCGGTGACCCCTGTTTCCATCCAGGGAGTCAGGGTGGACATGGTGGAGGATTACAAATACCTGGGGATACGAATTGACAATAAACTGGACTGGTCAAAGAACACTGAGGCTGTCTACAAGAAGGGTCAGAGCCATCTCTATTTCCTTGGGAGATTGAGGTCCTTTAACATCTGTCGGACGATGCTGAGGATGTTCTACGAGTCTGTGGTGGTCAGTGCGATCATGTTTGCTGTTGTGTGCTGGGGCAGCAGGCTGAGGAGAGCAGACACCAACAGAATCAACAAACTCATTCGTAAGGCCAGTGATGTTGTGGGGATGGAGCCAGAGACTCATTCCACCGAGATGCAACACAGAGCGTCATAAGAAGTCATTCCTGCCTGTGGCCATCAAACTTTACAACTCCTCCCTTGGAGGGTCAGACACCCTGAGCCAATAGGCTGGTCCTGGACTTACTTACTGGCATAATTTAGATATTACTATTTAATTATTTATGGTGCAACTGTAACGAAAACCAATTTCCCCCGGGATCAATAAAGTATGACTATGACTATCGTCCACGTCATATGACGCAGAACATAACGAATAAAGCAAAGTCTATTTTAGGATCCACCTCTATGATAGCCTATACTCAGCAGGAAAGGGTGCAGTAACTCATAAACACAAGAGGTTCAGCAGATGCTGGAAATTCAGACACACACACACAATGCTGGAGCAACTCAGCAGGTTAGGCAGCATCGAAGGAAAGGAATAAATAGTTGATGTTTTGAGCTGAGGCCCTTCACCAGGACAGGAAAGGAAGGGGGCAAGAAGCCAGAATAAGAAGGTGGGTTGGGAGGGGGAGGAGAATGTGGCAGGTGCTAGGTGAAGCCAGGTGAGGTGGGGGGGGGCGGGGAAGGTAGGTGGGTGTGGGTGATCAGAGGCCAAAAGGAGTTGGGTGCAAAATGGAAAGGGCTGAAGGAGGAATATAATAAGAGAGGAGAGTGGTCTATGTTCAAAGTTCAAAGTAAATTTTATTATCAAAGTACGTGTACGTCACCATGTACAACCCTGAGATTAATTTTCAGCAAATCTATCGAAGAGTAACTATCACAGGATCAGTGAAAGGTCAACTAGAGTGCAGAAGACAACAAACTGTGGAAATGCAAATATAAATCAATAGCAATAAATAATGAGAAGATGAAATAACAAGATAACAACTCCCGTTGGTTACGGAAGAAAGGGAAGGAGAAGGGGCTCCAGAGGGAGAGGAGGAGAAGAGAAGGGGTGCAAGGGGAACCTGCCACAAGCTCGATTGGTGAGACCAGGTGAGGAGAAAGGTGGGTGGGGATGGGGGGGTAGGGGATGAAGTAAGAAGCTGGGAGGTGATAGGTGGAAGAGGCAAGGGGCTGAAGAAGGAGGAATCTGATAGGAGGGGACAGTGGACCGTGGGAGAGAGGGAAGGAGGAGGAGAAGAGAAGGGGCGAGAGGGAAACCAAAATGCAGATAAAGAGTTAACATTCTAGGCAGAGAGTCAAGAATGCAGTAAAGTACCTTCGGAATGTAGACCTGGCAGATGAAGTCCTTCCTGGACTGCGTATCTCTGATGTCCTGGGTCAAAAAGATGCTGCGCCAGTCATATTCAGGATTTGGCTTGCAGATGAAGGTCTTGGGTTTCTCAGCTTCATAGTAGGCCACAAAATCAAGATATCTGCAGCGAGAAGCACTCATTAGTACTGAGAGAAGAAGGTCATAAGGTCTGTAAGTTCAAGGTTGAGCTCAAGTTTAATTCTCATCCGGCCGTACACATGTATGCTGCTAGATGAAACAGCATTTCTCTGGGGCCAAAGTTGCAAAGCACAAGCACACAAAGACACACACAGTACATACAGTTATGATAGGACATACAGTCACCAAAAATTATCGCACAGGCCTGAAGTTTGATGGGGTGCTTGGGATGTTGACCTGAAGCCAGGAATAAGCTTGTAGCAGTTCCTCAACTTGCCCCGGTTCAGCAGGCGAGGGCAAATGAGCTTGTCTCATGCTGGGTCCGCCGCAACCAATTAAGTTTGTATTCCATGGAGTGGACACTAGAGAGCATCGACAGGAGCAACCAGCCACCCCAGACCAGCACGGATTCCAGCACGCCCGCTGCACCCCTGTTCTCTTCCACACTACTCAACTCCAGCCATCACTACTGTCTACTGTGGTTTACGTTTCTGTAAACCCTCCATCAACCAGATTTGCTAATTTCACTGTTAAAAGTTCAGATTCATAGATACGTCACAGGTACGTCAAAACATACAGTGAAATGTGTCATTTGCATTGGCAAAACAAAGGATGAGCAGGGACAAATATCGACACACGTTCTGGCAAAAATGGGTGTGATTTGACAGGTTAAACTCTCCTTTAAGATCATCTTTAAACAAACCGGCTTTGGGGCATAAAACAATGATAAACATCACGACAACTCTATGCGTTGATTATACAACCTTATTTTTTTTACAGACCACAATTCAGATCAGATCAGGTTCATTTACTTATCGGAGGTGCACCGAAACAGACAGTGAAACATGCCACTTTGTTAACAGACAACACAACCAAAGTGTGCTGGGGGGCAGCATGTTCCAGTGACAACGTAGCGTGCCCACCATGTTCAGCAGAGCAACACAAGCAACAAAACACGGCAAATTTGGAGTATCCTGCGCAGTTTCAGTCACCTACAAACGTACAGGAAAGTCGTAAGTACGATTGAAACAATACAGAGAAAATTTACAAGGATGCTGCCGGGTCTGGGAGATAGATTGGAGGAGTTACAAGGAATGGCTCAATATGTCAGGAATTTATTCCTTGGAATGCGGAAGAATGAGAGGTACACAAAATTATGAGGGGTAGAGATAGGGTAAAAGCAAGCTGGCTTTTTCTACTGAGGTTAGGAGGGAGTGCAACCGGAGGTTACAGGTTAAAGGTGAAAGCTGAAAAGTTTAACGGGAACCTGAAGGGAAGCCTCTTCACCCAGAAGGTGGTGAGAGTGTGGAACGAGCTGCCAGCGCAAGTGGTGCCTGTAAGCTCGATTTCAATGTTTAAGAGAAGTTTGGATAGGTACATGGATGGTAGGAAGTATGAAGAGCTATTGTCCCGGTGCAGCCAATGAGACTAGGCTGTTTAAATGGTTCAGCATGGACTAGATGGGCCAAAGAGCCTGTTTCTGTGCTGTACTTTTCTATGACTCTGAAAGCTCCTCTTCCACTCTGCTACTCACCCATCCACTCATACATTCAGACAGTCCTCCAGTCCTTAGCCCCGAAACCTTATGTTTCTATCCTGCACCCCAGATAAAACAACCCTGGAAATCGTGGACGAATTGGTAATTATTTTCCAATGTTCTATAGATTCAGGATCAGTTCTTGAGGACTGGAGGGTAGCTAATGTTATCCCACTTTTTAAGAAAGGAGGGAGAGAGAAAACAGGGAATTATAGACCAGTTAGCCTGACATCAGTGCCGGGGAAGATGCTGGAGTCAATTATAACAGATGAAATAGCAGCACATTTGGATAGCAGAAACAGATCAGTCCAACTCAGCATGGATTTATGAAGGGGAAATCATGCTTGACTATTCTTCTGGAATTTTTTGAGGATGTAACTATGAAAATGGACAAGGGAGAGCCGGTGGATGTAGCGTACCTGTACTTACAGAAAGCCTTTGATAAGGTCCCACATAGGAGATTAGTGGGCAAAATCAGAGCACATGGTATTGGGGGTAGGGTACTGACAGGGCTAGAAAATTGGTTGGCAGACAGGAAACAAAGAGTAGGGATAATGGGTCCCTTTCAGAATGGCAGGCGTTGCCTAGTGGGGTACGGCAAGGCTCAGTGCTGGGATCGCAGCTATTTACAACATACATTAATGATTTAGATGAAGGGATTAAATAACATTAGCAAATTTGCAGATGACACAAAGCTGGGTGGCAGTATGAAATGTGCGGAGGATGTTGAGATAATGCAGGATGACTTGGACAGGTTGGGTGAGCGGGCAGATGCAGTTTAATGTGGATAAATGTGAGGTTATCCACTTTGGTCGCAAGAACAGGAAGGCAGATTACTATTTGAATGGTGTCAAGTTAGGAAAAGGGGAAGTATAACAAGATCTAGGTGTCCTTGTTCATCAGTCACTGAAAGTAAGCATGCAGGTACAGCAGGCAGTGAAGAAAGCTAATGGCATGTTGGCCTTCATAACAAGGGGAGTTGAGTATAGGAGCAAAGAAGTCCTTCTGCAGTTGTACAGGGCCCTGGTGAGACCACACCTGGAGTATTGTGTATAGTTTTGGTCTCCAAATTTGAGGAAGTACATCCTTGCTATTGAGGGAATGCAGCGGAGGTTCACGAGGTTAAATCCTGGGATGCTGGGACTGTCATATGTTGAAAGCTTGGAGCGACTGGGCTTGTATACACTGGAATTTAGAAGGAGAGGGGATCTGATTGAAACATTTCAGATTATTAAGGGATTGGACATGCTAGAGGCAGGAAACATGTTTCCGATGTTGGGGCAGTCCAGAACCAGGGGCCACAATTTGAGAATAAGGGGTAGGCCATTTAGAACGGAGTTGACGAAGAACTTTTTCACCCAGAGAGTTGTGGATCTGTGGACTGCTCTGCCTCAGAAGGCAGTGGAGGCCAATTCTCTGGATACTTTCAAGAAAGAGTTAGATAGAGCTCTTAATGATAGCGGAGTCAAGGGATATGGGGAGAAGGCAGGAACGGAGTACTGATTGTGGATGATCAGCCATGATCACAGTGAATGGCGGTGCTGGCTCGAAGGGCCGAATAGCCTACTCCTGCACCTATTGTCCATTGTCTATAACCCAAACTTGTCCAACCTTTATAAACTTTCCTCATCCTCCTGCACTCCAGATAAAATAACCCAATTGCAGAGGAGAAGATGACGGCGCGACACAGCGCGCAGCGGCCACTCCGGTGATGAATGTCTGTTATCTGTCAAGTAGGGTGCCGTGCACAATTCTGATTTGATGGAGGCAGACGTGAGAGCATGGAGGAACATCTGGTGAAACTTCTGAAATGCCTGTTACACTGCCTCTGCTACTGTGTGATCCGAAATCTCCAGAGGGGAAGGCCCCGAATCCTCGGCTTTGCTCGTTGCTCGGCGGCCGGGGCGGGGTCGAAGCGCTCGGCAGAGATGGTGCTCGGTGTCAGAGGGCTGGTCAGAGGCTCGAAGTTTTCGGGTGGACTCAGAGTCGGCTGTGGTCGGGTGCTTCCAGGATGCTGCATCGGCAAGTTTGCAACGCTGGAGGCTCATGGTAGGGAGAGTCTCTCCCTTCTACTGTCTGCGTGAGATGTTGGGGCTATCGGGACTTTGAGACTTTTTTTTACTGTGCCCATGGTCTGCTCTTTATCAAATTACGGTATTCCTTTGCACTGTTGTGACTATATGTTATAATTATGTGGTTTGTGTCCCTTTTAGTCTTGGTCTGTCCTGTGTTTCTGTGATATTATACTGGAGGAACATTGAATCATTTCTTAATGCATGTATTTCTAAATGACAATAAACGTGGACTGAATGTCCTCATAATCTAATCTTGTCCAACGTTTATAAACTTCCCTCGGCCTCCTGCACTCCCAAGAAAAAAATCCCAATCTTGTCCAACCTCAATGTAGAGACAAAAGAGATTTATACTCTCTCAGTCAGTCCTGGCCAACATTTTCTGCATCCTCTCTCAAATGAGTCTCAGACCAAAGGGCATAGTCTCAAAATAGAGAGACGTCCATTTTCAACGGATACAAGAAAGAATTTCTCAGCTGGTCTTGTAGGGATTCCCATTCTGTGGTCGATGGATCCCTTGGTTAACGGTAGGGGTCAATGGCATAAAACAGGTTGGTAACTCCTGAGCTACAGCTAGAGTGGTGAATCAGCAGAGTTTGTTGCCACAGACAGCTGTGGAGGCCAAGCCCCTGTCTATGGTCTAGTTACCCGTCCTCAAAATCCAACCAAATGTCCCCACGCCTGTGTAAGTCAGTCCCTGGACCACTTTCTCCCCTAGAGGAGAATCGTGGGAGAGTTCAAGACCTCAGAGTACAAGGACGTCCCCTTAGAACAGAGATGAGGAGGGATTTCTTTCGCCAGAAGGTGGTGAACATGTGGAATTCATTGCCACAGATGACTGTGGACGACAAACCACTGGTGGAGGCTGATAAGTTCTTGATTAGTCAGAGTGTCAAAGGTTATAGGGAGAAGGCTGGAGAGTGGGTTTGGGAGGGATAATAGATCAGCCATGATGGAATGCGGAGCAGACTCGATGAGCCAAATGGCCTAATTCTGCACCTGTGTCTTATGGTCCTGCAGGCTTAGCCTCCATATCCTTCCTGCAATAGGGTGACCAGACTGCAACAATACTCCAAATGGAGGCTGACTGAAGCTTTATACAGCTGTGAAATGTCGTCTTTACTCGGGTACTGAGTGTACAACCAAGGCGGCAAAGACTTCTCTACACCTCTTGACCACCCTACCTATCTGCATGGCCATTTGCAGGGAGTTATGAACTTGGACCCCTAGCTTTCCTTTCTACATCAAAGATCCATTCCCTCTGTACCTTGTTCAGCTCTCCTTCACTCACTGCTTTTAGTCAGGAGACATGGCTGAAATATATTTGCTGCTGATTGCAGAGACTTATTTTAAATTAACTCTCTTTTGTTGCTGTCAATTTAACTGGAGGCCATAAGTCCCACCAGGCCATCTCTTTGCCCAACAAGTCTCACCACGCCATCCCTTTGCCTAACAAGTCCCACCACGCCATCTCTTTGCCCAACAAGACCCACCACGCCATCTCTTTGCCCAACAAGACCCACCACGCCATCCCTTTGCCTATCAAGTCCCACCACGCCATCTCTTTGCCTCACAAGCCCCACCACACCATCCCTTTGCCTAACGTCCCACCACGCCATCTCTTTGCCCAACAAGTCCCACCATGCCATCCCTTTGCCTAACAAGTCCCACCACGCCATCTCTTTGCCCAACAAGTCCCACTACACCATCTCTTTGCCTAACAAGTCCCACCATGCAATCTCTTTGCCTAACAAGTCCCACCTTGCCATCTCTTTTCCTAATTTGTTGACTATTGAATGAGCACTTGCCTTTGACATCATAATTTTTCAAGCAGGTGAGGGATGCAGGCATTATAACAATCATGTGGGTACCTTTGCCTTTGGGCAATGATGGGAGATTGGTCAGCTATATCTTATACGCTGCATCCACATCACTGGAGAGCTGTATGATACAGATGTGAGAGGGGAGGGGAGGTGGTAGTGGAGGGAGGAGTGGGAGAGAGGACTCAGAGAGGGGAGTGGGAGGGGTGTTGGGGGGAGTGAAAGGGGGGATTGGGAGCTGTGTGTTGGAGGGCATGCATGGGGGATTGGGAGCGGGGGAGTGCAAGAGCAGAGTGGCAGGGGAGTGGGGGGAGTATTGGGAGAGAGAGTGGGTATGAGTGGGAAGAGGAAGCAACAGAGGAAGTGACAGGGAGAGTGAGAGGGGGTGAGGGTGGGTACATGGGAGGAGAGACTGGTAATGGTCATTTAATATCTCTTTCCATTAGGTGTTAACTTAATGGACCCTTGCAACTTGGGTGTATGTTCAACAAAGATTGCTAAGATGAGATATGTTGAGGCTTTTTTTAAAACGTATCTCAACTTTAGACCAATGTGCATTAATGGAAGAGTTTATAGAAAGTCCATGCCAGGCAAAATCCTCCCCACCATTAAGTACACTTAACTGCCACAAGAAAACAGCATCCAACATCCACACCCATGCTCTCAGCTCATTGGACAAAGAGGTCCAAGCAGACTGGGGTCCCACACCATCAGGTTCAGGAACAGTAATTACCCCTCAACCATCAGCATGGATACCTTCACTCACCTCCACCCTCAACTCATTCTACAACCGTATGGACTCTTTTTCAAGAACTCTGCAACTTGGCACAATCCATCTTCTTTTGCACACTGGTTGTTTGTCAGTCTTTGTTATTTATAGTCTTTCACAAATTCTATTGTACTTGCAAGAAAACAAATTTCAAGGTCATATCATATATGTACCTTGATAATAAATTTACTTTGAACTTTAACCTTTGATGTAATAGAGATGGGAAAGTGGTGCTAAGTGTCATTGACGCAGTTCCAAGTACATTTATTATCAAAGTAGGTATACGACATCCAATCCTGAGAATCGTCTCCTTACAGGCAGCCACAGAACAACGAAACATAAAAGAACCCATTAAAAAAGTGAAGACTGCCAGACACCCAATGGGCAGAAACAAAATTAAATCGTGCCAACAATAAAAGTAAGCAAATAACTTTCAGAACTGAAGTTGACAGAAGTGAGTGCACTGACACGAAGCCAGTCGTCACTGCAGCCAGTCCAGGAGCCTGTTCGTTGCAGGCCACGGCCTCAGTTCAGCGCACTGCTCAGTAAACCTTGCCGAGCAGCGAGCTGAATACCAGCCCGTTCGTCACCTCCTGACCTTTTCAATCTGGCCCGGCACTTAACTCGTCCAAATCTCAGGTCGTTCCTCGTTCTCGGGACCCGGGCTCTGCCGGTTCGATGCACTCTCGGCTCTGTGCCTGAGACCACATATCACTGTATGTTTCGATGTACTGTACATGTGACAAGTAAGGCTAATCTTTAATCTTTTCATAACCTATACACACACACACACACACACACACACACACTTTATGGTTCAGAGAGACCATACAGATTTTGGTTCACAATGTTGTCGCTTGCTTCTACCGTTTGCATGATTTGTGCTTTTTCCCTTTCTCCGCGCATCGGGTGTTGGCCTTTAGTTTTAATTGGGTTCTTTTGGATTTCTTCCTTTGCAACTGCTGACAAGCAAGGAGATCTCAGGGTTGTTTAAATTACACATTCTTTGATAATAAATGTACTTTGAAAGTTCGAAACACACACACGCATGAACAGAGCCCCACTCCATTTCGAGGTGGTCTTTAAACTTACTCAGATGGTAAACGCCAGCTTTTTGGGAAGATGTTGTAATCTTCTGGGAATTGCCTTAGCATGCGATTTAAGTTCATGACCAGCAAATCCTTCATACAGATTTCGTGCATCCCAAGAAAGTAATTCATTTTCTGTGTGAGGAAAAGAATTATCAATCCATGCAGACGGTATACCAGTATGACGTGGCATACGTTCAGTGACCATTTTACTAGGTGCTCCTGCTCCTGAATATAAAATATCTCATCAGCCAACCATGTGGCAGAAACTCAATGCATAAAACATGCAGACATGGTCAAGAAGTTCAGTCATTGTTCAGACCAAACATCAGAATAGAGGGGGAAGAATTTGTGATCTTAGTGACTTTGACCGTGGAATGATTGCTGGTGACAGACAGGGTGGTTTGAGTATGTCAGAAACTGCTGACCTCCTGTGATTTTCATGCACATACCAAGAATCAGTGAAAAGCTTGTCTTGCCTACTGTTCACACAGATCAGTACAATGAGGCAGAACAGGGTAAAATAATCAAAGTACAGAATAAAGTGTAAAAGCTGCCCAGAAAATGCAGCACAGATAAATGACAAAATGCAAGATCATAATGAGGTAGAGTACTCTGCAAAAGTCTTAGGAGCACATCTAAATACCAGGGGTGCACAGTACTGTAGTGGTTTTATGTACTGCTGCCACAAAAAAAATCTAATTTCATGACATGTGTGAGTGATGATAAACCTGATTCTGATACGGGTGTCTATTGCGGACTGAGTGGGAAGTGGGGCAGGGAGAGAGAAATGAATCATGGTTGGGAAAAGGGAAAGGGAGGGGGAGGCACCAGAGAGACATTCTGTAATGATTAATAAACCAATTTTTGGAATCAAGTGACCTTGCCTGGTGTCTCAGGGCTGGGTGTGTCTGCACCCCCCCCCCACCCCTGGCACTCCTTCTCTGCCACCTGTCCCACACCCCTCCTGGGGTGCTCCACCCTCGCCATTCCCAAAATCCTTTGTTCCCGCCAGAGTTACAAACTCGCTCTCTGCTCCACGATGACAAATACAGTACTATGTGCACATCATAACCATTATGTCGTATGACGTGGGCAATCACGGTCTCCTGATCGTGATTGTTCTCAGCAAATGTTATCTACAGAAGTGGTCTGCCATTGCCTTCTTCTGGGTATTGTCTTTACAAGATGGTAGGGATGGATTCTCAATATTCCTGGATTTCAGTGCTTTAAAAGGGATAGAGAGGGGGGAAAGGGGAGGAGGGGTGGCATTACTGGTCAGGGGTACTATTACAGCTACAGAAAGGGTGTGTAATGTAGCAGGATCCTCTTTTGAGTCAGTATGGGTGGAAGTCAGGAACAGGAAGGGAGTAGTTACTCTATTGAGAGTATTCTATAGGCACCCTGGTATCAGCAGAAATACCGAGGAGCAGATTGGGAGGCAGATTTTGGAAAGGTGCAAAAATAACAGGGTTGTTGTCATGGGTGACTTTAACTTCCCTAATATTGATTGGCACCTGATTAGTTCCAATGGTTTAGACGGGACAGAGTTTGTTAAGTATGTCCAGCATGGATTCCCGTCACAATATGTTGACAGGCCGACTAGGGGGAATGCCATACTAGATCTAGTATTCGGTAACGAACCAGGTCAGGTCACAGATCTCTCAGTGGGTGAGCATCTGGAGGACAGTGACCACCGCTCCCTGGCCTTTGACATTATCATGGAAAAGGACAGAATCAGAGAGGACAGGAAAAACTTTAATTGGGGAAGGGCAAATTATGAGGCTATAAGGCTAGAACTTGCGGGTGTGAATTGGGATGATGATTTTGCAGGGAAATGTATTATGGACATGTGGTCGATGTTTAGGGATCTCTTGCTGGATGTTAGGGATAAATTTGTCCCGGTGAGGAAGATAAAGAATGATCGGCTGAAGGAACCATGGGTGACAAGTGAGGTGGAAAAACTAGTCAGGTGGAAGAAGGCAGCATACAAGGTCGAGGAAGCAAGGAGCAGATGGGTCTATTGAGGAATATAGGGTAGCAAGAAAGGAGCTTAAGAAGGGGCTGAGGAGAGCAAGAAGGGAGCATGAGAAGGCTTTGGCGAGTAGGGTAAAGGAAAACCCAGGCATTCTTCAATTATGTGAAGCACAAAATGATGACAGGAATGAAGGTAGGACCAATTAGAGATAAAGGTGGGAAGATGTGCCTGGAGGTTGTGGAAGTGAGCGAGGTCCTCAATGAATACTTCTCTTCCGTATTCACCAATGAGAGGGAACTTGGTGAAGGTGAGGACAATATGAGTTGCCTCACAGGTAGATAGGGTAGTTAAGAAAGCTTATGGGGTGTTAGCTTTCATAAGTCGAGGGACAGAGTTTATGAGTTGCGAGGTAATGATGCAGCTCTATAAAACTGGTTAGGCCACACTTGGAGTACCATGTCCAATTCTGGTCGCCTCACTTTAGGAAGGATGTGGAAGCATTGGAAAGGGTACAGAGGAGATTTAACAGGATGGGGCCTGGTTTAGAGAGTATGGATTATGATCAGAGATTAAGGGAGATAGGGCTTTACTCTTTGGAGAGAAGGAGGATGACAGGAGACATGATAGAGGTATACAAGGTATTAAGAGGAATAGATAGAGTGGACAACCAGCGCCTCTTCCCCAGGGCACCACTGCTCAGTACAAGAGGACATGGTTTTAAGGTAAGGGGTGTGAAGTTCAAGGGGGATATTAGAGGAAGGTTTTTTATTCAGAGGGTGGTTGGTGCGTGGAATGCACTGCTTGAATCAGTAGTGAAGGCAGATACACTGGTGAAATTTAAGAGACTGCTAGACAGGTATATGGAGGAATTTAAGGTAGTGGGGTTATATGGGAGGAAGGGTTTAAGGGTCGGCACAACATTGTGGGCCGAAGGGCCTGTACTGTGCTGTACTATTCTATGTTCTATGGTTAACCCCCTCCCCACCAAACCATTGTCAATACTCTTCAGAGATTGTCTGCCTGGCGTCAGTGGTTATATCACCAGGACTTCTGATCTGCACTGGCTGCTCATACGGCCATCCACCAGCTGCCCCCATGGCTTCATGTGACCTGATCAGTGGGGCGGGGGGGTCTAACCGGGTGCTACACCTTGCCCAAGGCTGACATGCAGGCTAGCGGAGGGAAGGAATGCCTTGTAACTACAGCATCAACATCATGAAATTTAAAAGCTGAGTGGAGTTTCACAATGGTGCAGTTTCTGGGGGTGGGGGCAGAATGGGAGCTTCTCATTGGCTCTTCCGTGGGTCAATTACCTGGTACCGCTTTAGTGACATGGCTTTATCCCATGACACGAAATTGTCCGACCAGTACAATGTCCATTGCTCCTCTTCGCCGACCTCTTTCAACCCAAAGATTGTGGCTGCACGGTGAACTGCGAAAGAAACAATGCCAGTTCAGTCTGTGATTGTAGACTGGAGACCAATAGATTGCCGCCGTCGCAGGAGGAAGGAAGGAAGGTGGGGGACTGGAGAATGGAGAAACACCGGAGCAACAAATGCAGGAATGGGGAGGGTCTTCATAAACACGAGAGGCTCTGCAGAAGCTGGAAACCCAGAACAACACATGCAAACTGTCGGAGGAACACAGCAGGTCAGGCAGCATCTAAGGTATTGAATACACAGTCGATGTTTCAAGCCAAGAACCCTTTTCAGTCCTTATGTAGGGTGTAGGTGAATCCGAGAGGTTCTTACTCTCCAGACACTATTTTTCAGATTTCCTGCAAACTGCAAACTCACATTTCAAGGACATTTTACAACTCAAGTTCCCTGCTTTTCTTTAATACACGACTTGCATTCTTTTGCACATTGGTTGTTTGGCAATCTGTGTTTACGTGGAGTTTTTATTGTAAATTCCATTGTAGAAAGCACGGCAGCGTCTCTACTTCCTTGATAGCCTGTGGAGAGTCAGCGTGACCTCTAAAACTTTGACAAACTTCTATAGATGTGTGGTGGAGAGTATACTGACAGGCTGCACCACAGCCTGGTAGGGAAACACCAATGCCCTTGAATGGAAAATCCTACAAAAAGTAGTGGATGCTGCCCACTCCATCACAGGTAAAGCACATCTACATGAAACATTGTCACAGGAAATTAGCATCCATCATCCGACTCCCTCCCTCATTGCTGCCAACAGGAAGGAGGTACAGAAGCCTCAGGACCCACACCACCAGGTTCAGGAACAGTTATTACCCCTCAACCATCAAGGAGGAGGTACAGGAGCTTCAGGACTCACACCACCAGGTTCAGGAACAGTTATTACCCCTCAACCATCAAGGAGGAGGTACAGGAGCCTCAGGACTCACACCATCAGGTTCAGGAACAGTTATTACCCCTCAACCATCAGGAAGGTGGTACAGGCTCTTGAACCAAAGGGGTTAACTTCACTCAACTTCACTTGCTCCATCACTGAAATGTTCCCACAACTTGTGGACTCACTTTCAAGGACTCTTCATCTCATGTTCTCGACATTTATTGCTTATTTATTGTTTATTGTTTCTTTCTTTTCGGATTTGCACAGCTTGTTGCCTTTTGCACTCTGGCTGACCCCCAAGTTGTCGCGGTCTTTCACTGATTCTGTTAAGGTTTTTATTCCATAGATTTATTGAAAATGAATCTCAGGGTTGTAGATGGAAACGCATACCTACTTTGATAATAAATTTTACTTTGACTTTGACTTCGTTGACACCATGATTGATTAACTAATCACCTACTTAATGTGAACATTTTGAATAGAGTCAGGCAGATTGACAGAATCACATAATTACAATGGTAGCACGTCCCAACTAGCAGAACCCTTTCTGTTACAGGGTTGACGCATGGCACCCTGAATATACAACTAAACAGAGATTTAAGTGATGAAACAGATCTGTCCTGAACTGGGCCTTAAGAGGCAGGGATATATCTTTCACAAAGTGCCGATACCGATCTGATGCCTTCCCCCAATGTAGTTTCAGCTGGGCAGAGTCAGGATGTCCCACACACAATGGTCGGTTTCACGAATCAGAAAGTATTAGTGAGTCCTAATGAAGGGTCTCGGACTGAAACTTACTTTATCTTCTGCAATGAAGGTCCTCCGTCTCTGACGATCTTCAGGACTCCCTTCATCACGTCGGTGGCTTCTCTCCGTTTTCACTACTGTCAGCCATGCAAGCCCTGGGTGGAGACTCAGGAGTATCATCAGCACTCAGGCGTAGAAGGAATCTTCACTACTGTTT
The DNA here is from genome assembly GCF_963921235.1 of Mobula hypostoma. Lineage (NCBI taxonomy): Eukaryota > Metazoa > Chordata > Chondrichthyes > Myliobatiformes > Myliobatidae > Mobula > Mobula hypostoma. The sequence continues at coordinate 27,683,347 of NC_086106.1, forward strand.
CCGTAACAATTCTGAGCTGAACCCCCGAATCCGGAGGACTGCTGGACCACTCTTAGTTTGACCTCTACCCTTTGACCTGTTCGGCGTGGGCGATCCTACCAAAAGCCAAAGCACAAAGCCCTGACCCCAGCCAGCAGAGCTCTCTGGGTCACTGAGGCATGCAAGCCTTCAAACCACAACAAGGCTGTGGACCTCTTGGAGGTCAGCCCGTAATGTTGGCTCTTTATCCAGCTCTCTAATCTCCTGAGTTGCTCCATTTTGCTTGTGTTACTCTGGATTTCCAGCATTTGTCAGTTGGAAATTAAGCTGCTTCATCATTATGTGCCGTGTCATATGACGTCACCATTATGCACCGTGTCGTGTGATGTGGGCAATCACAGTATTTCCATGACCATGATTGTTCTTGGCAAAATTTTCTACAGAAGTGGTTTGTCACTGCCACCTTCTGGGCAGTGTCTTTACAAGATGTGTGACCCCCCCAGCCATTTTCAATACTCTTCAGAGATTGTCTGCCTGGCATCAGTGGTGGCATAACCTGGACTTGTGATCTGCACCGGCTGCTCATACAACCATCCACCACCTGCTCCCTTAGCTTCACATAGCCCAGATTGGGGGGCTAGGCAGGTGGCAGGTACTACACCTTGCCCAAGGGTGACCTGCAGGCTGGCGGAGGGAAAGAACGCTTCACACCTCCTTTGGTAGAGACGTGTCTCCACCCCGCCAACCAAGGAGGGCACTGGATCTGTTTTTAACATAATCCTGTCGATCATATACTCCATACACAGTGCTGGATTCCAAGTGAACCGTGGGGCAGCCCGGTGGCGTAGCGGTCCACACAACGCTTTACTGTACTGGCGACCCGGGTTCAATTCCCACCACTGCTGAATAGACTCCTGAAGCTCTTCCATCCCTGAGTTTGAATTATTGTTTTTGGAGCAAATTAACTCTCCTCACAATTAAAAACCAGAAACACACCAGAGATTAAACACAAGAGGTTCAACAGATACTCTATATTCAGAGCAGCACACACAATATATTCCATCTTGGCTCCCCCCCTACGAGTTCTCTTCTATTCACCCATCTATCACCTTCCCTGAACACCTCAATCCTCCCCTCTCCTCAGACACGACCAACCCCCTCCCCCACTCCAATCCCAGCTCTCATCCGTGCCAGGTCTTCACAATTCCTTCCAACCTCCCTCTCTGAGGCAGACCGTTCTGTCCTCGGTAAGGGCCTCACTTTTGTCCCCCCGCACGCACACCTCAATGAGTTCCGCGCCCACCATGATGCCAAGCTCTTTCTCCACCAGCTCCGTCTCCGAGCCTATTTCTTAGGCAAGGACGTCCCACCCCACACCAGTGACCCCTTCTCCCATCTTTAACCCTCCTCCTCTTCCTGGACACTCTACCCTGGTCTTTTACCTGCCCTGGACCTTTTCACTGCCAACTGCCGATGGGACATCAACCGTCTCAACTTCAACATTCCTCTCCATTTCCAACCTCACTCCTTCTCAACACTCCGCTCTGCACTGCCTCCGCACTAATCCTAATCTCACCATCAAACCTGCAGATTAGGGAGGTGCTGTAGTAGTCTGGCGAACTGACCTCTACCTTGCTGAGCCCCAGCGCCAGCTCTCAGACACCTCCTCTTACTTACCCCTGGAACAGGACCCCACTAAGGAGCACCAGGCCATTGTCCTCCACACCATCACCAACCATATTGACTCTGGGGATCTCCAACCCACCACCACCAACCTCATTATTCCCTCAACCTGCACCTCCCATTTCTACCTCCTACCCAAGATCCACAAACCTACTAGTCCAGGTAAACCCATCACTTGCTCTTGATCTTTTCAATCACTTCAAGTTCCCTAGCCCTGGTCGTCTCATTTTCACTACGGACGTCCAGTCCCTACACACCTCCAGTCCCTAGCAGCCTTAAAGCTCTCTGCTTCTTTCTGGACACCAGACCCAACCTGTTCCCCTCCACCACCACTCTCCTCCCTCTGGCAGAACTGTTCCTTACCCTCAACAAATTCTCCTCTGGCTCCTCCCACTTCCTTCAAACTAAAAGGTGAAGCCACCAGCACTCGCGGGGGTCCCAGCTATGCCTGCTTTTTCATCGGCTACGTGGAACAGTCTATGTTCCAAGCCTACACTGGTATCATGTCCCAACTCTTCCGACACTACATCGATAACTGCATTAGTGCTGCTTCCTGCACCAGTGCTGAACTCGTCCACTTCACCAACTTTGCCTACAACTTCCACGCTGCCCTCAAATTTACCTGGTCCATTTCCAACACTTCTCTTCTCTTTCTTGATCTCTCTGTCTCTATCTCTGCAGAAAGTTTATCTACTGATATCTTTTATAAACCTACTCATTTTCACAGCTACCTGAAATATACCTCTTCCCAGTCTGTCACTTGTAAAAATGACATCCCCTTCTTTCAGTTCCTCTGGCTCTGCCGTATCAGCTCTCAGAATGAGGCTTTTCATTCCAGAACAAAGAAGATGTCCTCCTTCTTCAACGAAAGGAGCTTCCCTTCCTCCAACATCAAAGCTGCCCTCACCTCTCTTCCATTTCACAAATGTCTGCTCTCACCCCATCCTCATGCCGCCCCTGCAGGGAGAGATTTCCTCTTATCCTCACCTACCACCCCACCAGCCTCCGCGTCCAACACATAATTCTCTGCAACTTCCGCCATCTCCAACAGGATCCCACCACCAAGCACATCTTTCCCTTCTCCCCACTTTCTACTTTCAGCAGGGATTGAATCCTACACGACGCTCTTGTCCATTTGTCCCTCCCCACTGATCTCCCTCCTGGCACTTACAAGTGCCACACTTGCCCCCACACTCTCCATCACTACCATTCAGGGCCCAAACAGTCCTTCCAGGTGAGGCGACACTTCACCTGTGAGTCTGTTGGGGTCGACTACCTGTTGCGCCAGGTGCGGCCTCCTGTATATCGGTGAGACCCAATGTGGACTGGGAGACCGCTTCGCCGAGCAATAAACACTCCATCTGGATCTCCCGGTGGCTACCAATTTCAATTCTATTTCCCATTTCCATTCAGACATGTCAGTCACGGCCTCCTCTACTGCCACGATGTGGCCACATTCAGGTTGGAGGAGCAACACCTTATATTCCCTCTGGGTAGCCTCCAACCTGATAGAATGAACATTGATTTCTCGAACTTCGGCGAATTTCCCGCCCCCCCAACACCCTTGCCTTCACCGTTTCCCATCCCCATTTCTCTCTCTCACCTCATCTCCTTACCTCCCTCAGATGCTCCTCTCCTTTCCCTTTCTTCCATGGCCTTCTGTCTTCTCCTATCAGATTCCCCCTTCTCCAGCCCTTTATCTCTTTCACCAATCGACCTCCCAGCTCTTTACTTCACCCCCACCCCTTCTATCACCTATCACCTGCCACCTTGTACTTCTTCTTCTTCTCCCCTCACCTCTGACTTCTCATCTCATTTCCAGTCCTGATGAAGGCCCTCGGCCCGAAACGCCGACTGTTTTAGTTGTTCCTCTCCGTGGCTCATGGCGCATTGGGCAGTAACCTTGCCGTTTCGTTCACATCTGTCTGTTTTTTTACCAGGCCGAGTCGCCAGCTTGACGCTCAACCCAGCACGGATGGAAGGCGTGCAAGGAACCGGCCGGACTCGAACCGCCACTCGGCTCGAAGTCTGGTGCGGATGCCACCACACCACCGGCCGGCATAGATGCTGCCTGACATGCTGAGTTCCTCTAGCATTTAGTGAATGCCGCAGAGATTACTACGGCCAGACTTCGTACTCCTCACGCTGAAATGGCTCCCTTCCCCGGCACTGTGGCAACGTTTTCAGATGTTTACAGTAAAATCTGTCCTTTATTTATAGAATAACCTTGTTTACTCCTCCGTCAATGCAACAGCTTCCCCAGTCTCTCTCCCTGCAGCTGAAGCCCTTGAACAAATCTCCTGCGCACCAACTCTGGGGTCTTGGCATTCATCTCCAAGCACAGGCTCAGGAGAGGAGGCAAGAACGTTGGTGAATGAGGATGATGTAACCTTCCAACCCATCTTCTGGGGCAAATTCTGTGAAATTCTTGCCCCTGTTTCCTTCTCCAGCCGGGGAAGATCTGACTCAGCTTGCCCTCCTTCCCCCCACCTCCCCCCTCCTTCTTATCCTGGCCTCTTCTCCCTTCCTTTCCAGTCCTGACAAAGGGTCTCGGCCGGAAGTGGCAACTCTTTATTTCCCAACATAGATGCTCCCATCGTTCCCCCGGATGAATCACCCAGTTGAGCATGGGGACAGGTTTATTTGTTCAGCCTAAGCAGTTGTGAGCCATGGAATACACACTGAGCTCCCTACTCACATGAACACAAAATTTCCCGTTATAATGGGTGCTGCGGTCCCCCACTAACTTTAACACAAGAGATCCTGCTGACGCTGGAAATCCAGAGCAGCGCACACAAACTCCTGGAGGAGCTCAGCAGGTCAGGCAGCATCTGTGGAGAGGATTGAACAGTCGACGTTTTGGGCCGAGGCCCCTTCTCAGGTCTGGAAAGGAAAGCGGGGGGGTAAGGTGGTGTGGAGGGGAAAGAGTACAAGGTGATAGGTGAAGCCAGGTCTGTGTGTGTGTGTGTGTGTGTGTGTGTGTGTGTGTGTGTGTGTGTATGTGTATGTGTGTGTGTGTGTGTGTGTGTGTGTGTGTGTGTGTGTGTGCACGCGCGCGCGCAGAGGATGAAATAAAGAGCTGGGAGGTGATAGGTGGGAAAGGTAAAGGGCTGAAGAAGGAATCTGATAGGAGAGGAGAGAGAGCCATGGGAGAAAAAGGAGGAAGAGGGAAACCAGGGGAAGGTGATAGGCAGGTGAAGTGGAGAAAAGATGCCAGAGTGAAGAATTGAAGAAGAGGTAAGGGGGAGGGGGAAAATTACTGGAAGTTAGAGAAAACTAACTTCAGAGGTGCAGGGGGGATCTGATAGAGATGCATAAGAGGCATGGAGAGTGTAGACAGACAGTATCTTTTTCCCAGGGTTGAAACGTCTAATACCAAAGGGCATGCACTTAAAGTAAGAGTGGGTAGCTTCAAAGGGGATGTGAGGGCAAGTTTATTTTTCCCCACATAGAAGGTAGTGGGTCCCTGGAATGCACTGTCTCGGGTGGTGGTAGAGGTAGAAACGTTCGGGATTTTTTTGGAGACGTTTAGATAGGCCCCTGACTGCGAGGAAAATAGAGGAATATGGACATTGGGTAGGCAGAGGAGACTGGCTTAATTGACCATTTCATTGGATCAGCACAATGCTGAGGGCCAAAAGGGCTTTAACAGTCTAAATGAAGCCTACAAACTAGGCCTAAAAGCAACACTTACTCCCCAAATTCAGCCTAATAACTAGGCCTAAGAATACGAATTGGGTCCATAAAGTTAGAGCACTTAGAATAGGATTACTCCCTGTTAACTTAATCCAGACTGGGGTCACCTGAACACCCTGATACGAAAGAGATCACCAGAAACTGCACAAAGTAGGGATGGCCTATCTCTTCTTTGAACTCACGTACTGTTCTATATCCTAAGTTCCAGGTCGATGCTGGAGGTTTCCCAGATGGGATACAAAGTGCTTGCTTGTCCTCTATCCTGAAGGTGGCCTCGCCGAGGCTGTAGATTATCAACACCAGGCAATTATCTCCGCAGGTTTTGCGACAACTCAGTATACACTTGGGTGGAGACACGTCTCTACCAAAGGTGGTGGAAGGCGTTCCTTCCCTTCGCTAGCCTGCAGGTCACCCTTGGGCAAGGTGTAACACTTGTTTAGCAGTGCCCCCCCCCACCCCCCAAGCCTCGAATCAGGGTCAGGTGAAGCCATGGGAACAGGCATGAGCAGCCAGCCTATATCACAAGCTATGCGGCCACTGACAGTCTCTGAAGGGTATTGATAATGGCTGGGATTTCACCCATCTTGTTAAGACGCTGCCCAGAAGGTGATGGCAAACCACTTCTGTAGAGAAACTTGCCAAGGACAGTCATGGCCACGGAAAGACCGTGATCACCCACATCATCCAGGAAGGGCACGTAACGAATGAACAAACGGACGTATACAAAAAGAAATAGAATGCAGGTTACACGCGGAGTTGAAGGGAACTGCACATACTCACCACTGGATTGCTTGCAGTTGGAAAGATTAATCCATATTCATCTGAAATAAAAGATACAGAGAGACAGACACATCCACAAGAACACTGCCTCAAAGCAGAAAGGCAACAGTAGTTATCTAAACCTCATATCTTTCTTCATAAAATACCCCACATTTTTCCCACCGACAATGGCCAATGGCCTCCATACGATCAGTGTGGATCAGTGGAGTTAGCATGAAGAGCAAATAACTTCAGCAACTGACTGCAGCTGCCAATCTGAGTATGGACTGTACAGTAAACTCAAAATGCAACCCCAAACAATGGGTTCCTAAGAAGCATGAAGCACAGCTAAATGGAAAACAAGACAGGGCTGATGTGTATTCGTTACCTGGAAGTCAGTAACGTGGGTGTGAAGAGGGAGGGATGAAAGTTGTGTGCAGTTGAAAAGAATCACTATAAGGGCATTAGAACTAAATAAATTGTTCTGTTACCTTTCATCTTTAACATAGGTGCTGTAATGTGAGATCAGAGTCTCTCTCTCTCTCTTTCCCTGCCTCTCCCTCACTCCCTCTCGCCCCATCTCTCTCCGTTTCCCTCCCCTCTCTCTGCCTTTTTCCTTCTCTCCCTCACTCCCTCTCTCCCCGTCTCTCTCCGTTTCCCTCTCCCCTCTCTCTGCCTTTCTCCTTCTCTCCCTCATTCCCTCTCTCCCACACTCCCTCTCCCCATTCCTATCCCTTTCTCCCTCTCTCTCACTCATTCCCTCTCTTTCTTCCTCTCCCTCTCTCCCCCCACCCCCGGTTCATCTGGGAACATTCTAACACAGACAGGTAATCATCCTCCCACCAAGGTAGAGTAGTGGTCAGCACAGCGCATTACAGAGCTGCCGCCGGCGGGTTCAATTCCCGCCGCTGCCGTAAGGAGATGTACCGTCCCCTCCCCGTGGACCTGCGGGTGTCCCTCCGGTTCCCTCCCGCACTCCCAAAGACCGACCACTGGGTAGGTGGGTGGTTCTGTGATGGGGCCAGGGTTAAATCCAGAGGGTTGCAGGGCAGCGCGGCTCAGTGGGGTCGGAACGGCCCACTCCCCACTGTATCTCAATGAATAGAGAAATAGGGGGTAAAAAAGGGCAATCTCTTGCTGCAAGGGGCAATTCTCTCTTAGGCGGGGGGATGGGGAAAGAGGGAGAGGGAGAGGGAGAGGGAGAGGGAGAGGGAGAGAGGGAGGAGGAGAGGAAAGTTGAAAGGAGGGGGGAGGGAGGGGGAGGGATATAGAGGGGGAGGAAGCGAGCGAGAGGGATATAAAAAGAGAGGGGGTAGAGGGGGAGAGAGGAGGAGAGGAGAGATGGAGGGAGGGAGAGGGGGAGAGACGGGGTGAGAGGGGGATGAGGGAGGGTGAGAGAGGGGGAGAGAGGGAGATGGAGGGAGGAAGGGAGAGAGGGAGATGGAGGGAGCGAGGGAGGGATAATGCGATGGGAGGGAGAGATGGAGGGAGCTAGAGAGAGGGATGGCGAGAGAGGGAGGGAGGGAAGGAGGGGGAGAGAGCGAGCGGGGAGGGGGAGAGGAGAGGGGAAAGAGGGGGTGAAAGAGGGGGAGGGGGAGAGGGGGGAGGGGGGACAGAGTGGGGGAGAGGGGGAGAGGGGGAAGGAGAGAGGGAAGGAGGGGGAGAGAGCGAGCGGGGAGGGGGAGAGGAGAGGGGAGAGAGGGGGTGAGAGGTGTCGAGGGAGAGGGAGAAGGGGAGAGAGGGGGGAGAGAGGGGGAAGGGGGAGGGGGGAGAGGGGGGAGAGAGGGGGGAGAGAGGGGGGAGAGGGAGAGGGAGAGGGAGAAGGAGGGACAGAGAGGGGGGAGAGAGGGGGAGAGGAGAGATAGAGGGAGGGAGAGTGGGGGGGAGGGGGCAGGGGGAGAGGGATATAAAGAGGGAGGGGGAGTGGGGAGAGAGAGGGAGATGGAGGGAGGGAGGGAGGGAGGGAGATGGAGGGAGAGAGGGAGGGATAATGTGATGGGAGGGAGAGATGGAGGGATCGAGAGAGAGGGACGGCGAGAGAGGGAGGGAGGGAAGGAGGGGGAGAGAGCGAGCGGGGAGGGGGCGAGGAGAGGGCAGAGAGGGGGTGAGAGAGGTGTCGAGGGAGAAGGAGAGACAGAGAGAGGGAGGGAGGGGGGAGAGGGGAAGCGAGCAAGAGGGATATAAAGAGGGAGGGGAGAGGAGAGAGGGAGGGAGGAGAGAGGAGAGAGGAGGGAGGGAGGATGGAGAGGGAGGGAGAAAGATTGAGGGAGAGAGGAGGAGAGAGATATACAGAGAAGGGGAGGGGAGGAAGAGGGAGGGAGGGTGTGGAAGTGAGGGAGAGGGATATAAAGAGGGGGGGAGATGTGGTAGCGGGGGAGGGGGGAGAGGAGAGAAGGAGGGAGAGGGAGGGAGGGGAGGGAGAGGGTTGGTGAGAAGGGGAGGGGAAGAGGAGAGGAAAGAGAGGGGGTGAGAGAGGTGGTGAGGGAGAAAGAGAAGGAGGGAGGAGAGAGATGGAGACAGAGATACAGGGGAGGGGAAGGGGAGGGAAAGAGAGAGAGTGAGGGAGGGAGAGAGAGAAAGAGAGAGGGGAGGATGAGAGGGGGAAGGATGGAGGGGGGAGAGGGGAGGGGAGGGGGAGGGAGGTGGCAGAGAGAGAGGGAGAGAGGTGGTGAGAAGGGGAGAGGAAGAGAAGAGGAAAGAGAGGAGGTGAGAGTGGTGGCGAGTGAGAGGGAGAAGGAGGGAAGAGAGGGGGGAGACACAGATACAGGTGAGGGGAGGGGGAGGAAAAGAGAGAAAGGGAGAGGGAGTGAGGGAGAGAGGGAGAGGGGAGGATGAGAGCGTGAGGGGGGAAGGATGGAGGGGGAAGAGGAGAGTGGAGGGGGAGAGGAGAGGGGGAGAGAGAGAAAGAGAGAGGGAGAGGGGAGGATGAGAGGGTGAGAGGGGCAAGGATGGAGGGAGGGGTAGAGGAGAGAGGAGAGAGGGAGGAGAGAGGAGAGAGGGAGGAGTAGAGGAGAGAGGAGAGAGGGAGGAGTAGAGGAGAGAGGGAGGGAGAGGGAGGGAGAGGGTTGGTGAGAAGGGGAGGGGAAGAGGAGAGGAAAGAGAGGGGGTGAGAGAGAAGGAGAAGGAGGGAGGAGAGAGATGGAGACAGAGATACAGGGGAGGGGAAGGGGAGGGAAAGAGAGAGAGTGAGGGAGGGAGAGAGAGAAAGAGAGAGGGGAGGATGAGAGGGGGAAGGATGGAGGGGGGAGGGGGAGGGAGGTGGCAGAGAGAGAGGGGGAGAGGTGATGAGAAGGGGAGGGGAAGAGAAGAGGAAAGAGAGGGGGTGAGAGTGGTGGCGAGTGAGAGGGAGAAGGAGGGAAGAGAGGGGGGAGACACAGATACAGGTGAGGGGAGGGGGAGCAAAAGAGAGAAAGGGAGAGGGAGTGAGGGAGAGAGGGAGAGGGGAGGATGAGAGCGTGAGGGGGGAAGGATGGAGGGGGGAAGAGGAGAGTGGAGGGGGAGAGGAGGGGGGAGAGGAGGAGAGTAGAGAGGAGAGGGGGAGAGAGAGAAAGAGAGAGGGAGAGGGGAGGATGAGAGGGTGAGAGGGGCAAGGATGGAGGGAGGGGTAGAGGAGAGAGGAGAGAGGGGGAAGGGGAAGGGGGGAGGAGAGGGGAAGGGGGAGGGGAGGAGAGGGGAGGAGAGGGGAGGAGAGGGGGGAGAGGGGGGAGAGGGGGAGAGGGGGAGAGGGGGAGGGGGAGGGGGGAGGGGAGAGGGGGAGGGGAGAGGGGGAGGGGAGGAGGGGAGAGGGTGGGAGAGGGTGGGAGACGGGATGGCGTGGGATAATGCGATGGGAGGGAGAGGGAGGGGAGGAGGGGGAGCGAAGGGGAGGGAGGTGGGAGAGAGAGAGGGGGAGAGGTGGTGAGAAGCGGAGGGGCAGAGGAGAGAAAGGGAGGGGGTGAGAGAGGTGACGAGGGAGAGGGAGAAGGAGGGAAGAGAGGGGGAGAGGAGAGAGGGAGGGAAAGAGAGAAAGGGAGAGGGAGAGGGGGAGGGAGAGGGGGAGGGAGAGGGGGAGGGAGAGGGGGAGGGAGAGGGGGAGGGAGAGGGGGAGGGAGAGGGGGAGGGAGAGGGGGAGGGGAAAGAGAGGTGGTGAGGGAGAGGGAGAAGGAGGGAGGAGAGAGGGGAGAGGAGGGGGAGAGGAGTGGGAGGGGAGGGGGAGGGGAGGGGGAGGGGAGAGGATGGGAGAGTGGGGGAGACGGTGAGAGGAGAAGAGAGAGGGTGGGAGCAGAGGAGAGGAGGGAGGGTGGGAGTAGAGGAGAGGTGAGGACAGAGGGTGAGAGGAGAGGAGGGAGGGAGATAGGGAGGGGGGAGGAGGGGAGGGGAGGGGAGGGGAGGGGAGGGGAAGGGAGGGAGAGGGGAAAGGGCAGGGGGGAGAGGAGAGGGGGAGGTTAAGGGAGGTAGGGGGAGGGAGAAAGGGAGAGGAGGAGGGGATGGCGAGGGATAATGCGATGGGAGGGAGAGATGGGGTGAGAGAGGGGTGAGAGAGGGGTGAGAGAGGGGTGAGAGAGGGGGACGGATAGAGGGAGGGAGGGAAGAAAGGGGGAGACACAGATACAGGGGAGGGGAGGGGAGGGAAAGGGGGAGAGGGGGAGAGGAGAGGAGAGGAGAGAGGGGGAGAGGAGAGGAGAGAGGGGGAGAGGAGAGGAGAGAGGGGGAGGGAGAGGGGGAGAGGAAAGAGAGGGGGTGAGAGTGGTGGCGAGTGAGAGGGAGAAGGAGGGAAGAGAGGGGGGAGACACAGATACAGGTGAGGGGAGGGGGAGGAAAAGAGAGAAAGGGAGAGGGAGTGAGGGAGAGAGGGAGAGGGGAGGATGAGAGCATGAGAGGGGGAAGGATGGAGGGAGGGGAAGAGGAGAGTGGAGGGGGAAACGAGAGGAGAGAGGAGAGGGGAGAGTAGAGAGGGGGAAAGAGAGAGTGGGGGGGAGAGGGGAAGAGGGAGAGAGGAGAGAGGGAGGGAGGAATGGAGAGGAGAGAGGGAGGAATGGAGAGGAGAGAGGGAGGAGAGGAGAGGAGAGAGGGAGGAGAGGAGAGGAGAGAGGGAGGGGAGATGGGAGAGAGAGATTTTGAGAGTGAGGGAGTGAGGGGGGAGGGGGGATATTGTGGGATAATGCGATGGGAGGGAGAGGGGAGAGGGAGGGGGAGGGAGGTGGGAGAGAGAGAGTGAGAGAGTGAGGGAGTGAGGGAGGGGGGGAGGGGGGATATTGTGGGATAATGCGATGGGAGGGAGAGGGGAGAGGGAGGGGGAGGGAGGTGGGAGAGAGAGGGGGAGAGGTGGTGAGAAGGGGAGGGGAAGAGGAGAGGAAAGAGAGGGGGTGAGAGAGGTGGCGAGGGAGAGGGAGAAGGAGGGAAGGGGGGAGACAGATACAGGGGAGGGGGAGGGAAAGAGAGTGAGAGGGAGGGAGAGAGGGAGAGGGGAGGATGAGGGGGAGAGGGGAGAGGAGAGGAGAGAGGGAGGGGAGATGGGAGAGAGATAGTGAGAGAGTGAGGGAGTGAGGGAGGGGGAGGGGGGATATTGTGGGATCATGCGATGGGAGGGAGAGGGGAGAGGGAGGTGGGAGAGAGAGGGAGAGAGGTGGTGAGAAGGGGAGGGGAAGAGGAGAGGAAAGAGAGGGGGTGAGAGAGGTGGCGACGGAGAGGGAGAAGGAGGGAAGAGAGGGGGGAGACACAGATACAGGGGAGGGGAGAGGGAGGGAGGGAGAGGGGGAGAGGGGGAGGGGGAGAGGAGAGGAGAGAGGGAGGGGGAGAGGAGAGGAGAGAGGGAGGGGGAGAGGAGAGGAGAGAGGGAGGGGAGCAGGGGAGAGAGAGTGAGAGAGTGAGGGAGTGAGGGAGGAGGGGAGGGGGATGGCGTGGGATAATGCGATGGGAGGGAGAGGGAGGTGGGAGAGGAGGGGAGGGGAAGAGGAGAGGAAAGGGGGGGGTGAGAGAGGTGGTGAGGGAGAGGGAGAAGGAGGGAAGAGGGGGGAGACACAGATACAGGGGAGGGGAGGGGAAGGAAAGAGAGAAAGGGAGAGGGAGGGAGGGAGAGAGGGAGAGGGGGAGAGGGGGAGAGGGGGAGAGGGGAGAGGGGAGAGGGGAGAGAGGAGAGGGGAGAGGGGAGAGGGGGGGAGAGGGGGGAGAGGGGGGAGAGGGGTAGAGGGGGAGGAGGAGGGGGGAGGGAGGGGAGGGGGAGGAGAGGGGGTAGGGGAGAGGGGAGAGGGGGGAGAGGCGAGAGGCGGGAGGGGGGAGGGGGGAGAGGGGAGAGGGGAGAGGGGAGAGGGGAGAGGGGAGAGGGGAGAGGGGAGAGGGGAGAGGGGAGAGGGGAGAGGGGAGAGGAGATGGGGACAGGGAGGGGAGATGGGGAGAGAGAGAGTGAGAGAGTGAGGGTGGCGTGGGATAATGCGATGGGAGGGAGAGGGGAGAGAGGGAGGGGGAGGGGAGGTAAGGGGAGGGGGGAGGGAGGCGAGAGGGAGGGAGGAGAGGAGAGGAGAGAGGGAGGGAGAGGGAGGGAGAGGGTTGGTGAGAAGGGGAGGGGAAGAGGAGAGGAAAGAGAGGGGGTGAGAGAGGTGGTGAGGGAGAAGGAGAAGGAGGGAGGAGAGAGATGGAGACAGCGATACAGGGGAGGGGAAGGGGAGGGAAAGAGAGAGAGTGAGGGAGGGAGAGAGAGAAAGAGAGAGGGGAGGATGTGAGGGGGAAGGATGGAGGGGGGAGGGGGGCGGAGGTGGCAGAGAGAGAGGGGGAGAGGTGATGCGAAGGGGAGGGGAAGAGAAGAGGAAAGAGAGGGGGTGAGAGTGGTGGCGAGTGAGAGGGAGAAGGAGGGAAGAGAGGGGGTGACACAGATACAGGTGAGGGGAGGGGGAGGAAAAGAGAGAAAGGGAGAGGGAGTGAGGGAGAGAGGGAGAGGGGAGGATGAGAGCATGAGAGGGGGAAGGATGGAGGGAGGGGAAGAGGAGAGTGGAGGGGGAGACGAGAGGAGAGAGGAGAGGGGAGAGTAGAGAGGGGGAAAGAGAGAGTGGGAGGGAGAGGGGGAGAGGGGGAGAGGGAGAGAGGAGAGAGGGAGGGAGGAGAGAGGGAGGGAGGAGTGGAGAGGAGAGAGTGAGGAATGGAGAGGAGAGAGGGAGGGGGAGAGGAGAGAGGGAGGGGGAGAGGAGAGAGGGAGGGGGAGAAGCGAGGAGAGAGGGAGGGGGAGAGGAGAGGAGAGAGGGAGGGGAGATGGGGGAGAGAGAGAGTTTGAGAGTGAGGGAGTGAGGGGGGAGGGGGGATATTGTGGGATAATGCGATGGGAGGGAGAGGGGAAGGGAGGTGGGAGAGAGAGAGTGAGAGAGTGAGGGAGTGAGGGAGGGGGGATATTGTGGGATAATGCGATGGGAGGCAGAGGGGAGAGGGAGGGGGAGGGAGGTGGGAGAGAGAGGGGGAGAGGTGGTGAGAAGGGGAGGGGAAGAGGAGAGGAAAGAGAGGGGGTGAGAGAGGTGGCGAGGGAGAGGGAGAAGGAGGGAAGGGGGGAGACAGATACAGGGGAGGGAGAGGGAAAGAGAGTGAGAGGGAGGGAGAGAGGGAGAGGGGAGAGGGGAGAGGGAGGGGGAGAGGAGAGGAGAGGAGAGAGGGAGGGGAGATGGGAGAGAAAGAGTGAGAGAGTGAGGGAGTGAGGGAGGATATTGTGGGATCATGCGATGGGAGGGAGAGGGGAGAGGGAGGTGGGAGAGAGAGAGGGAGAGAGGTGGTGAGAAGGGGAGGGGAAGAGGAGAGGAAAGAGAGGGGGTGAGAGAGGTGGCGACGGAGAGGGAGAAGGAAGAGAGGGGGGAGACACAGATACAGGGGAGGGGAGAGGGAGGGAGGGAGGGGGGAGGGGGAGAGGAGCGGAGAGAGGGAGGGGGAGAGGAGAAGAGAGAGGGAGGGGAGTAGGGGGAGAGAGAGTGAGAGAGTGAGGGAGTGAGGGAGGAGGGGAGGGGGATGGCGTGGGATAATGCGATGGGAGGGAGAGGGAGGTGGGAGAGGAGGGGAGGGGAAGAGGAGAGGAAAGAGAGTGGGTGAGAGAGGTGGTGAGGGAGAGGGAGAAGGAGGGAAGAGGGGGGAGACACAGATACAGCGGAGGGGAGGGGAAGGAAAGAGAGAAAGGGAGAGGGAGGGAGAGAGGGAGAGGGGAGAGGGGGGAGAGGGGGAGAGGGGGGAGAGGGGAGAGGGGGGAGAGGGGAGAGGGGAGGGGAGAGGGAGGAGAGGGGAGAGGGGAGAGGGGAGAGGGGAGAGGGGAGAGGGGAGAGGGGGTAGAGGGGAGAGGGGAGAGGGGAGAGGGGAGAGGGGAGAGGGGAGAGGGGGTGGGGGAGAGGGGAGAGGGGAGGGGGAGAGGGGAGGGGGGAGAGGGGAAGGGGGAGAGGGGAAGGGGGAGAGGGGAGGGGGGAGAGGGGAGGGGGGAGAGGGGGGAGAGGGGGGAGGGGAGAGGGGAGAGGGGAGAGGGAGGGGAGATGGGGAGAGAGAGAGTGAGAGAGTGAGGGTGGCGTTGGATAATGCGATGGGAGGGAGAGGGGAGAGAGGGAGGGGGAGGGGAGGTAAGGGGAGGGGGAGGAGGGGAGGGGGAGGGAGGGAGTTGGGAGAAAGGTAGTGAGAAGTGGAGGGGCAGAAGAGAGAAAGAGTGGGGGTGAGAGAGGTGGCGAGGGAGAAGGAGGGAAGAGAGGAGGAGACAGAGATACAGGGGAGGAGAGTGGGAGGGAAAGAGAGTGAGAGGGAGGGAGAGAAAGGGAGAGGGAATGAGGGAGAGAGGGAGAGGGGAGGATGAGAGCGTGAGAGGCGGAAGGATGGAGGGAGGGGAAGAGAGTGGAGGGGGAGACGAGAGGAGAGATGAGAGGGGGAGAGGGGGAGAGGGGGAGAGGGGGAGAGGGGAAGAGGGGAAGAGGGGAAGAGGGGAAGAGGGGAAGGGAGGAGAGACGGAGGGAGGGAGGAGAGGAGAGGAGAGAGGGAGGGGGAGAGGAGACGAGAGAGGGAGGGAGAGGGTTGGTGAGAAGGGGAGGGGAAGAGGAGAGGAAAGAGAGGGGGTGAGAGAGGTGGTGAGGGAGAAGGAGAAGGAGGGAGGAGAGAGATGGAGACAGAGATACAGGGGAGGGGAAGGGGAGGGAAAGAGTGAGAGTGAGGGAGGGAGAGAGAGAAAAAGAGAGGGGAGGATGAGAGGGGGAAGGATGGAGGGGGGAGGGGGAGGGAGGTGGCAGAGAGAGAGGGGGAGAGGTGATGAGAAGGGGAGGGGAAGAGAAGAGGAAAGAGAGGGGGTGAGAGTGGTGGCGAGTGAGAGGGAGAAGGAGGGAAGAGAGGGGGGAGACACAGATACAGGTGAGGGGAGGGGGAGCAAAAGAGAGAAAGGGAGAGGGAGTGAGGGAGAGAGGGAGAGGGGAGGATGAGAGTGTGAGAGGGGGAAGGATGGAGGGGGGGAAGAG
This sequence comes from Mobula hypostoma, assembly GCF_963921235.1. Lineage (NCBI taxonomy): Eukaryota > Metazoa > Chordata > Chondrichthyes > Myliobatiformes > Myliobatidae > Mobula > Mobula hypostoma. The sequence goes on from NC_086106.1 coordinate 27,698,892, forward strand.
GAGAGTGGAGGGGGAGAGGAGAGGGGGAGAGGAGGAGAGTAGAGAGGAGAGGGGGAGAGAGAGAAAGAGAGAGGGAAAGGGGAGGATGAGAGGGTGAGAGGGGCAAGGATGGAGGGAGGGGTAGAGGAGAGAGGAGAGAGGGGGAAGAGGGGGGAGGAGAGGGGGGAGGAGAGGGGGGGAGGAGAGGGGGGGAGGAGAGGGGGGGAGGAGAGGGGGGAGGAGAGGGGGGAGAGGGGGGAGAGGGGGGGGGGGGGGGGGGGGGGAGGGGGGAGAGGGGGAGAGGGGGAGGGGGAGAGGGGGGGAGGGGGGGAGGGGGATGGCGTGGGATAATGCGATGGGAGGAAGAGGGAGGGGGAGGAGAGGGAGCGAGGGGGAGGGAGGTGGGAGAGAGAGAGGTGGAGAGGTGGTGAGGAGCGGAGGGGCAGAGGAGAGAAAGAGAGGGGGTGAGAGAGGTGACGAGGGAGAGGGAGAAGGAGGGAAGAAAGGGGGAGACACAGATACAGGGGAGGGGAGGGGAGGGAAAGGGGGAGAGGAGAGGAGAGAGAGAGGGGGAGAGGAGAGGAGAGAGGGAGGGGGTGAGGAGAGGAGAGAGGGGGAGAGGAGAGGAGAGAGGGGGAGAGGAGAGAGGGAGAGGAGAGAGGGAGTGGGAGAGGAGAGAGGGAGGGGAGATGGGGGAGAGAGAGTGAGAGAGAGAGGGAGTGAGGGAGGAGGGGAGGGGGGCTGGCGTGGGATAATGCGATGGGAGGGGAAGAGGGAGGGGAAGCGGGAGGGGAAAGAGAGGGTGAGAGAGGTGGCGAGGGAGAGGGAAAAGGAGGGAAGGGGGGAGACACAGATACAGGGGAGGGTAGGGAAAGAGAGAAAGGGAGAGGGAGGGAGGGAGAGAGGGAGAGGGGAGAGAGGGAGGGGGAGGGAGGGGGAGAGGGGGAGAGGGGGAGGGGGAGAGAGGGAGGGGGAGAGAGGGAGGGGGAGAGAGGGAGGGGGAGAGAGGGAGGGGAGAGGGGAGGGGAGAGGGGAGGGGGAAGGGGAGGGTGGTGAGAAGCGGAGGGGCAGAAGAGAGAAAGAGAGGGGGTGAGAGAGGTGGCGAGTGAGAGGGAGAAGGAGGGAAGAGAGGGGGAGACAGAGATACAGGTGAGGGGAGGGGGAGGAAAAGAGAGAAAGGGAGAGAGGGAGAGGGGAAGAGGGGAAGAGAGGAAGGGAGGAGAGACGGAGGGAGGGAGGAGAGGAGAGGAGAGAGGGAGGGGGAGAGTAGAGGAGAGAGGGAGGGAGAGGGAGGAAGAGGGTTGGTGAGAAGGGGAGGGGAAGAGGAGAGGAAAGAGAGGGGGTGAGAGAGGTGGTGAGGGAGAAGGAGAAGGAGGGAGGAGAGAGATGGAAGAGATACAGGGGAGGGGAAGGGGAGGGAAAGAGAGAGAGTGAGGGAGGGAGAGAGAGAAAGAGAGAGGGGAGGATGAGAGGGGGAAGGATGGAGGGGGGAGGGGGAGGGAGGTGGCAGAGAGAGAGGGGGAGAGGTGATGAGAAGGGGAGGGGAAGAGAAGAGGAAAGAGAGGGGGTGAGAGTGGTGGCGAGTGAGAGGGAGAAGGAGGGAAGAGAGGGGGGAGACACAGATACAGGTGAGGGGAGGGGGAGCAAAAGAGAGAAAGGGAGAGGGAGTGAGGGAGAGAGGGAGAGGGGAGGATGAGAGTGTGAGAGGGGGAAGGATGGAGGGGGGAAGAGGAGAGTGGAGGGGGAGAGGAGAGGGGGAGAGGAGGAGAGTAGAGAGGAGAGGGGGAGAGAGAGAAAGAGAGAGGGAAAGGGGAGGATGAGAGGGTGAGAGGGGCAAGGATGGAGGGAGGGGTAGAGGAGAGAGGAGAGAGGGGGAAGGGGGAGGAGAGGGGGAGGGGGAGAGGAGAGGAGAGGGGGAGGAGAGAGGGGAGGAGAGGGGGGAGGAGAGGGGGGAGGAGAGGGGGGGAGGGGGGGAGGAGAGGGGGGAGGAGAGGGGGAGAGGGGGGAGGAGAGGGGGGAGGAGAGGGGGGAGAGGGGGGAGGAGAGGGGGAGAGGGGGGAGAGGGGGGGGAGGGGGGATGGCGTGGGATAATGCGATGGGAGGGAGAGGGAGGGGAGGAGGGGGAGCGAGGGGGAGGGAGGTGGGAGAGAGAGAGGGGGAGAGGTGGTGAGGAGCGGAGGGGCAGAGGAGAGAAAGAGAGGGGGTGAGAGAGGTGACGAGGGAGAGGGAGAAGGAGGGAAGAAAGGGGGAGACACAGATACAGGGGAGGGGAGGGGAGGGAAAGGGGGAGAGGGGGAGAGGAGAGGAGAGAGGGAGGGGGAGAGGAGAGGAGAGAGGGAGGGGGTGAGGAGAGGAGAGAGGGGGAGAGGAGAGGAGAGAGGGGGAGAGGAGAGGAGAGAGGGGGAGAGGAGAGAGGGAGGGGGAGAGGAGAGAGGGAGGGGAGATGGGGGAGAGAGAGTGAGAGAGTGAGGGAGTGAGGGAGGAGGGGAGGGGGGCTGGCGTGGGATAATGCGATGGGAGGGGAAGCGGGAGGGGAGAGGGGAGGGGGGAAGGGGAGGGTGGTGAGAAGCGGAGGGGCAGAAGAGAGAAAGAGAGGGGGTGAGAGAGGTGGCGAGTGAGAGGGAGAAGGACCGAAGAGAGGGGGAGACAGAGATACAGGTGAGGGGAGGGGGAGGAAAAGAGAGAAAGGGAGAGAGGGAGAGGGGAGGATGAGAGCGTGAGAGGGGGAAGGATGGAGGGAGGGGAAGAGGAGAGTGGAGGGGAGTGGAGAGGAGAGGGGGAGAGGGGGAGAGGGGGAGAGTAGAGAGGAGAGGAGGAGAGTAGAGAGGAGAGGAGAGGAGGAGAGTAGAGAAAGAGAGAGGGAGGGAGGGAGAGAGGGAGAGGGGTGCATGAGAGGGTGAGAGGGGCAAGGATGGAGGGAGGGGTAGAGGAGAGAGGAGAGAGGGAGGGGAGAGGAGAGAGGGAGGGGAGAGGAGAGAGGGGGTGGAGGAGAGAGGGGGGTGGAGGAGAGAGGGGGGAGAGGAGAGAGGGGGGGAGAGGAGAGAGGGGGGAGAGGAGAGAGGGGGGGAGAGGAGCGAGGGGGGGAGAGGAGAGGGGGGAGGGGGAGAGGAGAGAGGGAGGGGGAGAGGAGAGAGGGAGGGGAGATGGGGAGAGAGAGAGTGAGAGAGTGAGAGAGTGAGGGTGGCGTGGGATAATGCGATGGGAGGGAGAGGGGAGAGAGGGAGGGGGAGGGGAGTTAAGGGGAGGAGGGAGGAGGGGAGGGGGAGGGGAGGGAGGGAGTTGGGAGAGAGGTGGTGAGAAGTGGAGGGGCAGAAGAGAGAAAGAGTGGGGGTGAGAGAGGTGGCGAGGGAGAAGGAGGGAAGAGAGGAGGAGACAGAGATACAGGGGAGGAGAGGGGAGGGAAAGAGAGTGAGAGGGAGGGAAAGGGAGAGGGAATGAGGGAGAGAGGGAGAGAGGGAGAGAGGGAGAGGGGAGGATGAGAGCATGAGAGGGGGAAGGATGGAGGGAGGGGAAGAGGAGAGTGGAGGGGGAGACGAGAGGAGAGAGGAGAGGGGGAGAGTAGAGAGGGGGAAAGAGAGAGTGGGAGGGAGAGGGGGAGAGGGGGAGAGGGAGAGAGGAGAGAGGGAGAGAGGAGAGAGGGAGGGAAGAGAGAGGGAGGAGAGGAGAGGAGAGAGGGAGGGGGAGAGGAGAGAGGGAGGGGAGAGGAGAGGAAAGAGGGTGGAGATGGGGGAGAGAGAGAGTGAGGGAGTGAGTGGGGAGGGGGATATTGCGGGATAATGCGATGGGAGGGAGAGGGGAGAGGGAGGGGGAGGGAGGTGGGAGACAGAGAGTGAGAGAGTGAGGGAGTGAGGGAGGGGGGAGGGGGGATATTGTGGGATAATGCGATGGGAGGGAGAGGGGAGAGGGAGGGGGAGGGAGGTGGGAGAGAGAGGGGGAGAGGTGGTGAGAAGGGGAGGGGAAGAGGAGAGGAAAGAGAGGGGGTGAGCGAGGTGGCGAGGGAGAGGGAGATGGAGGGAAGGGGGGAGACCGATACAGGGGAGGGGGAGGGAAAGAGAGTGAGAGGGAGGGAGAGAGGGAGAGGGGAGAGGACAGAGGGAGGGGGAGAGGAGAGGAGAGAGGGTGGGGAGATGGGAGAGAGAGAGTGAGGGAGTGAGGGAGGATATTGTGGGATCATGCGATGGGAGGGAGAGGGGAGAGGGAGGTGGGAGAGAGAGGGAGAGAGGTGGTGAGAAGGGAAGGGGAAGAGGAGAGGGAAGAGAGGGGGTGAGAGAGGTGGCGACGGAGAGGGAGAAGGAGGGAAGAGAGGGGGGAGACACAGATACAGGGGAGGGGAGAGGGAGGGAGGGAGAGGGGGAGAGGGGGAGGGGGAGAGGAGAGAGGGAGGGGGAGAGGAGAGGAGAGAGGGAGGGGAGTAGGGGGAGAGAGAGTGAGAGAGTGAGGGAGTGAGGGAGGAGGGGAGGGGGGCTGGCGTGGGATAATGCGATGGGAGGGGAAGAGGGAGGGGAAGCGGGAGGGGAAAGAGAGGGTGAGAGAGGTGGCGAGGGAGAGGGAAAAGGAGGGAAGGGGAGACACAGATACAGGGGAGGGGAGGGAAAGAGAGAAAGGGAGAGGGAGGGAGGGAGAGAGGGAGAGAGGGAGGGAGGGGGAGAGAGGGAGGGGGAGAGAGGGAGGGGGAGAGAGGGAGGGGGAGAGAGGGAGGGGGAGAGAGGGAGGGGGAGAGAGGGAGGGGGAGAGAGGGAGGGGGAGAGAGGGAGGGGGAGAGAGGGAGGAGAGAGGGGAGGAGAGAGGGGAGGAGAGAGGGGAGGGGGGAAGGGGAGGGTGGTGAGAAGCGGAGGGGCAGAAGAGAGAAAGAGAGGGGGTGAGAGAGGTGGCGAGTGAGAGGGAGAAGGAGGGAAGAGAGGGGGAGACAGAGATACAGGTGAGGGGAGGGGGAGGAAAAGAGAGAAAGGGAGTGCGGGAGCGGGGAGGATGAGAGCGTGAGAGGGGGAAGGATGGAGGGAGGGGAAGAGGAGAGTGGAGGGGAGTGGAGAGGAGAGGGGGAGAGGGGGAGAGTAGAGAGGAGAGGAGGAGAGTAGAGAGGAGAGGAGAGGAGGAGAGTAGAGAAAGAGAGAGGGAGGGAGGGAGAGAGGGAGAGGGGTGGATGAGAGGGTGAGAGGGGCAAGGATGGAGGGAGGGGTAGAGGAGAGAGGAGAGAGGGAGGGGAGAGGAGAGAGGGAGGGGAGAGGAGAGAGGGGGGTGGAGGAGAGAGGGGGGTGGATGAGAGAGGGGGGGAGAGGAGAGAGGGGGGGAGAGGAGAGAGGGGGGGAGAGGAGAGAGGGGGGAGAGGAGAGAGGGGGGGAGAGGAGGGGGGGAGGGGGAGAGGAGAGAGGAGAGAGGGAGGGGAGAGGAGAGAGGGAGGGGAGAGGAGAGAGGGGGGTGGAGGAGAGAGGGGGGTGGATGAGAGAGGGGGGGAGAGGAGAGAGGGGGGAGAGGAGAGAGGGAGGGGAGATGGGGAGAGAGAGAGTGAGAGAGTGAGAGAGTGAGGGTGGCGTGGGATAATGCGATGGGAGGGAGAGGGGAGAGAGGGAGGGGGAGGGGAGTTAAGGGGAGGAGGGAGGAGGGGAGGGGGAGGGGAGGGAGGGAGTTGGGAGAGAGGTGGTGAGAAGTGGAGGGGCAGAAGAGAGAAAGAGTGGGGGTGAGAGAGGTGGCGAGGGAGAAGGAGGGAAGAGAGGAGGAGACAGAGATACAGGGGAGGAGAGGGGAGGGAAAGAGAGTGAGAGGGAGGGAAAGGGAGAGGGAATGAGGGGAGAGAGGGAGAGAGGGAGAGAGGGAGAGGGGAGGATGAGAGCATGAGAGGGGGAAGGATGGAGGGAGGGGAAGAGGAGAGTGGAGGGGGAGACGAGAGGAGAGAGGAGAGGGGGAGAGTAGAGAGGGGGAAAGAGAGAGTGGGAGGGAGAGGGGGAGAGGGGGAGAGGGAGAGAGGAGAGAGGGAGGGAAGAGAGAGGGAGGAGAGGAGAGGAGAGAGGGAGGGGGAGAGGAGAGAGGGAGGGGGAGAGGAGAGGAAAGAGGGTGGAGATGGGGGAGAGAGAGAGTGAGGGAGTGAGGGGGGAGGGGGATATTGTGGGATAATGCGATGGGAGGGAGAGGGGAGAGGGAGGGGGAGGGAGGTGGGAGACAGAGAGTGAGAGAGTGAGGGAGTGAGGGAGGGGGGGAGGGGGGATATTGTGGGATAATGTGATGGGAGGGAGAGGGGAGAGGGAGGGGGAGGGAGGTGGGAGAGAGAGGGGGAGAGGTGGTGAGAAGGGGAGGGGAAGAGGAGAGGAAAGAGAGGGGGTGAGCGAGGTGGCGAGGGAGAGGGAGATGGAGGGAAGGGGGGAGACTGATACAGGGGAGGGGGAGGGAAAGAGAGTGAGAGGGAGGGAGAGAGGGAGAGGGGAGAGGACAGAGGGAGGGGGAGAGGAGAGGAGAGAGGGAGGGGAGATGGGAGAGAGAGAGTGAGGGAGTGAGGGAGTGAGGGAGGATATTGTGGGATCATGCGATGGGAGGGAGAGGGGAGAGGGAGGTGGGAGAGAGAGGGAGAGAGGTGGTGAGAAGGGGAGGGGAAGAGGAGAGGAAAGAGAGGGGGTGAGAGAGGTGGCGACGGAGAGGGAGAAGGAGGGAAGAGAGGGGGGAGACACAGATACAGGGGAGGGGAGAGGGAGGGAGGGAGAGGGGGAGAGGGGGAGGGGGAGAGGAGAGAGGGAGGGGGAGAGGAGAGGAGAGGAGAGAGGGAGGGGAGTAAGGGGAGAGAGAGTGAGAGAGTGAGGGAGTGAGGGAGGAGGGGAGGGGGATGGCGTGGTATAAAGAGATGGGAGGGAGAGGGAGGTGGGAGAGAAGGGGAGGGGAAGAGGAGAGGAAAGAGAGGGGGTGAGAGAGGTGGTGAGGGAGAGGGAGAAGGAGGGAAAAGGGGGGAGACACAGATACAGGGGAGGGGAGGGGAAGGAAAGAGAGAAAGGGAGAGGGAGGGAGGGAGGGAGAGGGGAGAGGGGGAGGGGGGAGGGGGGAGAGGGGAGGGGGGAGGGGGAGGGGGGGGGGAGGGGGGAGAGGGGAGAGGGGAGAGGGGAGAGGGGAGAGGGGGAGGGGGGAGGGGGAGAGGGGAGGGGGGAGGGGGGAGAGGGAGGGGAGATGGGGAGAGAGAGAGTGAGAGAGTGAGGGTGGCGTGGGATAATGCGATGGGAGGGAGAGGGGAGAGAGGGAGGGGGAGGGGAGGTAAGGGGAGGGGGAGGGGAGAGAGGGAGGGGGAGGAGGGGAGGGGGAGGGGAGGGAGGGAGTTGGGAGAGAGGTGGTGAGAAATGGAGGGGCAGAAGAGAGAAAGAGTGGGGGTGAGAGAGGTGGCGAGGGAGAAGGAGGGAAGAGAGGAGGAGACAGAGATACAGGGGAGGAGAGGGGGAGGGAAAGAGAGTGAGAGGGAGGGAGAGAAAGGGAGAGGGAATGAGGGAGAGAAGGAGGGGAGGATGAGACCGTGAGAGGGGGAAGGATGGAGGGAGGGGAAGAGGAGAGTGGAGGGGGAGACGAGAGGAGAGAGGAGAGGGGGAAGAGGGGGAAGAGGGGGAAGAGGGGAGAGGGGAGAGGGGAAGGGAGGAGAGAGGGAGGGAGGCGAGAGGGATGGAGGAGAGAGGGAGGGGGAGAGGAGAGAGGGAGGGAGGGGGAGAGGAGAGAGGGAGGGAGGGGGGAGGGGGGATATTGTGGGATAATGCGATGGGAGGGAGAGGGGAGAGGGAGGGGGAGGGAGGTGGGAGAGAGAGGGGGAGAGGTGGTGAGAAGGGGAGGGGAAGAGGAGAGGAAAGAGAGGGGGTGAGCGAGGTGGCGAGGGAGAGGGAGATGGAGGGAAGGGGGGAGACCGATACAGGGGAGGGGGAGGGAAAGAGAGTGAGAGGGAGGGAGAGAGGGAGAGGGGAGAGGACAGAGGGAGGGGGAGAGGAGAGGAGAGAGGGTGGGGAGATGGGAGAGAGAGAGTGAGGGAGGATATTGTGGGATCATGCGATGGGAGGGAGAGGGGAGAGGGAGGTGGGAGAGAGAGGGAGAGAGGTGGTGAGAAGGGAAGGGGAAGAGGAGAGGGAAGAGAGGGGGTGAGAGAGGTGGCGACGGAGAGGGAGAAGGAGGGAAGAGAGGGGGGAGACACAGATACAGGGGAGGGGAGAGGGAGGGAGGGAGAGGGGGAGAGGGGGAGGGGGAGAGGAGAGAGGGAGGGGGAGAGGAGAGGAGAGAGGGAGGGGAGTAGGGGGAGAGAGAGTGAGAGAGTGAGGGAGTGAGGGAGGAGGGGAGGGGGGCTGGCGTGGGATAATGCGATGGGAGGGGAAGAGGGAGGGGAAGCGGGAGGGGAAAGAGAGGGTGAGAGAGGTGGCGAGGGAGAGGGAAAAGGAGGGAAGGGGGGAGACACAGATACAGGGGAGGGGAGGGAAAGAGAGAAAGGGAGAGGGAGGGAGGGAGAGAGGGAGAGAGGGAGGGGGAGAGAGGGAGGGGGAGAGAGGGAGGGGGAGAGAGGGAGGGGGAGAGAGGGAGGGGGAGAGAGGGAGGAGGAGAGAGGGAGGGGGAGAGAGGGAGGGGGAGAGAGGGAGGAGAGAGGGGAGGAGAGAGGGGAGGAGAGAGGGGAGGAGAGAGGGGAGGGGGGAAGGGGAGGGTGGTGAGAAGCGGAGGGGCAGAAGAGAGAAAGAGAGGGGGTGAGAGAGGTGGCGAGTGAGAGGGAGAAGGAGGGAAGAGAGGGGGAGACAGAGATACAGGTGAGGGGAGGGGGAGGAAAAGAGAGAAAGGGAGAGAGGGAGAGGGGAGGATGAGAGCGTGAGAGGGGGAAGGATGGAGGGAGGGGAAGAGGAGAGTGGAGGGGAGTGGAGAGGAGAGGGGGAGAGGGGGAGAGGGGGAGAGTAGAGAGGAGAGGAGGAGAGTAGAGAGGAGAGGAGAGGAGGAGAGTAGAGAAAGAGAGAGGGAGGGAGGGAGAGAGGGAGAGGGGTGGATGAGAGGGTGAGAGGGGCAAGGATGGAGGGAGGGGTAGAGGAGAGAGGAGAGAGGGAGGGGAGAGGAGAGAGGGAGGGGAGAGGAGAGAGGGGGGTGGAGGAGAGAGGGGGGTGGATGAGAGAGGGGGGGAGAGGATAGAGGGGGGGAGAGGAGAGAGGGGGAGAGGAGAGAGGGGGGAGAGGAGAGAGGGGGGAGAGGAGAGGAGAGAGGGGGAGAGGAGAGAGGGAGGGGGAGAGGAGAGAGGGAGGGGAGATGGGGGAGAGAGAGTGAGAGAGTGAGGGAGTGAGGGAGGAGGGGAGGGGGGCTGGCGTGGGATAATGCGATGCGAGGGGAAGCGGGAGGGGAGAGGGGAGGGGGGAAGGGGAGGGTGGTGAGAAGCGGAGGGGCAGAAGAGAGAAAGAGAGGGGGTGAGAGAGGTGGCGAGTGAGAGGGAGAAGGAGGGAAGAGAGGGGGAGACAGAGATACAGGTGAGGGGAGGGGGAGGAAAAGAGAGAAAGGGAGAGAGGGAGAGGGGAGGATGAGAGCGTGAGAGGGGGAAGGATGGAGGGAGGGGAAGAGGAGAGTGGAGGGGAGTGGAGAGGAGAGGGGGAGAGGGGGAGAGGGGGAGAGGGGGAGAGTAGAGAGGAGAGGAGGAGAGTAGAGAGGAGAGGAGAGGAGGAGAGTAGAGAAAGAGAGAGGGAGGGAGGGAGAGAGGGAGAGGGGTGCATGAGAGGGTGAGAGGGGCAAGGATGGAGGGAGGGGTAGAGGAGAGAGGAGAGAGGGAGGGGAGAGGAGAGAGGGAGGGGAGAGGAGAGAGGGGGTGGAGGAGAGAGGGGGGTGGAGGAGAGAGGGGGGGAGAGGAGAGAGGGGGGGAGAGGAGAGAGGGGGGGAGAGGAGAGAGGGGGGAGAGGAGAGAGGGGGGGAGAGGAGCGAGGGGGGGAGAGGAGAGGGGGGAGGGGGAGAGGAGAGAGGGAGGGGGAGAGGAGAGAGGGAGGGGGAGAGGAGAGAGGGAGGGGAGATGGGGAGAGAGAGAGTGAGAGAGTGAGAGAGTGAGGGTGGCGTGGGATAATGCGATGGGAGGGAGAGGGGAGAGAGGGAGGGGGAGGGGAGTTAAGGGGAGGAGGGAGGAGGGGAGGGGGAGGGGAGGGAGGGAGTTGGGAGAGAGGTGGTGAGAAGTGGAGGGGCAGAAGAGAGAAAGAGTGGGGGTGAGAGAGGTGGCGAGGGAGAAGGAGGGAAGAGAGGAGGAGACAGAGATACAGGGGAGGAGAGGGGAGGGAAAGAGAGTGAGAGGGAGGGAAAGGGAGAGGGAATGAGGGAGAGAGGGAGAGAGGGAGAGAGGGAGAGGGGAGGATGAGAGCATGAGAGGGGGAAGGATGGAGGGAGGGGAAGAGGAGAGTGGAGGGGGAGACGAGAGGAGAGAGGAGAGGGGGAGAGTAGAGAGGGGGAAAGAGAGAGTGGGAGGGAGAGGGGGAGAGGGGGAGAGGGAGAGAGGAGAGAGGGAGGGAAGAGAGAGAGGGAGGAGAGGAGAGGAGAGAGGGAGGGGGAGAGGAGAGAGGGAGGGGGAGAGGAGAGGAAAGAGGGTGGAGATGGGGGAGAGAGAGAGTGAGGGAGTGAGGGGGGAGGGGGATATTGTGGGATAATGCGATGGGAGGGAGAGGGGAGAGGGAGGGGGAGGGAGGTGGGAGACAGAGAGTGAGAGAGTGAGGGAGTGAGGGAGGGGGGGAGGGGGGATATTGTGGGATAATGTGATGGGAGGGAGAGGGGAGAGGGAGGGGGAGGGAGGTGGGAGACAGAGAGTGAGAGAGTGAGGGAGTGAGGGAGGGGGGGAGGGGGGATATTGTGGGATAATGTGATGGGAGGGAGAGGGGAGAGGGAGGGGGAGGGAGGTGGGAGAGAGAGGGGGAGAGGTGGTGAGAAGGGGAGGGGAAGAGGAGAGGAAAGAGAGGGGGTGAGAGAGGTGGCGACGGAGAGGGAGAAGGAGGGAAGAGAGGGGGGAGACACAGATACAGGGGAGGGGAGAGGGAGGGAGGGAGAGGGGGAGAGGGGGAGGGGGAGAGGAGAGAGGGAGGGGGAGAGGAGAGGAGAGAGGGAGGGGAGTAGGGGGAGAGAGAGTGAGAGAGTGAGGGAGTGAGGGAGGAGGGGAGGGGGGCTGGGGTGGGATAATGCGATGGGAGGGGAAGAGGGAGGGGAAGCGGGAGGGGAAAGAGAGGGTGAGAGAGGTGGCGAGGGAGAGGGAAAAGGAGGGAAGGGGGGAGACACAGATACAGGGGAGGGGAGGGAAAGAGAGAAAGGGAGAGGGAGGGAGGGAGAGAGGGAGAGAGGGAGGGAGGGGGAGAGAGGGAGGGGGAGAGAGGGAGGGGGAGAGAGGGAGGGGGAGAGAGGGAGGGGGAGAGAGGGAGGGGGAGAGAGGGAGGAGAGAGGGGAGGAGAGAGGGGAGGAGAGAGGGGAGTGGGGAAGGGGAGGGTGGTGAGAAGCGGAGGGGCAGAAGAGAGAAAGAGAGGGGGTGAGAGAGGTGGCGAGTGAGAGGGAGAAGGAGGGAAGAGAGGGGGAGACAGAGATACAGGTGAGGGGAGGGGGAGGAAAAGAGAGAAAGGGAGAGAGGGAGAGGGGAGGATGAGAGCGTGAGAGGGGGAAGGATGGAGGGAGGGGAAGAGGAGAGTGGAGGGGAGTGGAGAGGAGAGGGGGAGAGGGGGAGAGTAGAGAGGAGAGGAGGAGAGTAGAGAGGAGAGGAGAGGAGGAGAGTAGAGAAAGAGAGAGGGAGGGAGGGAGAGAGGGAGAGGGGTGGATGAGAGGGTGAGAGGGGCAAGGATGGAGGGAGGGGTAGAGGAGAGAGGAGAGAGGGAGGGGAGAGGAGAGAGGGAGGGGAGAGGAGAGAGGGGGGTGGAGGAGAGAGGGGGGTGGATGAGAGAGGGGGGGAGAGGAGAGAGGGGGGGAGAGGAGAGAGGGGGGGAGAGGAGAGAGGGGGGAGAGGAGAGAGGGGGGGAGAGGAGGGGGGAGGGGGAGAGGAGAGAGGGAGGGGAGATGGGGAGAGAGAGAGTGAGAGAGTGAGAGAGTGAGGGTGGCGTGGGATAATGCGATGGGAGGGAGAGGGGAGAGAGGGAGGGGGAGGGGAGTTAAGGGGAGGAGGGAGGAGGGGAGGGGGAGGGGAGGGAGGGAGTTGGGAGAGAGGTGGTGAGAAGTGGAGGGGCAGAAGAGAGAAAGAGTGGGGGTGAGAGAGGTGGCGAGGGAGAAGGAGGGAAGAGAGGAGGAGACAGAGATACAGGGGAGGAGAGGGGAGGGAAAGAGAGTGAGAGGGAGGGAAAGGGAGAGGGAATGAGGGAGAGAGGGAGAGAGGGAGAGAGGGAGAGGGGAGGATGAGAGCATGAGAGGGGGAAGGATGGAGGGAGGGGAAGAGGAGAGTGGAGGGGGAGACGAGAGGAGAGAGGAGAGGGGGAGAGTAGAGAGGGGGAAAGAGAGAGTGGGAGGGAGAGGGGGAGAGGGAGAGAGGAGAGAGGGAGGGAAGAGAGAGGGAGGAGAGGAGAGGAGAGAGGGAGGGGGAGAGGAGAGAGGGAGGGGGAGAGGAGAGAGGGAGGGGGAGAGGAGAGGAAAGAGGGTGGAGATGGGGGAGAGAGAGAGTGAGGGAGTGAGGGGGGAGGGGGATATTGTGGGATAATGCGATGGGAGGGAGAGGGGAGAGGGAGGGGGAGGGAGGTGGGAGACAGAGAGTGAGAGAGTGAGGGAGTGAGGGAGGGGGGAGGGGGGATATTGTGGGATAATGTGATGGGAGGGAGAGGGGAGAGGGAGGGGGAGGGAGGTGGGAGAGAGAGGGGGAGAGGTGGTGAGAAGGGGAGGGGAAGAGGAGAGGAAAGAGAGGGGGTGAGCGAGGTGGCGAGGGAGAGGGAGATGGAGGGAAGGGGGGAGACCGATACAGGGGAGGGGGAGGGAAAGAGAGTGAGAGGGAGGGAGAGAGGGAGAGGGGAGAGGACAGAGGGAGGGGGAGAGGAGAGGAGAGAGGGAGGGGAGATGGGAGAGAGAGAGTGAGGGAGTGAGGGAGTGAGGGAGTGAGGGAGGATTATTGTGGGATCATGCGATGGGAGGGAGAGGGGAGAGGGAGGTGGGAGAGAGAGGGAGAGAGGTGGTGAGAAGGGGAGGGGAAGAGGAGAGGAAAGAGAGGGGGTGAGAGAGGTGGCGACGGAGAAGGAGAAGGAGGGAAGAGAGGGGGGAGACACAGATACAGGGGAGGGGAGAGGGAGGGAGGGAGAGGGGGAGAGGGGGAGGGGGAGAGGAGAGAGGGAGGGGGAGAGGAGAGGAGAGGAGAGAGGGAGGGGAGTAGGGGGAGAGAGAGTGAGAGAGTGAGGGAGTGAGGGAGGAGGGGAGGGGGATGGCGTGGGATAATGCGATGGGAGGGAGAGGGAGGTGGGAGAGAAGGGGAGGGGAAGAGGAGAGGAAAGAGAGGGGGTGAGAGAGGTGGTGAGGGAGAGGGAGAAGGAGGGAAAAGGGGGGAGACACAGATACAGGGGAGGGGAGGGGAAGGAAAGAGAGAAAGGGAGAGGGAGGGAGGGAGGGAGAGGGGAGAGGGGAGAGGGGGGAGAGGGGAGAGGGGGGAGAGGGGGGAGAGGGGAGGGGGAGGGGGAGGGGGGAGAGGGGAGAGGGGAGAGGGGAGAGGGGAGAGGGGGGAGGGGGGAGGGGGGAGAGGGGAGAGGGAGGGGAGATGGGGAGAGAGAGAGTGAGAGAGTGAGGGTGGCGTGGGATAATGCGATGGGAGGGAGAGGGGAGAGAGGGGGGGGAGGGGAGGTAAGGGGAGGGGGAGGAGGGGAGGGGGAGGGAGGGAGTTGGGAGAGAGGTGGTGAGAAATGGAGGGGCAGAAGAGAGAAAGAGTGGGGGTGAGAGAGGTGGCGAGGGAGAAGGAGGGAAGAGAGGAGGAGACAGAGATACAGGGGAGGAGAGGGGGAGGGAAAGAGAGTGAGAGGGAGGGAGAGAAAGGGAGAGGGAATGAGGGAGAGAAGGAGGGGGAGGATGAGACCGTGAGAGGGGGAAGGATGGAGGGAGGGGAAGAGGAGAGTGGAGGGGGAGACGAGAGGAGAGAGGAGAGGGGAAGAGGGGAAGAGGGGGAGGGGGAAGAGGGGAAGAGGGGAAGAGGGGAAGAGGGGGAAGAGGGGGAAGAGGGGGAAGAGGGGAAGAGGGGAGAGGGGAGAGGGGAAGGGAGGAGAGAGGGAGGGAGGCGAGAGGGATGGAGGAGAGAGGGAGGGGGAGAGGAGAGAGGGAGGGAGGGGGAGAGGAGAGAGGGAGGGAGGGGGAGAGGAGAGAGGGAGGGAGGGGGGAGGGGGGATATTGTGGGATAATGCGATGGGAGGGAGAGGGGAGAGGGAGGGGAAGGGAGGTGGGAGAGAGAGAGGGGGAGAGGTGGTGAGAAGGGGAGGGGAAGAGGAGAGGAAAGAGAGGGGGTGAGAGAGGTGGCGAGGGAGAGGGAGACGGAGGGAAGAGAGGGGGGAGACATATACAGGGGAGGGGGAGGGAAAGAGAGAGTGAGAGGGAGGGAGAGAGGGAGAGGGGAGGGAGGGGGGAGAGGGGGAGAGAGTCGAGGGGCGAGGGGCGAGGGAGGGAGGAGAGAGGGAGGGTGAGAGGAGAGGAGAGAGGGAGGGGAGATGGGAGAGAGAGAGTGAGAGAGTGAGGGAGTGAGGGAGGGGGGATATTGTGGGATAATGCGATGGGAGGGAGAGGGGAGAGGGAGGTGAAGGGAGGTGGGAGAGAGAGAGGGAGAGAGGTGGTGAGAAGGGGAGGGGAAGAGGAGAGGAAAGAGAGGGGGTGAGAGAGGTGGCGAGGGAGAGGTAGAAGGAGGGAAGAGAGGGGGGAGACACAGATACAGGGGAGGGGAGAGAGAGGGAGGGAGGGAGGGGAGGAGAAGGGGGGAGGAGGAGAGGGGGAGGAGGAGAGGGGGAAGGGGGAGAGGGGGGAGGGGGAGAGGGAGGGGGAGAGGAGAGAGGGAGACGGGGAGGGAGGGAGAGAGTGAGGGAGTGAGGGAGGGAAGAGAGGAGGAGACAGAGATACAGGGGAGGGGAGGGGAGGGAAAGAGAGAGTGAGAGGGAGGGAGAGAGAGAGAAAGGGAGAGGGAGTGAGGGAGAGAGGGAGGGGGAGGATGAGAGCGTAAGAGGGGGAAGGAAGGAGGGAGGGGAAGAGGAGAGGGGGAGGGGGAGTGGGGAGGATGAGAGGGGCAAGGATGGAGGGAGGGGTAGACAAGAGAGGAGAGGGGAGAGGGGGAGGGGGAGAGAGGGAGGGGGGAGAGGAGAGGGGAGGGGGAGAGGAGAGGGGGAGGGGGAGAGGAGAGGAGAGAGGGAGGGGGAGAGGGCGAGGAGAGGGGGAGGGGAGATGGGAGAGAGAGAGTGAGAGAGTGAGGGAGTGAGGGAGGAGGGGAGGGGGATGGCGTGGGATAATGCGATGGGAGGGAGAGGGAGGGAAGGGGAGGGGAAGAGGAGAGGAAAGAGAGGGAGAAGGAGGGAAGAGGGGGGATACACAGATACAGGGGAGGGGAGGGAAAGAGAGAAAGGGAGAGTGAGGGAGGGAGAGAGGGAGAGGGGAGAGGGGGGAGAGAGGGGGAGGGGAGAGAGGGAGGGGAGAGGAGAGAGAGGGAGGGGAGAGGAGAGAGAGGGAGGGGAGAGGGGAGAGAGGGAGGGGAGAGGGGAGAGAGGGAGGGGAGAGGGGAGGGGAGGAGGGGAGAGGGGAGGAGGGGAGAGGGGAGGAGGGGAGAGGGGAGGAGGGGAGAGGGGGAGGGGTGGTGAGAAGCGGAGGGGCAGAAGAGAGAAAGAGAGGGGGTGAGAGAGGTGGCGAGTGAGAGGGAGAAGGAGAGAAGAGAGGGGGAGAGGAGAGAGGGAGGGAAAGAGAGAAAGGGAGGGAGAGAGAGGGAAGGGGAGGGGAAGAGGAGAGGAAAGAGAGGGGGTGAGAGAGGTGGCGAGGGAGAGGGAGAAGGAGGGAAGAGGGGGAAGACACAGATACAGGGGAGGGGAGGGGAAGGAAAGAGAGAAAGGGAGAGGGAGGGAGGGAGGGAGAGGGGAGAGGGGAGAGGGGGGAGAGGGGAGAGGGGGGAGAGGGGGAGAGGGGAGGGGGGAGGGGGAGGGGGAGGGGGGAGAGGGGAGAGGGGAGAGGGGAGAGGGGAGAGGGGAGAGGGGAGAGGGGAGAGGGGGGAGGGGGGAGGGGGGAGAGGGGAGAGGGAGGGGAGATGGGGAGAGAGAGAGTGAGAGAGTGAGGGTGGCGTGGGATAATGCGATGGGAGGGAGAGGGGAGAGAGGGAGGGGGAGGGGAGGTAAGGGGAGGGGGAGGAGGGGAGGGGGAGGGAGGGAGTTGGGAGAGAGGTGGTGAGAAATGGAGGGGCAGAAGAGAGAAAGAGTGGGGGTGAGAGAGGTGGCGAGGGAGAAGGAGGGAAGAGAGGAGGAGACAGAGATACAGGGGAGGAGAGGGGGAGGGGAAAGAGAGTGAGAGGGAGGGAGAGAAAGGGAGAGGGAATGAGGGAGAGAAGGAGGGGGAGGATGAGACCGTGAGAGGGGGAAGGATGGAGGGAGGGGAAGAGGAGAGTGGAGGGGGAGACGAGAGGAGAGAGGAGAGGGGGAAGAGGGGGAAGAGGGGGAAGAGGGGGAAGAGGGGGAAGAGGGGAGAGGGGAGAGGGGAAGGGAGGAGAGAGGGAGGGAGGCGAGAGGGATGGAGGAGAGAGGGAGGGGGAGAGGAGAGAGGGAGGGAGGGGGAGAGGAGAGAGGGAGGGAGGGGGAGAGGAGAGAGGGAGGGAGGGGGGAGGGGGGATATTGTGGGATAATGCGATGGGAGGGAGAGGGGAGAGGGAGGGGGAGGGAGGTGGGAGAGAGAGAGGGGGAGAGGTGGTGAGAAGGGGAGGGGAAGAGGAGAGGAAAGAGAGGGGGTGAGAGAGGTGGCGAGGGAGAGGGAGACGGAGGGAAGAGAGGGGGGAGACATATACAGGGGAGGGGGAGGGAAAGAGAGAGTGAGAGGGAGGGAGAGAGGGAGAGGGGAGGGAGGGGGGAGAGGGGGAGAGAGTCGAGGGGCGAGGGGCGAGGGAGGGAGGAGAGAGGGAGGGTGAGAGGAGAGGAGAGAGGGAGGGGAGATGGGAGAGAGAGAGTGAGAGAGTGAGGGAGTGAGGGAGGGGGGATATTGTGGGATAATGCGATGGGAGGGAGAGGGGAGAGGGAGGTGAAGGGAGGTGGGAGAGAGAGAGGGAGAGAGGTGGTGAGAAGGGGAGGGGAAGAGGAGAGGAAAGAGAGGGGGTGAGAGAGGTGGCGAGGGAGAGGGAGAAGGAGGGAAGAGAGGGGGGAGACACAGATACAGGGGAGGGGAGAGAGAGGGAGGGAGGGAGGGGAGGAGAAGGGGGGAGGAGGAGAGGGGGAGGAGGAGAGGGGGAAGGGGGAGAGGGGGGAGGGGGAGAGGGAGGGGGAGAGGAGACAGGGAGAGGGGGAGTGAGGGATAAACTCAGGTAGAGTGGGAGGTAAGAGAGGAGGAGACAGAGATACAGGGGAGGGGAGGGGAGGGAAAGAGAGAGTGAGAGGGAGGGAGAGAGAGAGAAAGGGAGAGGGAGTGAGGGAGAGAGGGAGGGGGAGGATGAGAGCGTAAGAGGGGGAAGGAAGGAGGGAGGGGAAGAGGAGAGGGGGAGGGGGAGAGGGGAGGATGAGAGGGGCAAGGATGGAGGGAGGGGTAGACAAGAGAGGAGAGGGGAGAGGGGGAGGGGGAGAGGGGGAGAGGGGGAGGGGGGAGAGGAGAGGGGAGGGGGAGAGGAGAGGGGGAGGGGGAGAGGAGAGGAGAGAGGGAGGGGGAGAGGGCGAGGAGAGGGGGAGGGGAGATGGGAGAGAGAGAGTGAGAGAGTGAGGGAGTGAGGGAGGAGGGGAGGGGGATGGCGTGGGATAATGCGATGGGAGGGAGAGGGAGGGAAGGGGAGGGGAAGAGGAGAGGAAAGAGAGGGAGAAGGAGGGAAGAGGGGGGATACACAGATACAGGGGAGGGGAGGGAAAGAGAGAAAGGGAGAGTGAGGGAGGGAGAGAGGGAGAGGGGAGAGGGGGGAGAGAGGGGGAGGGGAGAGAGGGAGGGGAGAGGAGAGAGAGGGAGGGGAGAGGAGAGAGAGGGAGGGGAGAGGGAGAGGGAGAGAGGGGAGGGGGAGGGGAGGGGAGAGAGGGAGGGGAGAGGGGAGGGGAGGAGGGGAGAGGGGAGGAGGGGAGAGGGGAGGAGGGGAGAGGGGAGGAGGGGAGAGGGGGAGGGGTGGTGAGAAGCGGAGGGGCAGAAGAGAGAAAGAGAGGGGGTGAGAGAGGTGGCGAGTGAGAGGGAGAAGGAGAGAAGAGAGGGGGAGAGGAGAGAGGGAGGGAAAGAGAGAAAGGGAGGGAGAGAGAGGGAAGGGGAGGGGAAGAGGAGAGGAAAGAGAGGGGGTGAGAGAGGTGGCGAGGGAGAGGGAGAAGGAGGGAAGAGGGGGAAGACACAGATACAGGGGAGGGGAGGGAAAGAGAGAAAGGGAGAGGGAGGGAGGGAGACAGGGAGAGGGGAGAGGGGGAGAGAGGGGGAGGGGAGGTGAGGAGGGGAGAGGGGAGGGGTGGTGAGAAGCGGAGGGGCAGAAGAGAGAAAGAGAGGGTTGAGAGAGGTAGCGAGTGAGAGGGAGAAGGAGGGAAGAGAGGGGGAGAGGAGAGAGGGAGGGAAAGAGAGAAAGGGAGAGGGAGAGGGGGAGGGAGAGGGGGAGGGAGAGGGGGAGGGAGAGGGGGAGGGAGAGGGGGAGGGAGAGGGGGAGGGAGAGGGGGAGGGGAAAGAGAGGTGGTGAGGGAGAGGGAGAAGGAGGGAGGAGAGAGGGGAGAGGAGGGGGAGAGGAGTGGGAGGGGAGGGGGAGGGGAGGGGGAGGGGAGAGGATGGGAGAGTGGGGGAGACGGTGAGAGGAGAGGAGAGAGGGTGGGAGCAGAGGAGAGGAGGGAGGGTGGGAGTAGAGGAGAGGTGAGGACAGAGGGTGAGAGGAGAGGAGGGAGGGAGATAGGGAGGGGGAGGAGGGGAGGGGAGGGGAGGGGAGGGGAGGGGAAGGGAGGGAGAGGGGAAAGGGCAGGGGGGAGAGGAGAGGGGGAGGTTAAGGGAGGTAGGGGGAGGGAGAAAGGGAGAGGAGGAGGGGATGGCGAGGGATAATGCGATGGGAGGGAGAGATGGGGTGAGAGAGGGGTGAGAGAGGGGTGAGAGAGGGGTGAGAGAGGGGTGAGAGAGGGGGACGGATAGAGGGAGGGAGGGAGGGAGATGGGGAGGGTGAAGGATAACGCGATGGGAGGGAGAGATGGAGAGAGCGAGAGAGGGATGGCGAGAGAGGGAGGGAGGGAGGTTGGGGGAGAGAGCGAGTGGGGGTGAGAAGGGGAGGGGGAGAGAGAGGTGTCGAGCGAGAGGGAGGGAAGGAGACAGGGAGGGAGCGAGAGAGAGGGATGGAGAGAGAGGGCGGGGAAGAGAGCGAGGGGGAGAGGGCAAGCGGGGGAGAGGCGGCAGGGAGCGAGGGGGAGACGGATGGAAGAAGAGAGGCGGGGAGACAGTAGGGGGAGAGTGTAGGCGAGGGAGAGAGAGCGAAGGAGGGAGGAAGGTGGAGAGAGGGAGTGGAGAGGGCAAGGTGTGAGGGGGAGAGTGGGGAAAGGGAGAGGGGTAGGGGAAGGGAGAGAGGGGGTGAGAAAGGGGTAGGGCAGAGGTCAGTGGACAGGGGTTGAGAGAGGTCGCAAGTGAGTGGGAGAAGGAGGGAAGGAGAGAGGGGGAGAGAGATACAGGGGAGGGGAGGGGGAGGGAAACAGAGAGTGAGAGGGAAGGGAGGAGGGGGAGAGAGGGGGAGAGGGGGAGGGAGAGGGGTAGGGGGTGGGGATAGGGGGGTGAGAAAGGGGAGAGGGTGGTGAGAAAGGGGAGGGGGAGAGGACAGTGGAGAGGTGCGAGTGAGTGGGAGAAGGAGGGAGGGAGAGAGGGGGAGAGTGAGATACAAGGGAGGGGAGGGGGAGGGAAAGAGAGAGAGAATGAGAGAGAGGGAGAGAGAGAATGGGAGAGGGAGGGAGGGAGAGAGAGATCCGAAAAAAATGACACATGAACACCCACTGGCTAATAACACCCTGCAATTTGTATTAACCCAAGCAAATGTCCAGCTCGAGACTTTCTCAGCATTTAACATCACAAAGAAGCCATTTTAAATTTAACATACAAAAAAGAAAGACCCCATACACTAGCATTCATAGCAAGAGGATTCGAGTACAGGAGCAGGGAGGTACTACTGCAGTCGTACAAGGCCTTGGTGAGACCACACCTGGAGTATTGTGTGCAGTTTTGGTCCCCTAATCTGAGGAAAGACATTCTTGCCACAGAGGGAGTACAAAGAATGTTCACCAGATTGATTCCTTGGATGGCAGGATTTTCATATGATGAAAGACTAGATCGACGAGGCTTATACTTCCTGGAATTTAGAAGATTGAGGGGGGATTTGATTAAAACGTATAAAATTCTAAAGGGATTGGACAGGCTAGATGCAGGAAAATTGTTCCCGATGTTGGGGAAGTCCAGAACAAGGGGTCACAATTTGAGGATAAAGGGGAAGCCTTCTAGGACCGAGATGAGGAAAAACTTCTTCACACAGAGAGTGGTGAATCTGTGGAATTCTCTGCCACAGGAAACAGCTGAGGCCAGTTCACTGGCTATATTTAAGACGGAGTTAGATATGGCCCTGTGGCTAAAGGGGTCGGGGGTATGGAGAGAAGGCAGGTACAGGGTGGTGAGTTGGATGATCAGCCATGATCGTACTGAGTGGCACTGCAGGCCCGAAGGGCCGAATGGCCTACTCCTGCACCTATTTTCTGTGTTTCTCTGTAAAACATAAAGGATTTTTTTGTCCTCATGTATGTGAAGGATGTAAGAAATAAAGTCAATTCTTTATAATTTTTGAATGTTTTTCATATGTTGAGTCCTGACAAACACACCACAGCAAGTTCCTAGTACAGGAAAACGTAATATTTAATCCCTGATCCTTTATTTTCCCTCTCAACCCCAGTCTCCAGCTTTCTCCACATAACCTCTGAAGCTCTGACTCGACAAGGCGGCACCAACCCCGCTTTGGCCACACCCAATGTCTTGGCCTCGTCCGCCATCTTGTGACAACGCATTCCCCAGACTCGGCGCCCTCTGGCCGAGGAGGGCCCTCCGCAGACAGCACTGCAGTACATAAGCGAGCCCTTCGGCCCATCTAGTCCATGGTGGAAATGTTTTCCTTCATCTCTGCTCCCAAGGGTCGACCGTCTATTCTGAGGCTAAATTTAAGAACCCGACTTGGATGATGAGCGGACCGACCCACAAACACCCTCCCACCCGCCCACAACACTACCGGCGACGGACGGACACACCCCACCCACCCAATACCGGATTGCCTGCCATTTATTTGGTCGTTACCTCTCCCGCCTCAGCATCTCGGCCCGGGCTTCACGGGCTCGGCAGAGAATTCCGGTGTTGGACTGGGAAGCGTCTTGCAGGGTCTCGCAGCCATCTTCCCCGTGGCTGGCAGTCGCAGCCCCCGAGCTCCCTTCTGGAAGAGCCTCCTTTGAGGAGCCTCGGGACAGCTCGTCCAGGGAGCGTTTCATTTTTCCGGAAGATCAGAGCGAGAGAGAGAAATCTCCCCGTCAGACCCGAGTTTTCCGATCGATCTCTGTCCCTCTGGAGAAAAGACAGAGAGAGAGAGAGAGCCCTGACAGGATTCCTGACCAGACACCCCCGGTCACGCCGACACAACTGGGAACTGATGTCCAGCAGTTTGACAGTTGAGCCCACGGGAATGGCGGGTTGGAATGGCGGTGGGTCTAGAAGTGTCGGTGGTTCTTTGCAGCTTACGTTTGAAGTGCAGCCACTATTGTGATGTGAGAACACCGGCATCCTCACCCAGGAGATAGAACGTAGAATAGTACAGCACAGTACAGGCCCTTCGGCCCACAATGTTGTGCCGACCCTCAAACCCTGCCTCCTATATAAGCCCCCAATTTAAATTCCTCCATATACCTGTCTAGTAGTCTCTTAAACTTCACTAGTGTATCTGCCTCCACCACGGACTCAGGCAGTGCATTCCACGCACCGACCACTCTCTGAGTAAAGAACCTTCCTCTAATATCCCCCTTGAACTTCCCACCCCTTACCTTAAAGCCATGTCCTCTTGTATTGAGCAGTGGTGCCCTGGAAAGAGGCACTGGCTATCCACTCTATCTATTCCTCTTATTATCTTGTACACCTCTATCATGTCTCCTCTCATCCTCCTTCTCTCCAAAGAGTAAAGCCCGAGCTCCCTTCATCTCTGATCATAATGCATACTCTCTAAACCAGGCAGCATCCTGGTAAATCTCCTCTGACATGGCCTCTTCTCATTGCTACCATCCAGAAGCCTGAAGGCTCACACTCAGCGATTCAGGAACAGCTTCTTTTCCTCTGCCATCAGATTTCTGAACAGACCATCAACCCAGGAACACTACCTCACCGTTTTTGCTCTCTTTCTGCACTACATATTTAATTTATTTAAAATAAATACTATAAACAATTAAATTTACAGGTCAACTTATATGAAGAGTACTGTGCAAATGTCTTAAGTATCCAAGACTTCTGAAGTGTACTGTCGTCATTTTATGTATTACACTGTACTGCTACTACAAAAAAAAACAAATTTCATGACATATGGGAGTGATGATAAACCTGATTCTGATACGGGTGTCTCCTGTGGACTGAGAGTGGGAAGGGGGGACCGGGAGAGGGGAATCATGATTGGGGGAGAGGGGAGGGAGTGGGAAACACCAGACGGACATTCTGCAATGATCAATAAACCAATTGTTTGGGATCAAATGACCAGTGGCGGCGCCGGAGATTTTTTCTTGCTGGGGCTACGGAGGGGCAAAATGATTCAGTGATGGTGCTGAGGGATGCACTGTACGGTCACATGTATTCGCAAGGCCAGACGCGTGGCGTTAAAAAGTCAGTTTCAAGCCGACTACAAATGCCTCCGTTGATCCACAAGCAACAGCAATTGATAGATCTAATATAGAAGTGAACTGTTACAGTGTCAACGGCATCGGAGACAACCGGGGCGACACGGAGCATAAACAAAACAAACAGAGCATCCGAGCACCAGCGGACAACGTGAATCACGCACCGATCCCGCAATCAGTGTCAAATGCGTGTTCACAACACCAACCCACCGCTATTCGCATCACATAGACAGCAATGCCAAAAGATACACCGTTATTAAAGTCAAATAAGGCAAACAACAGATGCAAGGCTTTACCAGGCGTACTCTGACCATGCAATACCCCAATTAATTCGGCTATTGAATTTAAACAAAAATCAACAGAATCACCGCTTGGAAGTCTAAACAAAACCAGTAGGCTTAATAGCAGTAAACGTAATATTTTAGGATTTGCAGTAAACATAAGGACTATGGGGTATCTACCACAAAATAATAATAACAATAATCAGCATTAGTCTTGGCCCAAACTTTTAAAAAATCAACTGCACTCACCATTAATGTTTTCAGAGAAGCGCAATCCGCCTGTTGTTGTGATCAATGATTTTCTGCATGTCAAGTGCCTGGTCCTCCGGCTGTTTATGGCCAACAGAGCCAAGTTGCTGCTCCGAGCATCGCCGCTGCTGTTCCTGAAGTAGTTTTTGACGCGTCTGAGGCGAGAGAAACTCGGTTCGCATGAGGACCGACACTGACCCGGACACGCGTTCTCATCAATAACACACCGGCCGGGCGAGTGTCTGTTCAATGCTTTTAAGAAGCGACTCTGCGTCCAACCCTTCAGCTGGAGTGAAGTGCAAGAATTCTTCAATTCAAATACCGCACCACCACTGACATTTGCTCCTGTTTACCCAAGTCTTTACCTTCATCCACCATGACGGCAAAATATCCAGCCTCCTTAATTTCTGCACTTATTTGATGTCTGACCATATCTGCCATAATACCCATAATTGCATTTTGGATATCGTGATGGGTGTTGTTTGCATTTCCAGGATTGTCCTCTATTTTTTTAGCTGCAGTCTAATCAAACTTCCCAATTACAGGGAGCAACTCAACAAAGTTTCCCCTATTGCCAGATCCATCATTCTCCCGGTGTCCTGGCCGGGCAACGCCTCGGCTCGCAGTACAGCGCAGAGACCCAACCACTGCTCGCATATACTCACCATTTTCTTGGACAATCTTTGCATGTCCTTTATCAAGCATATTTCCCAGCCTTGCACCGTCTTGTTTTCTCAATCTGAATTCGGCCCGCGCCTCCATCGCAAACTTATGGGCTGCACTGACACGGTGGGTTTTGAAAGCTGCTGTCGCTTTCCGCCAGTTGCGGTAACCGGAGACTCAGAATGGAGCCCATGTCCTCCACGCAGGAAATGCCTGCATGCCAAGCAGAAGGTAGCATCTTCTGTGAGTGAATATTCAAACCAGCCACGAATAAAACTCCTTTGCTGATTGCCAGACTTGCGAAGGGTCCTTCCTCAGGCTGCTGGCGAACAGTATTCCCACTCGCACTGAGACCTTCTCTTCCCAATCCCGCTCCATTTCCTGTCCCTCTCCTCCTCCGATGAACCGCTGCCGTCCTCATCCCCACTGACTCCTTTCTGCATCTCACTTTCGATTCAGACCGGCTCAGGCTGATCCCTCTGGATGAGCTCGATCCACCCATTTCTCACGCCCGCCAAAACCGTGCACGTGCCGGGCCCGCGCTCGCGTGTCAAAGCACCACGTGCGCGCGTGGCATCGGTTCGTCTCGCGAGAGCACGGGTCCGCGCCGGGACGGAGAGTCAGTGACGTCACCACCTCCAGTGACTGGGATCAGCTGAACTGATCTGAGGACAAGGAGCGAATAAGCAGAAGTGCAGAGTGCACCCGACAGAGTTTATAACTTCATTGCTGCGTGGGTGCTATGGCAATTGGGGGCGCTGTCTCACTAGATCAACCAGAGAAACAAGCTGTATTCAAAACTATTCAGAGAAAGCAAAGCAGCTGCAGTCAATGTCTTGGTGGGGCTATTGCAATTTCTGATGGGGCTACAGCCCCAGCTAGCACCACCTCAGCGCCGCCCCTGCAAATGACCTTGCCTGGTGTCTCAGGGCTGGGTGTGTCTGCACCCGCACTGCCCACCGCTTCTGGCACTCCTCTGCCGCTTGTCCTACACCCCTCCCGTGGCCATTCACAACATCTTGTGCTCCTGCCAGATTTACAAACTTGCTCTCTGCTACACGTTGACAAATGTAGTACGTGCAAAAATCTCAGACACCCAAGCTCTGTGTGTCTAAGACTGATGCACAGTAGGATATATATTCCTTATTGCAATTTATTACTATTGTGTATATTATTATTCTGTACTTTATTATCAGTTAAGTCTGCACACTGATGAGTGTGTTTTTAAATGTTGCTGCTGCAACGAAAGAATTTCCTACTCCGGATCAATAAAGTACTTATCATTATTATTATTTATAGTATATTTTATGCATTGCAATGCACTTCTATCACAAAACAACGTATTTTACAAAATATATCAGTGGTATTAAATCTGGTTCTGATTATGATTGTAAAACAATCACATACCAAGGACTCAAAAATCACCTTTCAATAATGTTGGTAGAAGATTATGCCTGTCATGTTTGTAACTCAAAAATCAATCAAGAGAAAAATATGCGAGAAAACGTGTCTACTTCATTTTGCTTTTGTGAGGCGCTCACATGGGATGCGGTGACGTAATAACATGTGCCATTTGCATAACCCGTAATGGATTATGTAAACAACAAAGAATGCTTAATCAAAAATATATTTACAACATTACTCCAATATTAAACACACTATAATGCCCTGCTGTAAGGGGAAGTGGAATCTCCATTTCTCATATTGTCCAAAAGCCCCACAACAGGGCAACAGGCCTCTCAGTGCCACAGGGAAACTAAATCCTTTGCTTGATGAGCGTTGAAACCCACAGCCTCCTTAAGTACAATCAATTCTACCATTGAACGATGACACTTTGAAGGGATCGTTCTGGTGCTATTGCTGCACTTCTAATCTCCCATGCCATCCCCACTCCTCGATGAGCAGACTGCTGACACCCCACCCACAGTGCAGCCTTTCTGTCGGGTAGGAGTTCAGAAGAACTAAAAGTAAAAGGTGCTGAAAGTACTCCAAATGTTTTGACCAAAGTATCGGGCAGGAGGCACAGGAGCCTTAGGTCCCACCCTGCCAGGTTCAATCACACTATAAACATCAGGCTGCTGAACCAGTGTGGATAACTTCACCTGCCTCAACACTGAACTGATTCCACAACCCACAGACTCACTTTCAAGGACTCTACAACTCATGTTCTCAGTATTACTTCTTTACTTTTTATATTTGCGCAGTATTCCCTCTTTTGCACATTGGTTGTTTGTCAGTCTGTGTTATTTACAGCTTTTCATAAACTCGATGGTATTTCTTTATTTTCCTGTAAATACCTGCAATAAAATAAACCTCAAGGTAGTACAAGACATGGCGACAGATAGGTACTTTGATAACAAATTCAGTTTGGACTTTGACTTTGACAGAAGTTCCTCAACTAGTGAAATCAGAAACACGGGGATTCTGCAGTTGCTGGAAATCTTGAAGGACACACACAAAATGGCGGACGAATACTGAAGGGCCTCTGAACAAAACCTATTTACTCACTACCTGAGAGCAGCATTGACGGTCCCCCATCTCTGTCTGTGTAGAAGGACTCTTCATCGCTGTTCCCATAACATAAAGATTCTGTACCCTCAAAATTCCAACAATTGGTACTAGAACGTACAATCATCACAGCGATATTTGATTCTGCGCTTCACACTCCCTGGATTACAGATATTAAGTATTATAAATATTAAAAATAGTTAAAATTAGTAAATATTAGCTCCTGAAGCTTCTCCCGGAGGGAAGAGGGACGAAAAGTCTGTTGGCTGCGTGGGTCGTGTCCTTGATTATCCTGGCAGCACTGCTCCGACAGCGTGCGGTGTAAAGTGAGTCCACGGACTCACTTTTGGTTTGTGTGATGTGCTGCACCGTGTTCATGATCTTCTGCAGCTTCTTTCAGACTTGAACAGGACAACTTCCATACCAGATTGTGATGCACCCCAGAGGAATGCTTTCTGCAGTGCATTTATAAAAATTAATGAGGGTTTTAGGGGACAGGTCAAATTTCTTTAGTTTTCTCAGGAAGTAAAGGTGCTGGTGGGCCTTCTTGGCAGTGAACTCTGCTTGGTTGGACTAAGTCAGGCCATTTGTGATATTGACCCCAAGGAACTTAAAGCTTTTGACCTGTTCCACTTGCGCACCACTGATGTAAATTGGGTCGTGCGGTCTGCTACTCCTTCTGAAGTCAACAACCAATTCCTTCGTCTTGCTGACGTTGAGGGATAGGTTATTGTCTTTGCACCATGCCACCAGGTTCTTAATTTCCTCTCTGTACTCAAACTCACCATTACCCGAGATACGGCCTACAATTGTTGTGTCAATTATATTGAAACTAATGGCATTGTGATCACTGGACCTGACGTGCTCCCCAACACATACCTCTGTCACCTGCCCTATCTCATTCTCTAACAGGAGATCCAACACTGCCCTGTCTCTAGCTGGTATCTCTATGTATTGCTGCAAAAAACTACATTGCACACATTTTACAAACTCCAAACCATCCAGCCCTTTTACAGAATGGGTTCCCAGTCTATGTGTGGAAAATTAAAATCTCCCACAATCACAACCCTGTGCTTACTACAAATATCTGCTATCTCCTTACAAATGTGCTCGTCCAATTCTTGCTCCCCATTAGGTGGTCTATAATACACCACTACAAGCGTTACTACATCTTTCCCATTCCTCAATTCCACCCAAATAGCCTCCCTAGACGAGTCCTCTAATCCATCCTGGTCATAATGGTCTGTGGACTCAGAGAGGGGGTGGGACACAGTCAGGGGATGTGTGATGGTCCGTGGTCTCGGGGGGGGGGTGGAGAGGGGCGGGACACAGTCAGGGGACGTTTGATGGTCCGTGGTCTCAGAGAGGAGTGGGACACAGTCAGGGGACGTGTGACGGTCCGTGGTCTCAGAGAGGGGGTGGGACACGGTCAGGGGACGTGTGATGGTCCATGGTCTCAGAGAGGGGGTGGGACACAGTCAGGGGACGTGTGATGGTCCGTGGTCTCAGAGAGGGGGTGGGACACGGTCAGGGGACGTGTGATGGTCCGTGGTCTCAGAGACGGGGTGGGGGAGACGGGACACGATCAGGGGACGTGTGATGGTCCGTGGTCTCAGAGAGGGGGTGGGACATGGTCAGGGGACGTGTGATGGTCCATGGTCTCAGAGACGGGGTGGGGGAGACGGGACACGATCAGGGGACGTGTGATGGTCCGTGGTCTCAGAGAGGAGTGGGACACTGTCAGGGGACGTGTGATGGTCCGTGGTCTCAGGGAGGGGGTGGGACATGGTCAGGGGACATGTAATAATCTGTGGTCTCAAAGAGGGGTGGGACACAGTCAGGGGACGTGTGATGGTCCGTGGTCTCAAAGAGGGGTGGGACACGGTCAGGGGACGTGTAATGCTCTGTGGTATCAGAGAGGGGTGGGACACGGTCAGGGAACGTGTGATGGTCCGTGGTCTCAGAGAGGGGGTGGCACATGGTCATGAGACGTGTGATGGTCCGTGGTCTCAGAGAGGGGGTGGGACACCGTCAGGGGATGTGTGATGGTCCGTGGTCTCAGAGAGGGGTGGGGTGGAGAGGGACGGGACGTGTGACGGTCCGTGGTCTCAGAGAGGGGGTGGAACACGGTCAGGGGACGTGTGACGGTCCGTGCTCTCAGAGAAGGGGTGGGACACGGTCAGGGGACTTGTGATGGTCCGTGGTCTCAGAGGGCGGGGTGGGGGAGACGGGACACTGTCAGGGGACGTGAAATGATCCGTGGTCTCAGAGAGGGGGTGGGACACCGTCAGGGGACGTGTGACGGTCCGTGGTCTCAGAGAGCGGGTGGGACACGGTCAGGGGATGTGTGATGGTCGGTGGTCTCAGCGAGGGGGTGGGGGATGGTCAGGGGATGTGTGATGGTCTGTGGTCTCAGAGAGGGGGGTTGGGGAGATGAGAGTGAGGGAAGGAGAGGAGGAGATTGAGGGATGGAGGGAGAGGGGGAGAGTGAGGGAGCAAGGGAGAGTGTGGTACGGAGGGGTAGAGTGAGGGAGGGAGAGGGGAGAGTGAGGGAAGGAGAGGGGAGAGTTTGGAAGGGAGGGAGGAAGAGGGGGAGAGTGGGGGAGGGGGAGAGTGAAGGAGAGGGGAGTGTGAGGGAGAGAGTGAAGGAGGGAGAGGAAGAGACTGAGGGAGAAAGGAAGAGTGAGGGAGGGAGGGAGAGGGAGGGGAGAGTGAGGGGAGAGTGAGGGGAGAGTGAGGGAGGGAGGGAAGGAGGGAGAGACTGAGGGTGGGAGGGTAGAGTGAGGGAGGGAGAGGGGAGAGGGAGGATGGGAGGGAGAGGGGAGAGGGAGGGTGGGATGGGGAGTGTGAAGGAGGAAGGGAGAGTGAGGGAGTGAGGCAGAGGGGCAGAGTGAGGGAGTGTGATGGAAGGTGGGAGGGGGAGTGTGAGAGAGGGAGGGAGAGGGAGAGTGAGGGAGTGAGATAGAGGGGTATAGTGAGGGAGGGAGGGAGAGTGAGTGAGACGGGGAGTGTGAGGGAGGGAGAGGAGGGTGAGGGAGAGGAGGAGAGTGAGGGAGGGTGAGGGAGAGGGGAGAGTGAGGGAGACGGGGAGATTGAGGGAGGGAGGGAGAGGGGGAGATTCAGGGAGTGAGGGAGAGGAGGAGAGTGAGGGAGGGAATGGAGGAGAGTGAGTGAGGGTGAGATTGAGAGGAGAGGGGAGAGTGAGGGAGGGAGGGTGAGGGGAGAGTGAGGGAGACAGGGGCGAGTGAGGGAGGGAGGGAGGGAGAGACTGAGGGTGGGAGGGTAGAGTGAGGGAGGGAGAGGGGAGAGGGAGGATGGGAGGGAGAGGGGAGAGGGAGGATGGGAGGGAGAGGGAGAGTGAGGGAGTGAGGCAGAGGGGGAGAGTGAGGAGGAGAGTGAGGGAGGGAGGGGGAGAGTGAGAGAGGGAGAGGGGAGAGTGAGGGAGAGTGAGAGTGAGGGGGAGAGGAGGAGAGTGAGGGAGGGGGGAGAGTGACGGAGGGAGAGGGGAGAGTGAGGGAGAGTGAGAGGGGGACGGGAGGGTGAGGGAGAGATGGGGAGATTGAGAGAGGGGGAGAGTGAGGGAGGGAGAGGGGAGAGTGAGGGAGGGAGAGAGGAGAGGGAGGGTGGGACGGGGAGTGTGAAGGAGGAAGGGAGAGTGAGGGAGTGAGGCAGACAGGTATAGTGAGGGAGGGAGGTAGAGTGAGTGAGACGGGGAATGTGAGGGAGGGAGAGGAGGATGGGGAGGGAGAGGGGAGAGAGAGGAGGGTGAGGGAGATGGAAGAGTGAGGGAGGGAGGGAGAAAGTGAGGGAGGGAGGGAGAAAGTGAGGGAATGGAGGAGGGTGAGATTGAGAGAAGGAGAGGGGAGAGTGAGAGGAGGGAGAGGGGAGAATGAGGGAGGGAGGGGGAGAGTGAGGAAAGGAGGGAGAGGGGGAGAGTGAGGGAATGTGGCAGAGGGGAGAGTGAGGGAGTGTGGCAGAGGGGAGAGTGAGGGAGTGTGGCAGAGGGAGAGTGAGAGGGGAGGTAGAGTGAAGGAGGGAGAGTGAGGAAGGAGCGAGACAGAGAGTGAGGGGGAGGGTAGAGTGAGTGAGGGAAGGGGAGACGGAGGGAGATAGAGGGGAGAGTGAAGGGGAGGGGTAGAGTGAGTGAGGGAGGGGGAGAGGGAGGGAGAGAGAGGGGGTGAGGGGGGAGGGGTAGAGTGAGTGAGGGAGGGGGAGAGGGAGGGAGAGAGGGGAGAGTGAGGGGAGGGGTAGAGTGAGTGAGGGAGGGGGAGAGAGGGGAGAGTGAGGGGAGGGGTAGAGTGAGTGAGGGAGGGGAGAGGGAGGGAGGCAGATTGAGGGATAGATGGAAAGGGGGAGAGTGGGGGAAGGAGAGAGGAGAGGAGAAGATTCAGGGAGGAAGAGGGGAGAGTGTGGGAGGGAGGGGGAGAGTGAGGGAGGGTGAGGGAGAGTGAGGGAAAGGGGACAGTGAGGGAGGGAGGGAGAGGGGAGAGTGAGGGATGGAGAGGGACTGTGAGGCAGGGAGATGAGGAGAGTGAGAGAAGGAGGGAAAGAGTGAGGGAGGGAGAGGGAGAGAGTGAGGGAGGGAGAGGGGAAAGTGATGGAGAGGGGAAGGGGAGGGTTAGGGGGAGCTTCAGGGAGGGAGGGAGGGAGAGGGGGAGAGTGAGGGAGTGTGGCAGAGGGGGAGAGTGAGGGAGGCAGGGAGTGGTGGAGGGAGTGGGAGAGTGAGGGAGGGGGCGAGTGAGGGAGAGGGGAGAGTGAGGGAAGGTGGGGGAGAATGAGGGAGGGAGAGGGGGAGTGTGAGGGAGTGTGGCAGGGGGGAGAGTGAGGGAGGGATGCAGAAAGTGAGGGGGAGAGGGGGAGAGTGAGGGAGAGTGTGAGAGGGGAGAGTGAGGGAGGGAGAGGGGGAGTGTGAGGGCAGGAGAGGGAGAGTCAGGAAGAGAGGGAGTGAGGGAGGGAGGGGGAGAGTGAGGAAGAGGGGGAGGGGAGGGAGAGGGCGAGAGTGAGGGAGGGAGAATGAGAGGGAGAGTGAGGGAGGGAGAAGCGAGAGTGAGAGGAGGGGAGAGTGGCAGAGGGGGATAGTGAGGGAGGAGGAGGGGATAGTGAGGGAGGGAGAGGGGAGAGTGAGGGAGGGAGCGAGGGAGAGGGGAGAGTGCGGGAAGGAGGTTGAGGGGGAGAGTTAGGGAGGGAGAGGGAGAGAGTGAGGGAGGGAGAGGGGAAAGTGATGGAGAGGGGAAGGGGAGGGTTAGGGGGAGATTGAGGGAGGGAGGGAGGGAGAGGGGGAGAGTCAGGGAGTGTGGCAGAGGGGGAGAGTGAGGGAGGCAGGGAGTGGTGGAGGGAGTGGGAGAGTGAGGGAGGGGGCGAGTGAGGGAGAGGGGAGAGTGAGGGAAGGTGGGGGAGAATGAGGGAGGGAGAGGGGGAGTGTGAGGGAGTGTGGCAGAGGGGGAGAGTGAGGGAGGCAGGGAGTGGTGGAGGGAGTGGGAGAGTGAGGGAGGGGGCGAGTGAGGGAGAGGGGAGAGTGAGGGAAGGTGGGGGAGAATGAGGGAGGGAGAGGGGGAGTGTGAGGGAGTGTGGCAGGGGGGGAGAGTGAGGGAGGCAGGGAGTGGTGGAGGGAGTGGGAGAGTGAGGGAGGGGGCGAGTGAGGGAGAGGGGAGAGTGAGGGAAGGTGGGGGAGAATGAGGGAGGGAGAGGGGGAGTGTGAGGGAGTGTGGCAGAGGGGGAGAGTGAGGGAGGCAGGGAGTGGTGGAGGGAGTGGGAGAGTGAGGGAGGGGGCGAGTGAGGGAGAGGGGAGAGTGAGGGAAGGTGGGGGAGAATGAGGGAGGGAGAGGGGGAGTGTGAGGGAGTGTGGCAGGGGGGAGAGTGAGGGAGGGATGCAGAAAGTGAGGGGGAGAGGGGGAGAGTGAGGGAGAGGGGGAGAGTGAGGGAGAGTGTGAGAGGGGAGAGTGAGGGAGGGAGAGGGGGAGTGTGAGGGCAGGAGAGGGAGAGTCAGGAAGAGAGGGAGTGAGGGAGGGAGGGGGAGAGTGAGGAAGAGGGGGAGGGGAGGGAGAGGGCGAGAGTGAGGGAGGGAGAATGAGAGGGAGAGTGAGGGAGGGAGAAGCGAGAGTGAGAGAAGGAGGGGAGAGTGGCAGAGGGGGATAGTGAGGGAGGAGGAGGGGATAGTGAGCGAGGGAGAGGGGAGAGTGCGGGAAGGAGGTTGAGGGGGAGAGTTAGGGAGGGAAGGAGAGAGGAGGAGAGTCAGGGAGGGGAGAGTGAGGGAGGGACAGAGTGATGGGGAGATGGTGAGAGTGAGAGAGGGAGAGGGTGAGAGTGAGGGAGGGGGGAGAGTGAGGGAGGGAGAGGGGGAGAGTGCAGGAAGGAGGTTGAGGAGAGAGTGAGGGAGGGAGAGAGTGATGGGGAGAGGGTGAGTGAGGGAGGGAGAGGGGGAGAGTGAGGGAGGGAGGGGACAGTGATGGAGGGAGGGAGAGAGTGTGAGAGAGGGAGGGAGACAGAGAGTGTGGGATGGAGGGGGAGAGTGAGGGAGGGAGGGAGAGGGGGAGAGTGATGGAGGGAGAGGGAGAGTGTGAGAGAGGGAGGGAGTGTGAGGGAGGGAAAGGGGAGAGTGTGGGATGGAGGGGGAGAGTGAGGGAGGGAGGAAAGGAGAGGGGGAGAGTGAGGGAGTGTGGCAGAGGGGAGAGTGAGAGGGGAGGTAGAGTGAGGGAGGGAGAGGGAGAGTGAGGGAGGGAGAGGGAGAGTGAGGGAGGGAGGGGGTAAGCGAGGGAGGGAGGGGGTAAGTGAGGGAGGGGGCGAGTGAGGGAGGGTCGAGTGAGGGAGGGGGAGAGTGAGGGAGGGGGAGAGTGAGGGAGGGGGAGAGTGAGGGAGGGGGCAGAGAAAATGAGGGAGAGTGAGAGAGGGAGAGTGCAGGAGGGAGAGGGAAACTGTGAGGGAGGGAGAGGGAGAGTGAGGGAGGGAGAGGAAGAGCGTGAGGGAGGGGGGAGAAAGGGAGAGTGAGGGAGGGAGAGGGGAAGAGTGAGGCACTGGAGCCTCAGGTCCCACACCACAAGGTTCAGGAATACTTATTACCCTCTCAAACAGAAGGAAGGATTTACAGAAACGTTAGAACCCACACTACCAGGTTCAGAAACAGTTATTACCCCTCAAGCATCAGCACGGAGGTACGGGAGCCTCAGGATCCGCACCACCAGGTTCAGGAACAGTTATTACCCCCCAACCATCAGGAAGAAGGCACTGTAGCCTGAGGTCCCAGACTAGCTGGTTCAGGAATAGTTATTACCCCTCAAACAGAAGGAAGGATTTACAGGAACGTTAGAACCCACACCACCAGGTTCAGTAACAGTTATTACCCCTCAACCATCAAGGAGAAGACACAGGAGCCTCAGGTCCTACAACAGCAGTTCCACAAACAATTATTACTCACACAACCATGAGGTAGGAGGCACAAGAGGCTTATGACTCACACCACTAGATTCGGGAACAGTTATTACCCCCTGAACCATCAGGAAGGAGGCACAGGAGCCTCAGGACCTGCACCACCAGGTTCAGGAATGGTTATTACCCCTCAACCATCAGGAAAAAGGGACTGGAGCCTCAGGTCGCACACCACAAGGTTCAGGAATACTTATTACCCCCTGAAACATAAGGAAGGAATGACGGGAACATTAGAACCCACACCACCAGGTTCAGAAACAGTTATTACCCGTCAATCATCAGGAAGGAGGTACAGGAGCCTCAGGTCCCACATGACCAGGTTCATAAACAGTTATTACCCCTCAACTACCAGGAAGGAGGTACAGGAAAGTCAGGACCTACATCATCAGGTTCAGGAACAGTTATTACCCCTTAACCATCAGTACGGAGGGACAGGAGCCTCAGGTCCCTCACCACCAGGTTCAGAGACAGTTATTAGCCCTCAACCATCAATAAGGAGGTACAGGAGCCTCAGGTCCCACACAACCATGTTCAGGAAGAGTTATTACCCCTCAACCATCAGGATGGACGTACAGGAGCCTTAGGTCCCACACCGCCAGGTTTAGGAATAGTTACTACCCCCTCAACCATCAGCACGGAGGTACAGGAGACTCAGGAACAACAACACCAGCTTCAGGAACAGTTACTACTCCTCAACAGTAAGGGAAGGAAGTACAGGAGCCTCAGATCCAACACCACCAGTTTAGGAACAGTTATTACCCCCTCAGCCATCAGGAGGGAGCGACAGGAGCCTCAGGTCCCACACCACCAGGTTCAGAGACAGTTATTAGCCTTCAACCATCAGTATGGAGGTACAAGACCCTCAGGTACCACAAGACCAAGGTTCAGAAACAGTTATTACCCCTCAACCATCAGGAGGGAGCGACAGGAGCCTCAGGTCCCACACCACCAGGTTCAGAGACAGTTATTAGCCCTCAACCATCAGTATGGAGGTACAAGTCCCTCAGGTACCACAAGACCAAGGTTCAGAAACAGTTATTACCCCTCAACCATCAGGAAGGAGGTACAGGAGTCTCAGGTCCCACATCACCAGGTTCATAGACAGTTAGTAGCCCTCAACCATCAATAAGGATGTACAGGAGCCCCAGGTCCCACACCACATGTTCAGGAACAGTTATTACCCCTCAACCATCAGGAAGGAGGTACAGGAATGGCAGGACCCACATCACCAGGTTCAGGAGCAGTTGTTACTCCTCAACGATAAGTGAAGGAGGTACAGGAGCCTCAGGTCCCACACCACCAGGTTCAGGAACAGTTATTACCTTTCAACTATGAGGAAGGAGGTACAAGAGCCTCAGGACCCGCACCACCAGGTTCAGGAACAGTTATTACCCCCCAACCATCAGGAAAAAGGCACTGGAGCCTCAGGACCCACACCACCAGGTTCAGGAACAGTTATTACCTTTCAACTATGAGGAAGAGGGTACAGGAGCCTCAGAACCCATACCACCAGGTTCAGGAACAGTTATTACCCCCCAACCATCAGGAAAAAGGCACTGGAGCCTCAGGTCCCACACCACAAGGTTCAGGAATACTTATTACCCTCTCAAACAGAAGGAAGGATTTACAGGAACGTTAGAACCCATACCGCCAGGTTCAGAAACAGTTATTACCCCTCAACGATCAGGAAGGAAGCACAGGAGCCTCAGGTCCCACCCCACCAGGTTCAGGAACAGTCATTACCCCTCAACCATCAAGGAGGGGGTACAGGAGCCTCAGTGCCCACCCCACCAGGTTCAGGAACAGTCATTACCCATCAACCATCAGGAAGGAGGTACAGGAATGGCAGGACCCACATCACCAGGTTCAGGAGCAGTTATTACTCCTCAACGATAAGTGGAGGTGATACAGGAGCCTCAGGACCCACACCAGTAGGTTCAGGAACACTTATTACCCCTCAAACATCAGGAAGAAGGCACTGGAGCCTCAGGTCCCACACCACAAGGTTCAGGAACATTTATTACCCCTCAACCATCAGGACGGATGTACAGGAGCCTTATGTCCCACACCACCAGGTTCAGAAACAGTTGTTACCCCTCAGCCATCAGGACAGATGTGAAGGAGCTTCATAAGCCACACCACCAGGTTCAGGAACAGTTGTTACTCCTCAACCATCAGGAAGGAGGTACAGGGGCCTCAGTGCCCACCCCATGAGGTTCAGGAACATTTATTACCCCTCAACCATTAGAAAGGAGCACAGGTAGAATAATTTGCACATGGCACATTTAGATGGAGACATGACGTAAAGGATTTTTTTCTCCTCATGTATGTGAAGGATGTAAGAAATAAAGTCAATTCTTTATAATTTTTGAATGTTTTTCATATGTTGAGTCCTGACAAACACACCACAGCAAGTTCCTAGTACAGGAAAACGTAATATTTAATCCCTGATCCTTTATTTTCCCTCTCAACCCCAGTCTCCAGCTTTCTCCCCATAACCTCTGAAGCTCTGACTCGACAAGGCGGCACCAACCCCGCTTTGGCCTCGTCCGCCATCTTGTGACAACGCATTCCCCAGACTCGGCGCCCTCTGGCCGAGGAGGGCCCTCCGCAGGCAGCACTGCAGTACATAAGCGAGCCCTTCGGCCCATCTAGTCCATGGTGGAAATGTTTTCCTTCATCTCTGCTCCCAAGGGTCGACCGTCTATTCTGAGGCTAAATTTAAGAACTCGACTTGGATGATGAGCGGACCGACCCATAAACACCCTCCCACCCGCCCACAACACTACCGGCGACGGACAAACACACCCCACCCACCCAATACCGGATTGCCCGCCATTTATTTGGTCGTTACCTCTCCCGCCTCATCATCTCGGCCCGGGCTTCACGGGCTTGGCAGAGAATTCCGGTGTCGGTTTGGGAAGCGTCTTGCAGGGTCTCGCAGCCATCTTCCCCGTGGCTGGCAGTCGCAGCCCCCGAGCTCCCTTCTGGAAGACCCTTCTTTGAGGAGCCTCGGGACAGCTCATCAGGGAGCGTTTCATTTTTCCGGAAGATCAGAGCGAGAGAGAGAAATCTCCCCGTCAGACCCGAGGCAAAGCAACAGATTCGGCTGCGCTTTTGGTCCGAATGGGGCCGAGGCCAGTCACCGACACCAGGCATGGTTGGCCGGTCAGTTAGACTCCGCCACAGGCCGAGCTCCTGGCTCGGGAACCGAAAGGGGTCCCAATAATTCCGCGCCAGGTGGGACTCGCTCTCCTCGCAACCTCAAACGGGGGCCACGGTAACGCCGCCAACGGCAAGGCGCCATGACACCTCGGGGTGCTCCGAAGTTCTCATGGCCCCTTCCGGCTCTCCTAATTTCATTCTCAAACTCCTTCCTGCTGGCTTTATAATCTTCCAGATCTCCATCACTACATAGTTTCTTAAACCTTTCGTAAGCTTTTCTTCTTGACTAGATTTACAACAGCCTTTCTACGCCACAGTTCCTGTTACCGACCGTCCTTTCCCTGTCTCATTGGAACGTCTCTAAGCAGAACTCCACGCAAATATCCCCTCAGCATTTGCCACACTTCACCGTAGATTTCCCTGAGAATCTCTGTTCCCAATTTCTGCTTCCAAGTTCCTGCCTGATAGCCTCATATTCCCCCTTACTCCAATTAAACGTTTTCCTAACTTGTCTGTTACTATCCCTCTCCAATGCTGTGGTAAGGGAGATAGGAATTCTGATCACAGGAGATAGAATTGTCCGCACAGAAACGTCAGATTGACCATCAAACCCCAAACACCCCCCAATCCCCTCTCTCA
This sequence comes from Mobula hypostoma, assembly GCF_963921235.1. Taxonomy (NCBI): domain Eukaryota; kingdom Metazoa; phylum Chordata; class Chondrichthyes; order Myliobatiformes; family Myliobatidae; genus Mobula; species Mobula hypostoma. The sequence goes on from NC_086106.1 coordinate 27,736,708, forward strand.
CACAAAATTTAACAGATCATCCACACAGAAACGTGAGATTGAACATCAAACCCCAATCCCCTCCCTCACACAAAACCGTACAGATCATCCACAGGGAAACGTCAGATTGACCATCAAACCCCAAACACCCCCCAAACCCCTCCACTTCACAAAAACTAACAGATCATCCACACAAAAACGTTAGATTGAACATCAAACCCCAAACCGCCCCCGAATCCCCTCCCTCACACAAAAACCAACAGATCGTCCACAGGGAAACGTCAGATTGAAAATCAAACCACAATCTCCCAAATCCCCTCCAATACACAAAAACTAACAGATCATCCACAGGGAAACTCAGATTGACCATCAAACCCAAATTCTACACCCCCCCCCCGAATCCCCTCCACCTCACAAAAGCTAACAGATCATCCACACAAAAACGTCAGATTGAACATCAAATCCCAAACCCCCCCAATCCCCTCCCTCACACAAAAACTAACTGATTGTCCACACAGAAACGTCAGATTGAACATCAATCCACAACCCCCCCCCTTCCCCTATCTCCCCCACACAAAAACAGTAGAAGTGATTTGGACATTTCATTTATTCTCTTTGGTTAATGTGTTAGGCAGTTGTTGGGATATAATTTTACTGCTCACAGATGTTTCTGCCCCACTCTGGTGGATTTTCCGTTCATGGGAGTTATATGATTTTTCCATCTGTGTTCCAGCAAGTTGGGCACACTATGAAATGTACACCCTTTTATTGTATCACAGCCTGAACATTGATCCTATCACTGCTCAACTGTACCCCTGTTTTCTCTCCTCTTCCAGAACAGACTCGATGGGCTGAATGGCTTAATTCTGCTGTTTACAGTCTGTGCAAACATCTCGGGCGCCTGTATATAGTTGGGGTGCCCAAGACTTCTGCACACAGTATTGTGTTTGTCAATGTGCACTGAGAGCGTGCTTTTAAATCCGGCGGGAGCAAAGGGATGTTGGGAATTTTGCGTGTGGAATACCGCCGTAGGGGTGTGGGGACAGGTGGCAGAGAAGGTGTGTCTGGCGGGGGTACCGACACACCCGGCCCTGAGACACCAGGCAAGGTCATTTGATTCCAAACAATTGGTTTATCGATCATTACGGAATGTCTCTCTGATGCTTCCCACTCCCACCCTTTTCCCAACCATGATTCCCCTCTCCCTGCCCGACTTCCCACTCTCAGTCCACAATGGAGACCCACATCGGAATCAGGTTTATCGTCACTCATATATGTCATGAAACTTGTTTTATTTTGTGTGGCTACAGTGCAGTACAATACATAAAATTACTACAGTGTTCTGCAAATTTTTAACCTCCCTCGCTCTGTGTGTGTGTGTGTGTGTGTGTGTGTGTGTGTGTGTCTCTCTCTCTCTCTCTCACACACACACATATAATGTACACCTTGTGTGTTGTAAGATCTGTTGTTCTCAATATGAGAAACTGTGTCTGATTCCTAGTCCCAACTTTTTGACTGAATAGATGCCGAATGATTAATGTCAGGTTTTCATGAGATCCTGTCTGCCACCATTGTCCATCTTAAATGCTGGTCTGCTGCAGTGTTTCTGGCTGTTTTAAACAGCTTGTTCTCTGCAATTTCTTTTTCATTCCCTTTCATGTCACTTGTGTTTGAATTTCTTTCCTTGCACAGACTGATCCAAGTTGGTCTCATTTTCTTTGGTGATATATGAGGATCAGGTTTGATTAATTTTTTTTAAAAGCAATCCGTGTGTTCAGATCCTTCCCTCACCTCTCCAGCTGCCATCCCTGGATGACGGAACTGCTGGCTTTGTGGCCAAGTTTGTGGACGATACAAAGACGGGTAGTGGGGGCCGGTGGTGTTGAGGAAGCAGGGAGGACTTGGACAGATTAGGAGAATGGACAAAGAAGTGGCAGATGGAATGCAGTGTCGGGAAGTGTACAGACATGCACTTTGGTAGAAGGAGTAAAGGCATGGGCTATTTTCGAAACGGAGACAATTTTAAAAACCCGATGTACAGAGGGACTTGGGAGTTCTCACACAGGATTACCTAAAGGATAAGTTGCTGGATACGACAGCCGGGAGGAAGGCATATGTGATGTCGGCATTCATCCCGAGAGGACTAGAATACGAAAGCAAGGATGTGATAATGAGGCTTTATAGGGCACTGGTGAGGCCCCACTTGGAGTATTGTGAGCAATTTTGGGAGCCTTATCTGAGCAAGGATGTGCTGACATTAGAGAGGAGGTTCACGGGGATGATCCCAGGGATGGAAGGGTTAACGTGTGAGGAGCATTTGAATGCTCTGCTCTGGGCCTGTTCTCGCCAGAGTTGAGACGGGAGGATCTGACTGAAACCCGTCAGATAGTGAAAGGCCTCGACAGAGTGAACATGGTGGGCACAGCCTCAGAATAGAAGGTCCTCCCTTTAGAACAGAGATGAGAAGGAATTTCTTTTGGCAGAGGGTGATGAATCTGTGGAATTCATTTCACAGAATCACGGTCTTTGACCATGATTGTTCTTGGCATATTTTTCCTCAGAAGTAATTTGCCACTGCCGCCTTCCGGGTGGCGGGTGGAGATACGTCCCTACCAAAGGAGGTGTAAGGCACTCCTTCCCTCCACTAGCCTGCAGGTCACCCTTGGGCAGGGTGTAGCACCTGCTTAGCCCCCCCCCCCCCACACCCTCCCAGATCTAGGTCACATGAAGCCACAGGAGCAGGTGGTGGATGGTCATAAGAGCAGCCGGTGCAGATCACAAGTCCTGGTTATGCAACCACTGATGCCAGGCAGATAATCTCTGAAGAGTATTGATAATGGCTGCGGTCACCTGTCTTGTAAATAGCAAGGATGTCAAAAGATACAAGGAGGAGGCAGGGGAATGGGGTTGAGGGGGATAATACATTTTGAGGAGAGATTGAGTCGCCTGGGACTGGGACGAGAGTTCAGAAGAATGAGAAGAGATCTTACAGAAACATATAAAATTATGAAAGGGATAGATAAGATAGAGGCAGGAAAGTTGTTTCCACTGATAGGTGAGACTAGAACTAGGGGACATGGCCTCAAGATTCGGGGGAGTAGATTTAGGACAGAGATGAGGAGAAACTGCTTTTCCCAGAGGGTGGTGAATCCATGGAATTCTCTGCCCAATGAAGCAGTGGAAGCTACCCCAGTAAATAGATTGAAGACAAGGTTGGATAGATTTTTGCAGATCAGGGGAATTAAGGGTTATGGGGAAAAGTCAGGTTGGTGGAGATGAGTCCATGGCCAGATCAACCATGATCTTATTGAATGGTGGAGCAGGGTCGACAGGCCAGATGGCCTACTCCTGCTCCTATTTCTTGGGCTCTTATCAGCCTCGATGGAATGGTGGAGGAGATTTGAATTTGAATTTAAATTGCGTCTATTTAAATCTTGCATCCATCCCACAACGTGAGGGAGTAAAAATCTTTGACTCTATCGCAGTGTACAGACATGTGAATTTAAAAGTCTAATAGTTTGAAGAAGTTTGGTTCCTAAGGTTGTCAAGCCGAGGAGTGGTAATGGGGACAAGCTCCCACTACCCAAAGGTGCTCCTTACGGCATGTGACTCAAATAGCCTCTGACAACCAAGTTCAACTCCTGGCCTTCTCGTGTGGTTTAGCCTCTAAGCCCAGCGGAACTGTTTCTACTGACAGGAGAAGGGGCGAAGGTGGGTCCTACTGCCTTAAAACCAGTGCTTCAGGTAGATCGAGCTCATCAGCCTGGGAAGGCAGTCCATCTAAGAGAGGGAAAACTCTGCTTTCAAACCTCGGCTGCCTTGCGGCCATACCCACTCATGGGAAAGGCTTCGAGAGTAAATCCTGAGGACAGATCCGGAGCGGGAGTCCCTAAGGCAATCCGACACTGCCTTCAACCTCATTCTGGCAACTCCTGCGACGACACCGGTGCCAAGTTGTATCGGCCCTTGCCCTTCCCTTGGACAACGTCGGTGTCGTGGAGAGGGAAGACTTGCTGCATGGTCTTCAACTGCCGGTCTTCCATAAAACCTTGCCCAGGCCTGCGCCCTGGAAACCTTCCAGGCGTGGATCCGTGGTCACGTGAGACTAACGGATGCCACCACCTGTTTGAAGAAAGAAGCTGTCCCGTAGCCTATTGATCCTGGCTTTAATGCTGTGGTAATGAAGCAGCAGAAACAGTTTATGGTTGGGTGGGGGGTGACTGGTGTCCCCGATGATCTTCCTTTCTGCACCTGCTGCTGTAAATGTCCTCAATGGAGGGAAGTTCACATCCACAGATGTGCTGGGCTGTCCGTACTACTCTCTGCAGTGACCAGCAATCAAGGTTGGTGCAGTTCCCGTACCAGGCAGTGATACAGCCAGTCAGGATGCTCTCAATGGTGCCCCTGCAGAAGGTCTTGAGGATTTGGGGACTCGTGCCGAACCTCTTCAGTTGTCTGAGATGGAAGAGACGCTGTTGTGCTTTTTTTTGCCACATAGCCGGTGTGTACAATCCAGGTGAGATCTTTGGTGATATGTATACCGAGGAGCGTGAAACTACTCACCCTCCCAACTGTTGTCCCAAATGGCCTAATTCTGTTCCTACATCTGTGGTCTGGCATCATAAAGGTGTTTTTTTTCCCCTATGAAGGAGATCTCAGACACTGTGGCTAAATACGTTTTGTTTCTCTCTTTGTTGCTCAGTCCAGACACCATGAACGAAGAGTCATTGACTGGCACCTCTTCACTGTACTCCAGCACCTTCGCCCAAGTAATCTCTGTCAACGTAGAAAAGCAGTACACGAGAGACGTTGCTGTAAAATGCAATTACACCTTGACCCCCAGGATCACACCCCATAAGAACGACTGGATTGGAATTTTCAAGGTAAGAACCTCCCTCCCCCCCCCCCCCGCAAATACAAAATAGTAATCCATTTATCGATTTAGAGACACGGCACAGGATAGGCCCTTCGACCAGCCCCCACCGATTTTAAATCCAACCTCTCAACACACACAAACTGCTGGAGGAACTGCAGCACATCAGGCAGCACCCATGGAAAGGAGTAAAACTGGTGATGCTTTGGGCGGAGAGTCGTCTTCAGGACTGAGAAGGAAGGGGGGCGATGCCTGAATAAAATGGTGGGGGTGAGAGGGAGGCGGGGAGAGGCTAACTGGAAGGTGCTAGGTGAAGCCAGGTGGGTGGGAAAGGTCAGGGGGGCTTGAGAAGGAAGAGTCTGACTGGAGATGGAGAGTGGACCATTGGAGAAAGGGAAGGCAGGTGAGAAATGAAAGGTCAGAGCCGGGAATGAGGGTGGGGGGGAGTTTTTTTCACTGTAAGGAGAAATCAATGTTCATACCATCAGGTTGGAGGCTACCCAGATGGAATATGAATGTTGGGGCTCCCCCACCCTGAGGGTGGCCTCATCTTGGCACGAGAGGAGGCCATAGATCGACATGCGGGAATGGGAATTATCTTATTAACCTACCTGTCTTTGTTCTGTGTGAGGGACCCGGAGCACCGGGGGAAACCCACGAGCACACAGGAAGACCACACAAACGTGCTGACTGAGGATACGGGATTTTAACACCAATCCCAATGCCCCGAGCTGTAATAGCCTCACGCGAACCACTAGGCTACCATGGAGTCCCACCCCTTACTATTGTCACATGTACTGAGGGACATGTGGGTGGCGGGGTGGAGATGAATCTCTACCAAAGGAGGTGTGAGGCGCTGCTTCCCTCTGCTGGCCTGCTGGTCACCCCTGGGCAAGGTGTAGCACCTGCGTAGCCCCCACCCCCCGATCAGGGTCACATGAAAGCATGGGAGCGGGTGGTGGATGGTCGTATGAGCAGCCGGTGCAGATCACAAGTTCTGATTATGTGACTGCTGACGCCAGGCGGACAATCTCTGAAGAGTATTGATAATGTGGCTGGGGTGAGGTCACCTGTCTTGTAAAGACACTGGCCAGAAGAAGGCAATGGCAAACCACTTCTGTAGAAGAATTTGCCGAGAACAATCATGGTCATGGAAAGACCGTGATCGCCCACGTCATGCAACACGGCGCATGATGATGTTAGGTATATATATATGTACTGTATATAGGTAGGGGGCCCAAGACTTTTGCACAGTACTGTATTTGTCAATGTGGAGCGGAGAGTGAGTTTGTAAATCCGATGAGAGTAAAGGACGTTGGGAATGGCGAGGACGGAGCACTGCGGGAGGGGTGTGGGACAGGTGGCAGAGAAGGAGTGCCAGAGGCAGGTACAAACACACCCAGCCCTGAGAGACCAGGCAAGGTCATCTGATTGCAAACAATTGGTTTATTGATCATTACAGAATGTCCCTCTTGTACTTCCCGCTCCCTCCCCTCTCCCTTTCCCTTTTCCCAACCATGATTCCCCTCTCCCTGCCCCCTTCTACTCTCAGTCCACAATGGACACCCACATCAGAATCAGGTTTATTGTCACTCACATATGTCGTGAAATTTTATTCCTCATGGCAGCAGTACAGAATTGAGAGCTACAGAGTAGGACTTTGAAGAGATTTGGTATGTCAACAAATGCACTTGAAAACTTCTGTGGAGAGCATTCTGACACTGTCAGATATGGGGGTGGGGGCTACTGCATAGGACCGAAAGAAGCTGCAGAGGGTGGTAAATCAGTCGGCTCCATCTTGGGTACTAGTCTACGAAGTACCCAGGGCATCTTCAAGGAGCGGTGCCTCAGAAAGGCAGCGTCCATTATTAAGGACCTCCAGCACCCAGGGCATGCCCTTTTCTCACTGTTACAATCAGGTAGGAGGGACAGAAGCCTGACAGCACACACTCAGCGATTCAGGAACAGCTTCTTTCTCTGCCATCCGATTCCCAAATGGACATTGAACCCTTGGACACTACCTCGCTTTTTTAATATATATTATTTCTGTTTCTGCACATTCTATTCAACATGTATATACTGTAATTGATTTACTTATTTATTTTTCTTTTTTCCTTCTACACTACGTGTTGCATTGAACGGTCGCTCCTAATTGGACAAATTACACGACACATGCCGGTGATAATAAACCTGATTCTGTGTGATACATAAATTTACGACAGTACTGTGTAAAAGTCTTGGGCACCCCACTATATACCTGAGCCTTTTGCACAGTGCTTTATGTCCTGTAGTTTTGTCATCTGCCTGCACAGCTCTTTGGCTTTTAGCTATCCTTCCGTTTTGCCGCAGGTTGGACGGAGTACAGCTGGAGATTACCGCACGTTTGTTTGGGCTCCTGTCCCGAAGGAGGCCGGTCAGGTAGAACGCCAGCAGCAAGTAACGTTCGAAGGTAAGGGGAGTTTGAAAGCTTCCGATGCACCCAGCTTGCTCGTAGAGTGTTGCCCAAAAGAGGGACCTTAGATGCTGCAAGTCGATTCAGTTCCTCAGTGAAGTTACTGATTGATTCTCGGAACGCAGGAGAAGTCCACGATTGGTTAATGTCAAGTGTAAAGGAGAACAAAATAAATGTTACTCCAGATCTGATACAGGACAAAAAAAAACACAAGATAACCAACACAATAAGATAAAGAACACTGTAACTTAAAAAAAACAGAATAAATATAAAAACATAAGATAGCTTATATACACAGATTTCAAAATGGACATTCAACCCATGAACTCATTACTTTTTTTTGTAAATTTTCTGTTTTTTGCACTACTTGTTTAAATTTATCTATTTAATATACTGTACATATACTTGCTGTAATTCGCTTGTTATTGCACTGTGTCACTCCCGCAAAGTTAACAAATTCCATGACGTATGCCGGCGATGTTAAACCTGGTCCTGAGACAAAATTTAAAGAGTGCAAAATGAGAGCAAAGGAAGCAGCGAGGTGGTGTTCATGGGTTCAGTGTCCGTTCAGAAATCTGATGGCAGAGGGGAAGAAGCTGTTCCTGAATCATTGGGTGTGTGTCTTCAGGCTCCTGTACCTCCTCCCTGATGGCAGGGGGGAAGAAACTGTTCCTAAATCGCTGAGTGTGTGCCTTCAGGCTCCTGTACCTCCTTTCTGATGGCGGAGCAGAGGAGCTGTTCCTAAATCGCTGAGTGTGTGCCTTCAGGCTCCTGTACCTCCTCCCTGATGGTAGCAATGAGAAGAGGGCATGTCCTGGGTGATGGGGGGGTCCTTCATAATGGATGCCGTCTTTCTGAGGCATCACCTTTTGAAGATGTCCTTGATGCTGAGGGGGAGTGGGGTGGGCTATTTCCTATGTTGGAGCCGCCTGAGTTTGCAACCATCCGCAGTTGTTTCCAATCCTGTGCAGTGGCCCCTCCATACCAGACCAGTGATGCAGCCGGTTAGAATGCTCTCCATTAGTAGTAGAGCTACTAGGACTTGATGTTCAATTCTTTATGGTAAGTTGGCACTCTCGATGGTGGCAGTGGGCTTGGAGTGGTGACAAGGAGGGAGGGTAGGTACGTCATCGGGGTCATCAGGTGGGCATCCTCCTTCTTTGATGTTTCGTTGATAAGCCCACGACGTCTCCAGAGGGCTCAACGGTGCTACCTGGCGTCCCAGATACACCCCCCTCAGTTCCATACTCTCCTGTCTTCATCTTGCAGCCCAGTTGTTGTCTTTCCTTTTAATCCAAATCCAGTTGCTGCTTTCTTCTGCTGCGTTTGACAAGGACTTGATTGTTTGTTGGAGGGAGTGACCCCTCACCCCCATCTTCTTCAATAGACTGGTCGTAGATCTGGCAACGAATCCCCTGCATCCCACTTCTGCAGGGAAAATCTTGGTCTTCCAGCCCTTCTGGGCAGCTTCAGTTGCCAGTTCGGAGTACTTGGGCTTTTTCCTCTCATAAGCTTCTTCGACACCATCTTCCCATGGTACTGTCAATTCCACAATATATGCCAGCTTGGCTGTTGTGGACCACAGGACCATGTCTGGCCCGAGTGTTGTAGCTGCAATGTCTGGGGGAAACACAAGCTTTTTTTCCAAGTTCCAAGTCCACGTCCATTTTCCAATCCCGAGCAACCTGCAGCATGCTTACATCTTCTGATGTTATATGGTGCTCTGGAGGTTGGCCTGCTGGTACAAATCGTGTGATGTTGACATTTACTGCCAATGTTTGTGGGAGAGCATTTGTGGTGATTCGCCTCTGTTCCAAGGTTGATGTCAGCTGTCTGAGAACTTGGTTATGCCGCCAAGTGTACCGCCCCTGGGTGAGGCTCGTGGTGATCCTGTTAAAATGTGCCTTAGTGATCCAGGTGCTTGACAAAGGGAGCAAGCGGGGTCTCCTCCCCACCACTGGTTCAGATCTGGGGTGTGGGTAGGAGGTCATAAGTGGCTCTGATGACAAAACTTAGCCGGGATCCCTCCATCTCCCAGGTGTCACGCCAGCTAAGTTTCCTCTTTTCCAGGCTCTCCCAATTAGTCCAGTGGTCCTGCTTGGTCATTGAGACGGCCCTGGCGTGTCACTCTGCCTCCTCCTGTCTTCTCAACTCCTCCACCATGAGCCGTCCCTTCTGCACTGGTGTTGCCCTGTGCCATTGAGGAGCCTTTGGGACAAGCCCGAGCCCGGCTCTCCCATGTTGGACTTGGCCATCCACATCTCTGAAGTGAAGAGCAGACTTAGCACTCTGAACGGCTTCAGATGGAGTCCACATCCTCTCCGTTGCCACACAGGGGGCCACTGTTCGAATAACAGCATCTTCAGATTCAGTGAGTGCATTTGAATTCTTCCACAAGACTTGCAATTGGTAATTCCAATTTGCCGTTCCCTCACAGTCCAACAGGACCACCTTGCCAGATTGGGGAGAGGCTCAGGAGTAAACCCAGAGGGAAAATTCTGAAGCCGGAGTCCCTACATTGAGTTCAACACTAACTGGAAACTCCTCTGACATTGCCGGTGCCAAATTGTCGATCTCTGCTATTCCTTTGCATTCATCAGCTGCATGGAGAGAGCTAGCCTGCTGTGTGGGCAAGAACTTGCTTTCCGTGTTGTACTTCCCTGGCTTGCACATCATGTAGACAGCTGGGACACAACATCCATGGTCCATTCCGACCAATGGAGGACCTCCAGGTCTAGCTCATTAACAGACTCCTTCAGCGGACTGGAGGACAGTCTCCATATGAAAGACCGGAAGAACTTAAGACATTGGAGCAGAGTTAGGCCTTTCAGCCTATCGAGTCTGCTCCACTGTTTATCATGGCTGATCTATTTCCCTCTCAAACCTATTTTTCCTTTAACCTCTGACGCCCTATCTAATTATTTGGTGATGCGTTGCCTGAGCTGCCTATTCAAACATCCAATATCAGTCCATCCTTTCTGAGATAAAGGGCCCAAAAATGCACACCAGACTCCAGGTGAGGCCTCACTACTGCCTTATAAAGCCTCAGCATTACATCCTTACATGCAGAAAGACGGGAATCCTCTCTCTCTCTCACTCACGCTGACACCAAGCTGTCTGGCCAGGGCAAACATCTGCCAACAGGTTTGGTTGCTAACTTGAAAGCCAGCTCGCGTTCCCAACCTCCGAACCAAAGCCCCACTTGGGCTGAAGGCTAAAGCAGTGAAAAGACCCATTGGCGTGACCCTCAGACGTTCCTTCAAAGATATCCCTGCAGCTGAGGGCAGGAGTCCTTTCATAGAACATACAACAGTATAGTACAGGAACAGGCCCTTCGGCCCTCAATGTTGTGCCAGACCAATTAAATTAGTAATCAAATAGCTAACTAAGCTCATCTCTCCTGCCTACATAACGTCCATATCTCCCATCTTCCTCACATTCATGTGCCTATCTAAACGTCTCTTAAAAATCTCTGATGTATCTATCGCTACCACCAACGCAGGCACCCACCACTCTCTGTGTCAAAGATCCGCTCTCACATCTCTGAAATTACCCTCACTCACCTCCTCCTCTCCTTCGACTCCCCGCTCTGGTTCTCTGCCTGCTCTGGATCTTCTCATCTCGAACTGCCGACGGGACATGAACCGTCTCGACTTCATCACTCCTTCACTCCTCCACTGAACGCACTGCCCTCGACTCTCCCCGCACCAATCCCAACCTGACCATCAAACTGGCAGGCAAATGGGATGCTGTTGTATTGTGGCCCACTGACCTCTATTTTGCTGAGGCCAGGCGGCGACTCTCAGACACTTCCTCACACCTACCCCTCGAGGAGGACCCCACCCCACACCATCAGAAAACTGTCTCCGACACATCACTGACTTCATCCACTCTGGAGAACTCCCAACCACTGTTACCAAACACATAGTTCCCTTACCCTGCACTGCTCGCTTCTACCTCCCAACAAAGATCTACAGATCGGACTCTCCGGGTAGGCCTGTTGTCTCTGCCTGCTACTGCCCCACTGAACTCATGTCCTCATATCTTGATTCCATTCTATGCCCTACACAAAAAGCTGCCTGATACTCAGGAGAACATAGATGGGCCCCCGAGACCAGAACAGCACCTTATACAAAGTGGAAATTTCTCATCAGTCAAGCCTTGGAGTGAGACCATAAGCACCAGACTGCCACCTCCTACATAGGAACATAAGAAATAGGAAAAAGGAACAGGAGTAGGCCATCTTGCCCATCAAGCCTACTCCACCATTTAATAAGATCATGGCTGATCTGCCCATCGACTCATCTCCACCTACCTGCCTTTTCCCCGGAACCCAGCGGCCTCAATGACTACAGACCGGTGGCATTGACCTCCAACATCATGAAGACCCCAGAGAGACTTGTTCTGGAGCTGCTCTGGCCTATGGTCAGGCCACACTTAGATCCCCTCCACGTCGCCTACCAGCCCCAACTAGGAGTTGAGGATGCCCTCGTCTACCTGCTGAATCATGTCTACGCCCACCTAGACAAGCCAGCGAGCACTGTGAGAGTCATGTTTTTTTACTTCTCCAGTGCGTTCAACACCATCCGCCCTGCTCTGCTGGGGGAGAAGCTGACAGTGATGCAGGTGGATGCTTTCCTGGTGTCATGGATTCTTGATTACCTGACTAGTGGACCACAGTATGTGTGCTTGTGACACTGTGTGTCCGACAGAGTGATCAACAGCGCTGGGGCTCCACAGAGGACTGTCTTGTCTCCCTTTCTCTTCACCATTTACACCTCGGACTTCAACGACTGCACAGAGTCTTGTCATCTTCAGAAGTTTTCTGATGACTCTGCCATAGTTGGATGCATCAGCAAGGGAGATGAGGCTGAGTACAGGGCTACGGTAGGAAACTTTGTCACATGGTGTGAGCAGAATTATCTGCAGCTTAATGTGAAAAAGACTAAGTGGCTGGTGGTAGACCTGAGGAGAGCTAAGGTACCGGTGACCCCTGTTTCCATCCAGGGGGTCAGTGTGGACATGGTGGAGGATTACAAATACCTGGGGATACGAATTGACAATAAACTGGACTGGTCAAAGAAAACTGAGGCTGTCTACAAGAAGGGTCAGAGCCGTCTCTACTTCCTGAGGAGACTGTGGTCCTTTAACATCTGCCGGACGATGCTGAGGATGTTCTACGAGTCTGTGGTGGTCAGTGCGATCATGTTTGCTGTTGTGTGCTGGGGCAGCAGGCTGAGGGTAGCAGACACCAACAGAATCAACAAACTCATTCGTAAGGCCAGTGATGTTGTGGGGATGGAACTGGACTCTCTGATGGTGGTGTCTGAAAAGAGGATACTGTCCAAGTTGCATGCCATCTTGGACAATGTCTCCCATCCACTACATAATGTACTGGGTGGGCACAGGAGTACATTCAGCCAGAGACTCATTCCACCGAGATGCAGCACAGAGCGTCATAGGAAGTCATTCCTGCCTGTGACCATCAAACTTTACAACTCCTCCCTTGGAGGGTCAGACACCCTGAGCCAATAGGCTGGTCCTGGACTTATTTCCTGGCATAATTTACATATTACTACTTAAGTATTTATGGTTTTATTACTATTTATTATTTATGGTGCAACTGTAACGAAAACCAATTTTCCCCGGGATCAATAAAGTATGACTATGACGATGACTAATTCCCCTACTGTGCAAAAATCTATCCAACCTTGTCTTAAATATATTTACTGAGGTAGCTTCCACTGCTTCATTGGGCAAAGAATTCCACAGATTCACCACCCTCTGGGAAAAGCAGTTCCTCCTCATTTCCATCCTAAGTCACTTCCCCCAAATCTTCAGTCTATGTCCCCTAGTTCTAGTCTCACCTACCAGTGGAAACAATTTTCTTGCCTCTCTCTTATCTATCTCCTTCATAATTTTGTATGTGTCTGTACGATCTCCTCTCATTCTTCTGATTTCAGCGAGTACAGTCCCAGGCTACTCAATCTCTCCTCATCGTCTAAACTCCTCATCTCTGGAATCAACCTGGTGAACCTCCTCTGCACCGCCTCCAAAGCCAGTATATCCTTCCTCAAGTAAGGAGACCAGAACTGCACACAGTACTCCAGGTGCAGCCTCACCAGTACCCTGTAGAGTTGCAGCATAACCTTCCTGCTCTTCAATTCAGTCCCTCTAGTAATGAAGACCAACATTCCATTTGCTTTCTTGATAGCCTGCTGCACCTGCAAACCAACCTTTTGTGATTCATGCACAAGTCCTCCCAAGTCCCTCAGCACAGCAGCATGATGGAAATTTTTACCGTTTATATAATAATCTGCTCTTCCATTTTCCCTTCCAAAGTAGATGACCTCACATTTACCAACATTGTGCTCCATCTGCCAGAGCCTTGCCCACTCACCTAACCTATCTATACATATGTCTCTGTATCTTCTTCACAATTTACTTTTCCCCACTCAATTTGGTATCATCAGCAAACTTAGATACACTACACTCGATTCCCTCTTCGAGATCGTTAATATATATCGTGAACAGTTGCAGGCCCAGCACCGACCCGTATGGCACCACCGCTCACCACTGATTGCCAACCAGAGTAACACCCATGTATCCCAACTCTGCTTTCTTTCAGTTAACCAATCCTGTATGATGCTAAGACGTCACCCCAACTCCTTGCATCCTTATCTTATGGATAAGTCTTTTATGCAGCACCTTATCAAACACCTTCCAGAAATCCAAGTAAATAACGTCCATCTGTTCTCCTGTACCTACTGCGCTCATTATAACCTCAAAGAACTCCAGTAAGTTTGTCAAACAGGATCTGCCTTTGCTGAATCCATGCTGCATCTGCCTGATGGATCCATTTCTTGCCAGATGTCTCGCTATTTCTTCTTTAATGATAGCTTCAAGCATTTTCCGAACTACAGATGTTAAACTTACTGACCTATAGTTACCTGCTTTTGCCTACATCATTTTTTGAACAGTGGTGTGACATTCGCCGTCTTCTCATCCACCAGAACCTGCCCAGAATCCAGAGAATTTTAGTGGATTCTCACCAAAGCCTCTACTATAACTTCTGCCATCTCTTTCAGGACCCCAGGATGCATTCCATCAGGACCAGAGGACTTATGTATCTTCAGGCCCACAAGTTTGCTCAGCACTACCTCTTTAAAGATAGCTATTGTATCGACGTCTTCACCTCCCATCACTTCCATAGCATCTCTCTTTGGCATGTTAAACATGTCCTCCACCATGAAGACCAACACAAAATAGTCATTCAAAGCTTCTGCCATTTCCTCATTATCCAATATCAATTCCCAATTCTCATCCTCCAAGGAACCTACGTTCACTTTAGCCACCCTTTTCCACTTTATATAATTATAACAACTTTTACTATCCGTTTTTATATTTTCTTTATTTTCTTTCTTTATTCCCTTTCTTTATTACTTGCTTGATGGTCCTTTGTTGCTTTTTAAAGTTTTCCCAGTCTTCCAGTTTCCCACTACTCTTGGAGGCTTTGTATTCACAAGCTTTTAGTTTGACACCTTCTTTAATTTCCTTAGTCATCCAAGACTGGCTCTCCCCACCCTTACTGTCCTTGCTTTTTACTGGAATATACTTTTATTGAGCACCATGAAAAATCTCTTTGCAAGTCTTCCACTGTTCCTCAATAGTCCCACCATATAGCCTGTGTTCCCAGTCGACACTAGCCAAATCCTTCCTCAACCCATTGTAGTCTCCATTGTTTAGACATAATACACTAGTTTTATATTAAACTTTTGCACCCTCCATTTGTATGGGAAACTAAATCATACTGTGATCAATCTTTCCAAGAGGATCCCTAACTACAAGATCACTAGTTTTACCTGTCTTATTGTACAGGACCAGATCTAAGATAACAGATTCTTTTGTAGGTTAAGTAACATGCTGTTCAAGAAAGCCATCATTTATGCATTCTATGAAGTCCTTCTCAAGACTGTCTTGATCAACTTGATTCACCCAATCTTTCTGCAAGTTAGTCTCCCATGATAACTGCTGTTCCATTCTTCTGTTCCTGAGATATTTCTGTTTACTGCCTGTGCCACTGTAATGTTATTATTCGGTGGCCGATCAACAACTCCCACCAGTGATTTTTTTTTCCCTTACTGTTCCTAATTTCTACCTCGATGGATTCAACATTCTGCTCCTTAGATCTTATATCGTCTCTCACTGTCGCCCTGATCTCATCCTTAATTAAGAGCGCTACCCCACCTCCCTTACCTTCCTGCCTATCCTACCGTATTACCTGATATTTAATTCGCAACCCTGATTGAGCTGAGATGTCTCTTTGAGCTGAGCTGTAAATCATCTACAAGATGTCAGCTCAGCTGAAATCATCTACATCTTGTAGATTAAATCATTAATAGACAATAGGTGCAGGAGTAGGCCATTCAGCCCTTCGAGCCAGCACCACCGTTCACTGTGATCATGGCTGATCATCCACAATCAGTATCCAGTTCCTGCCTTATCCCCATAACCTTTGATTCCGCTATCTTTAAGAGATCTATCCATCTCTTTCTTGAAAGCATCCAGAGACTTGGCCTCCACAGCCTTCTGGGGCAGAGCATTCCTTATATCCACCACTCTCTGGGTGAAAAAGTTTTTCCTCAACTCCATTCTAAATGGCCTACCCCGTATTCTTAAACTGTGACCTCTGGTTCTGGACTCACCCATCAGCCGGAACATGCTTCCTGCCTCCAGCGTGTCCAATCCCTTAATAATCTTAAATGTTTCAAAAAGATCCCCTCTCAGCCTTCTAAATTCCAGAGTATACAAGCCCAGTCGCTCCAGTCTTTCAACATATGACAGTCCTGCCATCCCAGGAATTAACCTTGTGAACCTACACTACACTCCCTCAATAGCAAGAATGTCCTTCCTCAAATTTGGAGACCAAAACTGCACATGGTACTGCAGGTGTGATCTCACCAGGGCCCTGTACAACTGCAAAAGAACCTCTTTGCTCTTATACTCAATTCCCCTTGTTATGAAGGCCAGCATGCCATTAGCTTTCTTCACTGCCTGCTGTACTTGCATGCTTGCTTTCAGTGACTGATGTACAAGATCACCTCGATCTCGTTGTGCTTCCCCTTTTCCTAACTTGACTCCATTTAGATAATAATCTGCCTTCCCGTTCTCACCACCAAAGTGGATAACCTCACATTTATCCACATTAAACTGCATCAGCCATGCATCTGCCCACTCACCCAGCCTGTCCAAGTCACCCTGCATTCTCATAACATCCTCCTCACATTTCACACTGCCACCCAGCTTTGTGTCATCGGCAAATTTGCTAATGTTACTTTTAATTCCCTCATCTAAATCATTAATATATATTGTAAACGGCTGCGGTCTCAGCACTGAACCCTGCGGTACCCCACTGGTCACCGCCTGCTATTCCGAAAGGGACCCGTTAATCGCTACTCTTTGTTTTCTGTCAGCCAACCACTTTTCAATCCAAGTCAGTACTCTACCCCCAATACCATGTGCCCTAATTTTGCCCACTAATCTCCTATGTGGGACTTTATCAAAGGCTTTCTGAAAGTCCAGGTACACTACATCCACTAGCTGTCCCTTGTCCATTTTCATAGTTACATTCTCAGAAAATTCCAGAAGATTAGTCAAGCACGATTTCCCCTTCGTAAATCCATGACCGATCCTGTTACTGCTATCCAGATGTGTCGTAATTTCATCTTTTATAATTGACTCCAGCATCTTTCCTACCACTGACGTCAGGCTAACCGGTCTATAATTCCCTGTTTTCTCTCTTCCTCCCTTCTTGAAGAGAGGGACAACATTAGCCACCCTCCAATCCACAGGAACTGATCCTGAATCTATAGAACATTGGAAAATGATTACCAATGCATCCACGATTTCTAAAGCCACCTCCTTAAGTACCCTGGGATGCAGACCATCAGGTCCCGGGGACTTATCAGCCTTCAGACCCAACAGCCTATCCAACACCATTTCTTGCCTAATATAAATTTCCTTCAATTCATCCATGTCCTTTGGCCACTATTACATCTGGGAGATTGTTTGTGTCTTCCCTAGTGAAGACAGATCCAATGTACCTGTTCAACTTGTCTGCCATTTCCTTGTTCCGCATAATAAATTCACCCGCTTCTGTCTTCAAGGGCCCAATTTTGGTCTTAACTATTTTTTTCCTTTTCACATACCTAAAGAAGCTTTTACTATCCTCCTTTATATTCTTGGCTAGTTTACCTTCGTACCTCATTTTTTCTCCACGAATTGCCTTTTTAGTTACCTTCTGTTGCTCTTTAAAAGTTTCCCAGTCCTCCGGCTTCCCACTCGTCTTTGCTATGTTAGACTTCTTCTCTTTTATTTTTATACTGTCCATTACTTCCTTTGTCAGCCACGGCCTCCCCTTACTCCCCTTAGGATCTTTCTTCCTCTTTGGAATGAACTGATCCTGCACCTTCCGGGTTATTCCCAGAAACACTTGTCATTGCTGTTCCACTGTCATCCCTGCTAGGGTATTGTTCCATTGAACTTTGGCCAGCTCCTCTCTCATAGCACCATAGTTCCCTTTGTTCAAATGTAATACTGACACTTCAGAGTTTCCCTTCTCCCTCTCAAATTGCAGATTAAAACTTATCATATTATGGTCACTACCTCCTAATGGCTCCTTTACCTTGAGGTCCCTGATCAAATCCGGTTTATTGCAGAACACTATATCTTGAATTGCGTTCTCTCTGGTAGGCTCCAGTACAAGCTGTTTTAAGAATCCATCTCGGAGGGATTGCACAAACTCGCTTTCTTGGGGTCCAGTACCAACCTGATTCCTCCAGTCTACCTGCATGTCGAAGTCCCCCATAACAACTGTAGCATTACCCTTGCGACATGCCAACTTTAACTCTTGATTCAACTTACACCCTACATCCAGACTACTGTTTGGGGGCCTGTAGATAACTCCCATTCGGGTCTTTCTACCCTTGAATTTCTCAGTTCTATCCATACTGACGCTACGTCTCCTGATTCTATGTCCCCCCTCGCAAGGGACTGAATATCATTCCTCACCAACAGAGCAACCCCACCCCCTCCGCCCATCAGTCTGTCCTTTCGATAGGACGTATACCCTTGAATATTCATTTGCCAGGCCCTGTTCACTTGAAGCCATGTCTCTGTTATTCCCACAACATCACACTTACCAATTTCCAACTGTGCCTCAAGCACATCCACTTTATTTCTTATACTCCGTGCATTCATATACAATACTTTTAATTCATTACTCCCCTCACCTCCCACATCAATTCCTATTTCACTTGGCCATACTGTACAATTCCTTCTTGAGCTTTCTGCTCTGTTGATTCTGCTGTCTTTCTGAACTTTTCTTATTCTCACTTTCCCTTTATCTCCATTCTTATGTTTCCAGTTCGTCCCCTCCCCCCCACTACTTAGTTTAAACACACCCGTGTTGCAGAGACAAACCTGCCTGCCAGAATGCTGGTGCCTCGCTTATTAAGGTGCAACCGGTCCCTTTTGTACAATTCATCCTTACCCTGAAACATACCCCAGTGGTCCAAGAATGTAAATCCTTGCTTCCTGCACCAGTTCCTCAGCCACACATTCAGATCCATTATCTCCCTGTTCTTGACCACTCCAGCATGAGGAACTGGAAGCAAACCGGAGATAACCACCCTGGAAGTCCTGCTTTTGAGCCTTCTTCCGAGTTCTCTGAAGTCACGCTGTAGAATGTCTTTCCCGTTCTTCCCCACGTCATTTGTGCCCACATGCACCACCACTTCCGGATGTTCACCTTCACTCTTGAGGATTCCCTGCAATCAGTCCGTGACATCCTGGATCCCAGCACCAGGGAGGCAACACACCAACCTTCAATCTCACCTGTTGCCACAGAAACCCCTTTCTGTACCTCTTACTATGGAATCCCCTACTACCACGGCTCTGCCTGACATCTGTCTCCTCGGCTTTGCCTCAGCGCCAATTGTTGACTCGCGGACCCGTCCGCCTCTCAGACTGGCACTGTCTTCTGTCCCGACAGCTTCCAAGAGGGAGAACCTGTTTACGAGAGGCACATCTCCCGGGGTCTCCTGTACTTAAAGCATCCTTTCCTTGCTCATCGTCGTCCCCCTTCCCTCTTCTGGTATCCTGGGTGTAATGATCTTACTGTAGGTCCTGTCCAGAAAACTCTCGTTCTCCCAGATGAACCTAATGTCATCCAGTTTCCTCTCCAGTGCTGCAACAAGGTCCTTCAGAAGCTGAATCTGGACACATTTTCCACAGGTGCAGGAGCCAGAGGCGCTATCAGTGTCCCTGACTTCCCACATCATGCACGCAGCACACTGAATCAGCCTAGCGGCCATTTCTTCACCACTTCTCACCCCGTCCAACTGTGGCATAGTCTCCACTCTCAGCCTCCTCGCTGAAGACTCCCGAGCCAAAGGCTCGCACTTTTCTCACAAGGCACTTCCCTCGACAAGGCGGCTCCCCTAGAGCGAGCCTTGCTTATATCAGCTGATAATTTGAGTCATTAGCTTCACCTGCCGCCCCTCCTCCGACCTGGAAGGTCCGTTTAACTCGCTGCTCACCACCACAGAGGGATGAGAAGTGGAGAGAGTGAGCAATTTCATGTTCCTGGGTGTCAGCATCTCTGAGGATATCGATGCAGTTACAAAGAAGGCACAACATCGGCTACATATCATGAGGAGGCTGAGGTGATTTAGTATGTCTGCAAAATACACTTGCAAATCTCTACAGATGTACCATGGAGAGCATTCTAATCGGCTGCATCACCATCTGGTATGGTGGGGGGGTGGGCACTGCACAGGACCAAAAGGAGCTACAGAAAGTTGTGAACTCAGTCAGCTCCATCATGAGCACTCACCGCCCCCCCAGCATCCAGGGCATCTTCAAGGAGCGATGCCTCAAAAAGACGGCCTCCACCATCAAGGACCCCCATCGCCCAGGACATGCCCTCTTCTCATTGCAACCATCAGGGGGGAGGTACCGGAGCCTGAAGGCACAAACTCAACAACTCAGGAACAGCTCCTTCCCCTCAGCCATCAGGTTTCTGAATGGACAATAAAACCATGAACACGAGCTCACTACTGTTCTCCCCCTCTTTTTGCACTACTTCATTAATTTAACTATTATATATATACAGTAATTCACAGTTTTGATTATTATGTATTACATTGTACTGCTACCACGTAACAACAAGTTTCACGACGTACCCCAGTGATATGAACCAAATTCTGATTCTGTTCCGTATCACCAGTGATGAATCACCACACTTGATCAGAATCAGGTTTCACATCATTGATATATATTGGGAAAGTTGTTGCGAAACTTGCGACATAAAAACACTGTAAGTTGCAATAGGAAACATACTAAAAATTAAACTAAATGAGTAGTGCAAAAAGACTGCAAGAAACAGTGAGGTGGTGTTCCTGGGCTCAATGTCCATTCTGAAATCCGGTGGCACAGGGGAAGAAGCTGTTCCTGAATCGTTGACTGTGGGTCTTCAGGCTCCTGTACATCCTCCCTGATGGTAGCAATGAGAAGAGGGCATGTCCTGGGTGGTGGGGGTCCTTAATGATGGTAAGAATAGATAGCTGTGGAGGGACAGAACATAGAACCTGACAGCACAGTACAGGCCCTTCACCCCACGATGTGGTGCTAATCTTTAACCTACTTTAAGGTCAATTTAACCTTTCCCTTCCACAGAGCCCTCCATTCTTCTATCATCCATGTGCCTATCTAACAGTCTCTTTAATGTCCCTAATGTATCTGCCTCTACCACCACCCCTGGCAGGGTGTTCCATGCACTCACTACTCTGTGTGAAGAATTTACCTCTGACATCCCCCCGATACTTTCCTCCAATTACCTTAAAATGATGCCCCCCTTCCCCATTAGCCACTTCCAACCTGGGAAAAAGTCTCTGACTGCCCATTTGATCTATGCCTTTTTCATCTCCTTCATCAAGTCACCTCTCACCCTCCTTCGCTCCAAAGAGAAAAGCCCTAACTCATTCACCCATTCCCATAAAGACATGCTCTCTGATCTGGGCAGCATCCTGGAAAACCTGATAAAGTTTAAGGGAATAGGGGATTTTCAGATCCCTGTAAACAATGGATTCGGTACTGACTATGTCTGTGACTGCAGTGTGTTTGAATAATGTCTCACAGCTGCTTTCTTTGGAGCAAGATAAGGGTTAAGGTTAGTCCAGATCCACATAAGATGTCTCTGGGCTTTTCACACCTTTTGATTTTGACAAAAAGCAGTACCTGATGGAAATTAGACAGAACATTGCTTTCTTCATTGAAGCACAAATTTGACTTATCTTTGTAATTATGTTGTGGCTCTAGCAAACCAGGTAGGACATTCCTTACTTTAATTAAGGTGGCTAGAGTGTCTATCAAATTGATTGTTCATTTGTATCAATAGTCCATTGACTTGGCTGGAATAATTATGAAACTGATTGTTCATTGGTATCAGTAGTCCATTGACTTAGCCGGAATGGTTATCAAGCTGATTGTTCTTTGTATCAATAGTCCATTGACTTGGCTGGAATGCTTATCAAATTGATTGTTCTTTTGTATCGGTGGCCTTATAACTTCTGACAATTCTGACATCAGGCAGTGAATTTGTTGAACTGCCGGGGAGATCTGAAAGGTTCTCTCCCTGATGTCGGGTCCAAATTCACTCGCCGGCTGAGCTCATAAACGGAAATAAACGGGTGGAAAGATAAGTAACGATCTTTTTGTACTGTTGTTATTTCATCCAGCAAAGTTACGTTTACAAACCTCCTCTGCACCTTTCCAATCATGAAGCAACCAGAACATGACACAATTGTGTTGTAGGTAGTGGGGAAGTGCTGTGGGATCAAAAAGAGGGCGATAGGATTGGGGAGGGATTATAAAGGGGTAGTAGAGAATGTGGTTAAGACCATAAGATGCAGATCAGAATTAGGCCATTTGGGCCATCAAGTCTGATCTGCCATTTCATCATGGCTGATCCATTTTTCCTCTCAGCTGCAATCTCCTGCTTTCCATATAACCATATAACAATTACAGCACGGAAACAGGCCATCTTTGCCCTTCTAGTCCGTGCCGAATGCTTTCTCTCACCTAGTCCCTTCTACCTGCACTTGGCCCATAACCCTCCATTCCCTTCCTGTCCATTTTCCTATCGAATTTTTTTTTCATGACAAAATCGTACCTGCCTCTACCACTTCTACTGGAAGCTCGTTCCACGCAGCTACCACTCCCTGAGTAAAGAAGTTCCCATTCGTGTTACCCCTAAACTTTTGCCCCTTAACTCTCTTGTTCTAATGTCCTCTTGTTTGAATCTCCCCCACTCTCAATAGAAAAAGCCTATCTACGTCAACCCTATCTATCCCCCTCATAATTTTAAATACCTCTATCAAGTCCCCCCTCAACCTTCTACGCTCCAAACAATAAAGACCTAACTTGTTCAACCTTTCTCTGTAACTTAGGTGCTGAAACCCACGTAACATTGTAGTAAATCTCCTCTGTACTTTCTCTGTTTTGTTGACATCCTTCCTATAATTCGGTGACCAGAACTGTACACAATACTCCAAATTTGGCCTCACCAATGCCTTGTACAATTTTAACATTACATCCCAACTCTTATACTCAATGCTCTGATTTATAAAGGCCAGCACACCAAAAGCTTTCTTCACCACCCTATCCACATGAGATTCCACCTTCAGGGAACTATGCACTATTATTCCTAGATCACGCTGTTCTACTGCATTCCTCGATGCCCTACCATTTACCACGTATGTCCTATTTTGATTAGTCCTACCAAAAAGTAGCACCTCACACTTATCAGCATTAAACTCCATCTGCCATCTTTCAGCCCACTCTTCTAACTGACCCAAATTCTCTGCAAGCTTTGAAAATCCACTTCATTATCCACAATGCCACCTATCTTAGTATCATCTGCATACTTAGTAATCCAATTTACCACTCCATCATCCAGATCATTAATGTATATGACAAACAACACTGGACCCAGTACAGATTCCTGAGGCACACCACTAGTCACCGGCCTCCAACCTGACAGTTATCCACCACTACTCTCTGGCATCTCCCATCCAGCCACTGTTAAATCCATTTTACTACTTCAATATTAATACCTAACGATTGAACCTTCCTAACTAACCTTCCGTCTGGAACTTTGTCAAAGGCCTTACTGAAGTCCATATAGACAACATCCGCCACTTTACCCTTGTCAATTTTCCAGGTAACCTCTTCAAAAAATTCAATAAGATTTGCCAAACATGACCTTCCATGCACAAATCCATGTTGACTGTTCCTAAACAGACCCTGTCTATCCAGATAATTATATATACCATCTCTAAGAATACTTTCCATTAATTTACCCACCACTGATGTCAAACTCACAGGCCAATAGTTGCTAGGTTTACTCTTAGAACCTAGCAATTTACTCTTAGGTTTACTCTTAGAACACCTCCACCACCATCACCAGCAGCCCATTCGACGCACTCACCACTCTCTGCATAAAAAACTTACCCCTGACATCTCCTCTGTACCTACTTCCAAGCACCTTAAAACTGTGCCTTCTCGTCCCAGCTGAGAAAAAGCTTCTGACTATCCAAACGATCAATGCCTCTCATCATCTTGTACACCTCTATCAGGTCACCTCTCATCCTCCGTCACTCCGAGAAGAAAAGGCCGAGTTCACTCAACCTATTCTCATAAGGCATGCTCCCCAATCCAGGCAACATCCTTGTAGATCTCCTCTGCACCCTTTCTATGGTTTCCACATCCTTCCTATAGTGAGGCAACCAGAACTGAGCAGAGTACTCCAAGTGGGGTCTGACCAGGGTCCTATATAGCTGCAACATTACCCCTCGGCTCTAAACTCAATCCCACGGTTGATGAAGGTCAATACACTGTATGCTTTCTTAACCACAGAGCCAACCTGCGCAGCAGCTTTGAGCGTCCTATGGACTCGGACCCCAAGATCCCTCTGATCCCCCACACTGCCAAGAGTCTTTTTCTTCATTAATCTTTTTATTGATTTAAAAAAAGCATAAATACAATCAAGAGAATTAATTCAAATATATATACCAGTAACAATATAACCCAAGATTAAGATAGACATTGTCAAAATCATAGATATTGTTATACTAGTATAAAATATATAATAAAAAAATGAAAATAACAATTCTCTTAGCAGTTTATGAAGAGAAAGGAAAAAACATTGGGTTTTAAATGAAAAGGAAAAAAAAACCCACTACACTAAAAAAAAACAGACTGGGCATTCCATTTTGAGGATACGATCAAAAAAGAAAGAAAGAAAGACTTTCTGATGAAATCTAAAACTTTGAAAAAAGACTGAAAGAGTAATAAATAATTAAATGAAAATATTGGATAAAAGGTCACCATATCGCTAAGAGCCTTACCATTCATACTATATTCTGTCATCATATTTGACCGATCAGAATGAACCACCTCTCACTTATCTGCGTTGAAATTCATCTGTCACTCCTCAGCTCAGTTTTGCATCCTGTCAATGTCCCGCTATCCACACTATCCACAACCCCGCCAATCATTGTGTCATCAGCAGATTTACTAACCTATCCCTCCACTTCCTCATCCAGGTCAATTGGTGGCCACCGAGAGGTCCTGTTTTCTTCTGCTGGATGGACTGTAGGTGCTCGTCGAAGTGGTCTCCCAATCTGGGCCGGGTCTCACAGGTGAAATGTTGCCTCACCTGGAAGGACTGTTTGGGGCCCGAATGGTAGTGAAGGAGGAGATCCAGGGGCAGGTGTGGCACTTCTCCTGGTGGCCACCAATTTTAATTCTATTTCCCATTCCCATTCCAACATGTCGGTCCATGGCCTCCTCTACTGCCGCAATGAGGCCACACTCTGGTTGGAAGAACAACTCCTTATTCCGTCTGGGTAGCCTCCAACCTGATGGCATCAACATCAATTTCTCCTGCTTCTGGTAATGACCCCCCCCACCCACTTCACCATTCCCCATTCCCATTTTGCTCCCTCACTTTTTCTCCTTACCTGCCCATCACCTCCCTCTGGTGCTCTTCCCCCTTCCCTTTCTTCCATGGCCTTCTGTCCTCTCCTATCAGATTCCCCCTTCCCCAGCACTTTATCTCTTTCACCAATTTCTCAGCTCTTCACCTCACCACTCCCCATCTAATGGTTTCTCCTATCACCCACAACCTTGTACGTCTTCCCCCGCCTTCTTACTCTGATTTCATCTTTTTTTTCTAGTCCTGATAAAGCATCTTGGCCCAAAACGACAACTGACTGGTTCAAGCTGACAGGAAGGTGACAGTAACTCAAATCACCTCACGTTACAACAGTGGTGTGCAGAAGAGCATCTCTAAACACACATGTCGAACCTTGAAGTGGATGGTGAAGAATACCATTTTCACAATACCAGTAATATTATTGAAAAAAAAATAACGTTGATTTGCAGTCTATGCAGAAGTAAACATCATGATACTTGCAGCTGCCTAAGTTGACATACAGTTGCAGGAAAACGTTTGGGCACCCCGGGTCAAAATTTCTGTTACTGTGAATAGTTAAGTGAGTAGAAGATGAACTGATCTCCAAAAATCATAAAGTTGAAGATGAAACATTCTTTTCAACATTTTGAGCAAGATTAGTGTATTATTTTGGTTTTGTACAATTTTAGAGTGAAAAAAAGGAAAGGAGCACCATTGAAAAGTTTAGGCACCCCAAAAGATTTGACCTCTCAGATAACTTTTACCAAGGTTTCAGACCTTAGTTAGCTTGTTAGGGTTATGGCTTGTTCACAGTCATCATTAGGAAATGCCAGGTGATGCAAATTAAAAAGCTTTATAAATACCTTGACTCCTCAAACCTTGTCCCAACGATCAGCAGCATGGGCTCCTCTAAGCAGCTGCCCAGCACTCTGAAAATTAAAATAAATGATGCCCACAAAACAGGAGAAGGCTATAAGATGATAGCAAAGTGTTTTCAGATAGCTGTTTCCTCAGTTCATAATGTAATTAAGAAATGGCAGTTAGAAGGAACGGTGGAGGTCAAGTTGAGGTCTGTAAGACCAAGAAAACTTTCCAAGAGAGCTATTTGTAGGATTGCTAGAAAGGCAAATCAAAACCCCTGTTTGACTGCAAAAGACCTTCAGGAAGATTTAGCAGACTCTGGAGTGGTGGTGCACTGTTCTACTGTGCAGCAGCACTGAACAAATATGATCTTCATGGAAGAGTCATCAGAAGAAAACTTTTCCTGCATCCTCACCACAAATTTCAGCATCAGCAGTTTGCAAAGGAACATCTAAACAAGCCTGATGCATTTTGGAAACAAGTCAACGGTAGAATTGAGTTTTCTTCAGTTGGCAATTCTCCTAGCAGTGCCAGGGTTTGTTTTTCTCAAAGACCATTTCTATATTTTAAAGATTCTTTGCTCCCTGCAAGGGAGGAGGTGTGAGGTTATTTGGCTAACCATTCGTGGTAAGGTAATTTAGATTAGGAATCAATTAAAGCCAATTAAGCGGAACAAGTGCTACACATGCCCTTACACTTCCTCCCTTACCACCATTCAGGGCCCTAGAGAGTCCTTCCAGGTGAGGCAACACTTCACCTGTGAGTCGGCTGGGGTGATATACTGCGTCCGGTGCGCCCTATGTGGCCTTCTATATATTGGTGATACCCGACGCAGACTGGGAGACCGCTTTGCTGAACATCTATGCTCTGTCCGCCAGAGAAAGCAGGATCTCCCAGTGGCCACACATTTCAATTCCACATCCTATTCCCATTCTGACATGTCTATCCACGGCCTCCTCTACTGTAAAGATGAAGCCACACTCAGGTTGGAGGAACAACACCTTATATTCTGTCTGGGTAGCCTCCAACCTGATGGCATGAACATTGACTTCTCTAACTTCTGCTGATACCCCACCTCCCCCTCGTACCCCATCCGTTATTTATTTATATACACACATTCTTTCTCTCACTCTCCTTTTTCTCCCTCTGTCCCTCTGACTATACCCCTTGCTCATCCTCTGGGTTCCCCCCCCCACCACCCCTTGTCTTTCTCCCTGGGCCTCCTGTCCCATGATCCTCTCATATCCCCTTTGCCAATCACCTGTCCAGCTGTTGGCTCCATCCCTCCCCCTCCTGTCTTCTCCTATCATTTTGGATCTCCCCCTCCCCCTCCCACTTTCAAATCTCTTACTAACTCTTCCTTCAGTTAGTCCTGACGAAGGGTCTCGGCCTGAAACGTCGACTGTACCTCTTCCTAGAACTAGTCCACCAGCAACTTTGATGTGTGTTGCTTGAATTTCCAGCATCTGCAGAATTCCTGTTGTATGGACAACTGTCAACTTTCCCCTTTTTTTTGGGCTCAGAGAACAATTTGGAGTGATATCTTTTTTTAAAAGCTAACTTGCCCAAAGAGGTGACTATTAATGTACTGGGATCATGATGTCATTCTGTGTCGTTTTCTTTACTGTGTACATTGGAACAAAAAGTCTGTCAGACATAACTGTTTCATTAAATAAATCACAAGACCTACCACAACTGAAATTTGTGGCCAATGATTATAATCAATGATGGGAAGGTTCAAATAATGAAATGCTTCAAATATTTGGGATAGCTTCATTTTATCAGATTGAATGTTTTAATTAGTTTTAATCAGTGGCTGATGTCATCACAGTGGCTGATGACATCACAGTAGCTCAAGACATCACAATGGCTGATGACATCACAGTTGCTTTAAATCAGAAACGATGAGAAATATTTTGGTATTGATATCAGATAAGAAGCACAAACTGTTGTGTCTCAGTCTTCAGCTAGGAAATACTGGAGAGCTAAAGAGGTGATAACTCCCGAACAAATGGGATTGGGATGGAGCAGATGCTTGCTCAGGCAGGATGAAGAGGAAAGATCTCAGGTAATTCCGAACTTGTCAGCAAGTGTTCAGTGCACAGGTGGCCCCCGTGTTTCGAACGTTCACTTTACGACTCCTCGCTGTTACAAAAGACCTCCATTAGTTACCTGTTTTCGCTGACAAGAAGGTGTTTTCACTGTTACAAAAAAATGCAGCACGCACCCTGAGCAGCGAGAGTGGCGAAAATAGCGTTCAGCGTTTGTTGTGAAGCGAGCCGTTATAGAGGCAGCGTGCACCCAGAGCTGCGAGAGTGGTGAAAAGCCAAACTTCTTCCCCGGGAACTACACTCAGCATCTGGTGCAGCGGTAGCCAGAACGCACCCAGAAAAAAGCCAAAATAAACAAGCTAATTAGGTGCCGCCCAGCACGTAAATGTCGGCCCAGATCAGAGACGATGCAATCAGCACCTAATTAATTAACACACATAAAAGTTGCTGGTGTACGCAACAGGCCAGGCAGCATCTATAGGAAGAGGTACAGTCGACATTTCGGGCTGAGACCCTTCGTCAGGACTAACTGAAGGAAGAGCTAGTAAGAGATTTGAAAGTGGGAGGGGGAGGGGGAGATCCGAAATGATAGGAGAAGACAGGAGGGGGAGGGATGGAGCCAAGAGCTGGACAGCTGATTGGCAAAAGGGATATGAGAGGATCATGGGACAGGAGGCCGAGAGAGAAAGAAAGGGGAAGGGAGGAAACTGAGAGGATGAGCAATAATGGATGGGGTACAAGGGGGAGGTGGGGCATTAACGGAAGTTAGAGAAGTCGATGTTCATGCCATCAGGTTGGAGGCTACCCAGACGGAATATAAGGTGTTGTTCCTCCAACCTGAGTGTGGCTTCATCTTTATAGTTGAGGAGGCCATGGATAGACATATCAAAATGGGAATGGGACGTGGAATTAAAATGTGTGGTCACTGGGAGATCCTGCTTTCTCTGGTGGACAGAGCGTAGGTGTTCAGTGAAATGATCTCCCAGTCTGCATCGGGTCTCGCCAATATATAGAAGGCCGCATCGGGAGCACGGGACGCAGTATTTCACCCCAGCCGACTCACAAGTGAAGTGTCACCTCACCTGGAAGGACTGTCTGGGGCCCTGAATGGTAGTAAGGGAGGAAGTGTAAGGGCATGTGTAGCACTTGTTCCGCTTACAAGGATAAGTGCCAGGAGGGAGATCGGTGGGGTGGAATGGGGGTTACGAATGGACAAGGGAGTCGCATAGGGAGCGATCCCTGCAGAAAGCAGAGAGGTGGGGAGGGAAAGATGTGCTTCGTGGTGGGATCCCGTTGGAGGTGGCGGGAGTTACGGAGAATTATTTGTTGGACCTGGAGGCTGGTGGGGTGGTAGGTGAAGACAAGGGGAACCCTATCCCAAGTGGAGTGGTGGGAGGATGGGTTGAGAGCAGATGTGCATGAAATGGCAGAGATACATTTGAGAGCAGAGTTGATGGTGGAGGAAGGGGAGCCCCTTTCTTTAAAAAACTAGTACATCCCCTTCGTTCTGGAATGAAAAGCCTCACCCTGAGAGCAGATGCGGCGGAGATGGAGGAATTGCGAGAAGAGGATGGCAATTTTTCTGGAGACAGGGTGAGAAGAGCAATAGTCCAGATAGCTGTGAGAGTCTGTATGCTTATAGTAGGCATCAGTAGATAAGCTGTCTCCAGAGATAGAGACAGAAAGATCTAGAAAGGGGAGGGAGATGTCAGAAATGGACCAGATATTCAAGGTTAGTATTCAAGGCCTCAGCAGCTAACCTCGATGAGTATGCCTCAGCTGTCATGGACTTTATTTGGAAATGCAGGGAGGACTGTGTGTCTCACAAGACGTTCTGGGTAATCCCTAACCGGAAATCTTGGATGAATTATGAGGTCAAGTCCCTTTTAAAGGCTAGAGCTGCGGCTTTTAGGTCCGGGGATACCAGACGCTACACAGAATCCAGGCGTGAACTCCGGAAAGCTATTAAGGGCGCCAAGAGGCAATATCGAGCCAAGTTGGAAGCCCAGGCTAACCAAAGGGATGCCAGTAGACTATGGCAGAGTCTAAATAAGATCACTGGGCGCAAAGAAAAGGCTGGGAATATCAACAACTGTGGCGCTTCTCTTCCTGACGAACTTAACGTATTCTACGCAATATTCGAACAGAAGAGGAGCGTCCCACTCCCTCTGGATGAACCAGACCTGGTGGCATCGAGATTCATCGTCACCGAGGAGGACGTTAGAAGGGCCTTCCTGAAGATAAGTCCAAGGAAGGCAACGGGCCCAGATGGCGTCCCAGGATGGGTTCTCCAGGCCTGTGCAAGGGAGCTAGCTGGAGTGTTTGCTGACATCTTCAACTGCTCCTTGCTTCAGTCTAAGATCCCCTCGTGTTTTAAGAAGGCAACGATAATCCCGGTGCCGAAGAAGAGGAAGGTGGCATGCCTGAATGACTATCGACCTGTGGCTCTGACATCAATTGCTATGAAGTGCTTCGAGAGATTGGTTTTGGCACACATCAACCACAGCCTACCGGTCAACCTCGACGCTTTGCAATCCGCCTACCGGAGCAACAGGTCAACGGCAGGTGCCATCTCTCTGGCCCTACGTTCCTCCTTAGGACACCTGGAGAATAAAGACGCATACGTAAGGCTCCTTTTCATTGACTACAGCTCTGCCTTTTAATACCATGGTTCCAAATAAACTGATTCCTAAGCTCCGGAACCCGGGCCTTAGCACTCAGATCTGCAGCTGGATCTTCAACTTCCTCACAGACAGGACCCAGGCTGTAAAAATAGGGGACAAGCTCTCCTCTACAATCACTCTGAACACCGGTGCTCCACAAGGCTGTGTACTCAGCCCCCTGCTGTACTCACTGTACACCCATAATTGTGTAGCCAAGTTTCCATCAAAATCAATATATAAGTTTGCTGATGACACAACGATTGTAGGCCGTATCTCGGGTAATGATGAGTTTGAGTACAGAGAGGAAATTAAGAACCTGGTGGCATGGTGTGAAGACAATAACCTGTCCCTCAACATCAGCAAGACGAAGGAATTGATTGCTGATTTCAGAAGGAGTAGCGGACCGCATAACCCAACTTACATCTGTGGTGCGCAAGTGGAACAGGTCAAAAGCTTTAAGTTCCTTGGGGTCAATATCACGAATGACCTGACTTGGTCCAACCAAGCAGAGTTCACTGCCAAGAAGGCCCACCAGCGCCTTTACTTCCTGAGAAAACTAAAGAAATTTGGCCTGTCCCCTAAAACCCTCACTAATTTTTATAGAAGCACTGTAGAAAGCATTCTTTGAGGGTGCATCACAACCTGGTATGGAAGGTGTCCTGTCCAAGACTGAAAGAAGCTGCGGAAGATCATGAACACGGTGCAGTACATCACACAAACCAATCTTCCGTCCTTGGACTCACTTTACACCGCACGCGGTCGGAGCAGTGCTGCCAGGATAATCAAGGACACGACCCACCCAGCCAACAGACTTTTCGTCCCTCTTCCCTCCAGGAGAAGGTTCAGGAGCTTGAAGAATCATATGGCCAGATTTGGGAACAGCTTCTTTCCAACTGTGATAAGACTGCTGAACGGATCCTGACCCAGATCAGGGCCGTACCCTCCAAATATCTGGATCTGCCTCTCAGTTTTTTTGCACTACCTTACTTCCCATTTTTCTATTTGATATTTCTGATGTAAAATTTAAATTTTTAATGTTTACTATTTTTAATATATTTAATATTTAATATTTGTAATCAGGGAGTGTGAAGCACAAAATCAAATATTGCTGTGATGATTGTACGTTCTAGTACCAATTGTTTGGTGACAATAAAGTATAAAGGTAAATTTGAGGGCAGGGTGAAAGTTGGAGGCAAAGTTAATGAAGTCAATGAGCTTAGCATGCATGCAGGAAGCAGTGCCAATGCAGCGAGCTCAGCATTAATTAGCTTGTTTATTTCAGCTTTTTGAAAAAAATGTGCTGGGTATGTCCTGGCTACTGCTGCACCACTGCATGCTTCGCGGATCGGTATCGGTCCGCGGCCCGGAGGTTGGGGACCACTGCTGTACATATATTATTTCTACTTTATATAGGCTGTTGTGGTCGCGCTGATATGCAACGAGTGAAAGCAACACACTGAGTCGAGTATAGTCTGGTTGAACTGTTTACTGTTTCAAACTGCGCACGCTTAAGTGCCTGCTCCCAGCATCCCCCGCTCTTCGCAGGGCGGAAGTGACGTCGGCTTTCAGGCCGAGGTCTGCCCCGCACTCAGAGCCCTCTCGGTTGCCACTGGCTGCAGACTCGCCTGCGACTGCTGGAGCCGGTTCGCTTGCCACGTGGGCGAGCTGCCACACTGTGTATTTATCATATCATTCCTGCTTTTACTATATGTTCGTGTTATTTTAGGTTTATGTGTTATTTGGTATGATTTGGTAGGTTATTTTTAGATCAGTTTGGTCAAGGGGGTGTTTCTTGTGTGGTTCTTTCAAGGGTAACATGTTTGAGATGAACATTAAACTTTGAGGGTTTCGGCTAATAGGTTGGAGCAGTTTAGTGAAATATATAGAAGGATATAATGGGACTCATTGAAAGGGCAGGGAGGGGGCAATCCAGTGGACGGATGTACAGAATTTAAGTTGCTGGATGTTAAACTTTTGCAAGCTTCCTGCCCATCTAATCTTTATTTTATCAAATCAGAAAATACTAACAGGTCGGGAACTAATCTATTGCCATTCCCTTGCCCTTGTGCAGTCTGCTTCCTCAGAAGTGAGTGTCCCTGCATCAAACGAAGCTGATAGGAAGAATACCTCCAGTCCGAGTTTATAGTCACGCCAAGGATCCTGCAGCTCGTCTGACGAATCTGTATCTGTGACACAATCAGGTATGAAGTTTCTAACAGCTATGTGTGAGCTTTTCAGTATTTATTGAAAATACTTGGTAGGTACTCACAGAATTCCATGTAACCACAGCTAACATTATAGTTCAGTACTGATGGGATAGTCTGAGTAAATTTAGTTGCTCATGAAGGGTTGCAATTGTCCATATCAGCAGAATTGTATTCAACTGCAAACTGTAATCTCCAGGCCTGGTCTATCACTCCTTTTGACCATTACTATCAAGCTAGGGACCAATGCCAGTTCAGTGGCGAGTATAGAAAGAAGTTTTACAAGTTGCAATGGGTGGATCTGAACTGAATAGAGCTGCTACACAGAACCATCAGCTTGTTAAATGGCAAAAGCAGCATGCAGTAAACAGATGCATCACACACAATGCTGGAGGAACTCAGCAGGCCAGACAGCATTAACGGAAAAGAGTAAGCAATCGATGTTTCAGGCCGAAAACCTTCACGACTGGAGCAGAAGGAAGGAGGAGTCAGAAAAAGAAGGTAGGGGGAGGGGAAGGAAGAGATACAAGCTGGCAGGTGATAGGTGATACTGGGGGAGGTGGAGGGATTAAAGTAAAGAGCTGGGAAGTTGATTGGTGAAAGGGGTAAAGGGTTGGAGTAGGGGGTATTTGACAGGAGAGGACAGAGGACCATTGAAGAAGGGAAGGAGGAGGAGCACCAGTGGGAGGTGATGGGCAGGTAAGGAGATGAGGTGAGAGAGGGAAACCAAGGGAGAGGAGGAGGAGGCAGTTACTGGAAGTTTGAGAAATTGATGTTTGTGCCATCAGGTTGGAGATGATCCAGACAAAAAATAAGCTGTTGCCCCTCCAACCTGAGGGTGGCCTCACAGTGACAGGAGACCATGGACTGACATATTGGAATGGAAGGTAGAGTTGGAATGGCTGGCCACTGGAAAATCCCGCTTGTTGTGGCAGATGGAACGAAGCTGCTTGACAAAAGTCTCGCAATCTTGTCTGATCAATATATAGGAGGCAGCACCAGATACAATAGGTGATCCCAACAGACTCACGGGTGAAGTGTCGCCTGGCGTAGAAGGGCTGTTTGAGGCCCTGAATGTTAGTGAGGAAGGAGGCGTAGGGGCAGGTGTGGCCCTTGTTCTGCTTGCAAGGATAAGTGCCAGGAGGGGGATCAGTGGGGAGGGACGAGGAATGAAAAGCTTCTTTGTGGGAGCAGATGCAGTGGAGATGGAGGAACTGAGGCTAGGGAATGGCATTTTTGCAAGTGATAGGGTGGGAAGACGTCTTGTCCAGAGAGCTGTGAGAGTCAGTGGGTTTGTAAAGAGTATCAGCAGATAAACTGTCTCCAAAGATGGAGACAGAGATCGAGACAGGGGAGAGAGGTGTCAGAAATGGCCAGTTGGGGGCAGTGTGGAAATTGGAGAAAGTGAGGAAATTGATGAGCTCAGCATGGGTGCTGGAAGCAGGACCAATGCAGTTATCTTTGTAGCATAGGAAGAGTTGTGGAGTGAATTTTCTGGGTATTACTTTGGATTTCCTACATCTACAGATTTTCTCATCTTCAATTAAGAGTTCAGCAGTTCCCCAACTAATGGATCTGATCAAAGTTCTGCCACCCTGGTTCACACAGTCATGATGGTGATAGGTTAGCTAACATGAGGACACTTCTCCAGTAAAGATCCCCACCTTCAATTAAACCAGAGCCTGGAATGAACTTTGTGAAACTATATTCAACTTGAAGAACTGAGTGAATGATGCATCTGTGCTTCCTCCCAAAGTCCTCAGTGTTATAATGGTAGTTTTCAGCGAAATCAAAGAATGAGCGAGTAGCAGGAACAGCAATAATAATGAAAATGGGTAACCTCCGATGTGTCGTGCTTAAAGTTGCACTTCAGAACTAAATGCCTGGCATGCCAAGCATATCCAGTACAGGTCTGTCAGTGGCAACTACATGTCCCTAGTTACGTTCTATCCACCAAAAACAGAGTATATCCGATCTGGCTAATTACTGTCCTGTCGTAAAAGTAATGGGAGGTGTCACCAACAGTGCTCTGAAGGGACATTTGCTCTTCAGTAATCTGTTCCCCCATGCCCATTTTGACTTTCTATGGTCAGAGTTAGTGCAGTGTTTACAGGTGATTTGAGTGACTGCCTTTAATGAGGCTGTATTTGACAGGGTGTGGGATTACATAGCCTGAATCAAATTGAACTCTGGAAATCAGCGTGAAAACTACACTGGCAAGATTTGTGCCACACAAAGGAAAGGGTTTAAAAGCAGTGGTCAGTGAGTTCTAACTTTGCTTAGTGAACTGCTGCATGTAATCTATTTTGCAGCAAGTGTTTCTCTGCCTATTGGTGCAATGCTCACCATTAGCTTGGACATTTTTAAAAATCCGATTTTATATTTAAATTGTTTCCTGATGTTTCCCTGCTTATGATCTCAATGAGTTCACAACTGTATTTGCTGTTGAGAGTGTGAGCCATGTCTCCAACGAGGCCGTGACTCTGGCCGGTCGGTGTCCGACGAGGTTGGGGCTTTATGTGCGTAATTGGTATTTTGGGGGATATCAGTATTTCTTTCCTTCCCTGTTTGCCCTTCATCTGTTGGCTTACTGGGCCAATTAAGAAGGCATTTAAGAGTCTTTTGCTTTGCTCAGCTGTGTGTTAGTAGTATTCTGAGCTCTAAGAGTGCATTTGGTGAGTTATGGATCTGATTGCACTGTACAGTGACAGCTTTTGATTATATTTACAGGAGAATGGTACCAGGAGGACAGTGTCAAAATCAAAATGCATTTCCTGTGACTGGGGATCTCAGGACATGTGTGATAAACAAAACAAAATGGTATGTGAGAGTTTCCATTTAATTCTTGCAGCTATTACTGCATTGAATCAGGTGGATTTTAAGTGGAAATTTAAGCTTCAAGTAACAATAAATGAATAGAAACTAAGTAAAATTGTTAGTTGATTTCACCCTACTGAGGTATGTATTTTGAATGATAAATAATTGGTTGAATTGGAAGCTCCTACCTATTATAACTTTGATTTGATTGCATCCCTAGCAGAGAATGTATCTGAGCAGAGTGATATTGATGGCAGGATTCATGCACTGAAAGATGATCTGAGGAAACATAAATCTGTTGTAAACAAATTGAAGAAAGAGCAGAAGCTTTGGAAGGAGAGATTGAAGGCGCAGGAGGCCAGTCTCATTAAAGAGCTAAGGGTAAGATTATCGTCGTACCTTCTCACCTTGACTGTCCTGCCAGTCTTTGACTAGGGCAATAAGAAAATTGTATGTATATACTACTCCAAAATCAATTTGCTATCCACAATATTCATTGTTTAATTTGGAAATTTGTTGAGGAACTTAAGTAACACATAAAAGTTGCTGGTGAACGTTTATATGTGTTGCTTGAAATTCCAGCACCTGCAGATTTCCTGGTGTTTGAGGAAATTAAGTATATGTGTATTCAAAGGACTTGATCTACCTTTATTCTTTTTGTTTCTGTTCCATTGCTGGAAAATCCTTTATATCACCCTCAACTCATTCTTAAGGCTGTTTGCATTGCTATATTGCTTCTGACTTTCAAAAGTCTTTGAAAAGTATGCAGCATTCAATAGTGCGTTCGGTTGTCTCTCCCCAATTGCTGGTATTCTCCTGCTTTGTATCTGCTATGTTAAAGCAGCAGGAGGCAACGCTTTCTGAAAGTTTGGAGAAATCTGGATTGTTGCAGGCTTTACAATTTATTTTTTACAGCATCTAGCCAAATTGATTTGCCATCCTCTGAATATTTTCAGTTGTCAGCTTTGATTAATTTACCAACTAAAATTGGATTTATTAAGTTGAAAATGCGTTTGCTGATTTGTTGAGTTTGCAGCCACTGCCTTCATATGCTGATGGAAAGCTGTTTCCAATATTCTGAGACATATGTGAATTTTAGACAGTACTGTATATTGGTTTCCAATTGTGGCTGGTTGGTGGGTGGGTGATCTGTAAATATTTTGTGTGTAAGGTCGGGGTTGGGGGTTTTGATGCTACTGTCACTGTTCTTTTTTCCAGGTGAGGGGGTCGGGGATTATTATTGTAATTTTTTTTTCCTGTGGGGGAGCATGCTATTGTCCCTGATTTTTCTGCAAGTGAGCAGGTCGGGGATTGTTATTGTCGCTGTTTTTCTCTGTGAGTCAGGGGATTACAGATTGTTATTGTCGCTGTTTTTCTCTGTGAGTCAGGGGATTGCAGATTGTTATTGTCGCTGTTTTTCTCTGTGAGTCAGGGGATTGCAGATTGTTATTGTTGCTTTTTTTTCTGTGAGTCAGGGAGTCGGGGATTGTTATTGTTTCTTTTCTTTTTCGTACTGATGGTGGGGGAGAGTTGGTTTCTTCTTTCATCAACTCTCATGGTCTTTCTGTATTTCAGGACTATCTGGAGAAGACAACTATCAGAGTTGTACATGCATACTTTGACAATAAAATGAACCTTTGAACATTTAACCTTTTTTCTTTCTCTTGTATTACCAGTCCTGTGATGAAATGATTCAAGGACTCAAGCAAAACTAAGCAAAGTGTCCAGTTCCACCAAACCACAAACCAAAACCCCTCCCTCCATTGCTGCCGAGAAGCCCAAGGCTAAACCACTTTCTCTACAAAGGTAATGACACTGGGCAATACAGCCTTAGTTGGAAAAAGACTTCTCAGAATATTGGTAGTATCACTGTTTTATAAGTTAAACATAATGGGATGCCTTCTCCCCTATTGAAAGTACTTTTTTTAAAATTAGGTTGCACGTGACTGTTGTTCATTTATTTAGCGGACTTCTTTAAAGAGTAGTACAGTATTTTCTACTGAGGAGGTGGAGCATGAAACAATGACAGTGACTTTTGAAATATTATTTCAGCAGTTCTGTTTCTCTCTTTTCAGACACTGCTTCAGCTGCTGAATATTTCTGTCATTCTCTTTACGTTTCCAGCATCTGTGATATTTTGATTTCTATTTTCAAAAAGTTTACCTAAGTTTCTAGCAGGTTTTCTTTCAACAGCTCACTGTCCATCCAGTGACATAATTCATTCTGCAGTTTAATGATAATCTGTAAAATTTGCTGTGCTTCTGAGACTCTGGGATTTGGCTCAGAAATGTTGTGAGTAGCTTGCTGTAACGTGCACGGAATAGGGCAGAATTTGTGAAAAGAAAAGCAGTCTACAATGTCGATCTGCGATCCTCTGCACTGCAAAATTCCAAAGACAATATGATATTTATCTGCCAAGCTCTTAAGCTCAAAATTAGTTTTCTGCTTTTTGTTTTCAGGACTGAATCTGCAAAGAGCTGGAAAGGGTGAAGGATCTAATGTGTCATTGAGCTGCATTGTTAAAAAGGGTACGTCTGCATCTCAAAATGTTCTCTCTGTAAACACCTGAGATGACACATTCCAAAAAAAATTGATAAAAGAAAGTCTTTTAAGTTGAAAGTTTACAAGTATAAACACTTGTAAAAATTAGTTGAACAACTAAATTGTGTTTCTAAAAATAAAACCTACCTGCCTATTTCCTAAGCCAAGCTCATAGAACCATAAGAATAAATATGATGGGAATTGTATCTGTGATGGTCGAGAAAAGACCTACCCATTCTAATTCCACGTCCTACCTCAGGCTCTGTAGCCCAGTTGATCACAGCTCTTCAGATATTCATTTACTTTTTAAATATGAGGGGAATTTATGCCTTGGAAGTATTTCATATCCCTCTACCATTCTCTGAGTGAAAATACTTTTAATACTACCAGCAGTTACTATGCTCCTCAGTTTATTTTTAATCCCCCTGTTCA
The DNA here is from genome assembly GCF_963921235.1 of Mobula hypostoma. Taxonomy (NCBI): domain Eukaryota; kingdom Metazoa; phylum Chordata; class Chondrichthyes; order Myliobatiformes; family Myliobatidae; genus Mobula; species Mobula hypostoma. The sequence goes on from NC_086106.1 coordinate 27,775,618, forward strand.
GGAAATAAGTCCTCATTTCTGCCATTTAATCCTCCCAACTGTATACATCTCAAGACTAGAAAACAACCCAAACTTATCCAATCTCTCCTCCATAGCTACAATTTTCCAGGCTTAACAATATCTCTTGTAAGACCGACCTGGAGTCCCACAATCCAGGCTATTCACATGGTACGGTACTGAAGGATTACTCTACCAATAGAGATGCAATGGTATTCGGAAGCCTGTCTGGTTTTGTCAATGTAACGAATAATGTTGTCCTAATTTTAAAAAGAAGTAGGAAGTGTTCTTCCTCGAGTTCTTGCCAATGTTTTTCTGGCAACCGACACTTAGAACATTATCTGGTCTGTAATCTCCCCATCACTTCAATCACTTTCAGTTGCCTGGCCCAGATCACTTTATTTTCACTATGGATTTAGTGTTTATACGTTTTCATCCCCTTCCAGGAAGTCCTTAAAGTTCTGCTTCTTTCTAGACAACAGACCTTATCAGTTCCCCTTCATCACCATCTTTCCTCACCTGGTAGAACTAGTTCTTACTCTCAAGTTTGACTTAGGTTTCTCCCACTTTCTCCAAACTAAAGGTGTAGCCTCGGACAATTGCATGGGCCCCAATTAAACATGCCTTTTCAGCAGTGATAACTTACAAGTTCAGTATCTCCATTCCAGTACTTGTATCCTGGGAAGATTCCGGCACACATTGCTAAGTAATGAAACCTGTTGCTACTTTCTAGGTGATCTGAACGGATATCATCTGGGAAACAATTGTTATATTGTCAGTATTTATTTTTATGATTTTTTGGATGAGATTAGTTCTTCCTAATGTTAACTTCAGTAAATTAATTTTGTTTTTTAATGAAGAACCAGCTCAAACCCGGTTTGAACATCTTTTTCACAGGATTCGGTGAGGCTGTTGGCAGTTGAGGCTTGTGTGAGCACAGCCCAGCTGCTGCCCCAGGAAGACCTGGAATCGTTGGTGATGCCGACCCTCCAGCAGGCAGTGGAAGATAAATCCTGGCGTGTTCGCTATATGGTGGCAGATAAATTTTCTGAAGTACGTGTTATTGCTAAAGCACAAAGTGTATCTCTTTGGTATGATGATATGATGCATTTATATTTTAAAACTAGTCTTTAAGTTTTTTGTTCCAGCTCGAATCCCTTCTGATTCTGTCAAAAGCCATGAAAACACAATTAGTTCCTCTAATATAGTTTTTAAAAATCATTAAATCAAGCACCTGCGTATTTTTAATATAAAAAGCCGTTCGGCTGACATGCCAAAAGGTGCTGAGATTTTTTTCCAGATTCATTTAATTAGCCTGTATTTAAACATGGATGTGAAATAGAACAAAGTTGGTCTGAATTGAGCTCAGATCTTTTTCAGTGTATCTGAAGGATAATCCTGTGACAAGGGTTTAGAACAAACTTGTTGGCATAGTGCCAGGGATCTGGGGATTCAGCACGTGCACAGGTTGATGACACTGATATCTTTTACTTTTGACTGGAGGAAGTTAAGGGGAACTTCAGTTCTGTTTAAAAATGAGCCGAAAGGTCGAAAAGCCAGTAGTAAGCTTAAACAAATTTTCAAAAAAACCTGAGGAGTAATGGGACTAAAAGGACACAGTCACATGGGTTTTCACTGCAGCTATCTTTTGGTTGTCCAAACATATCCCTGTACACACCTTCGCCTTCCTCCCCCTCTCCCTGGCATCAATAATATCAGAGCTGCTTCATACTCTCGTGCGGAGCCCAACATTTTCATCACCTTTGCCACCAACTTTTATCTTGCCGCAGAGTTACCTGGATTTACTCTGAATTTACAAATTAATTCTGACACTTCGCTTCCTTTTCTGAATCTCCAACAGCCTCTCATTGACATCTTCTGCAAACTCTCCAACTCTTTCATCTATCTCCTCCAAGAAGGGTGTTATTTCCTTACTTTCACCTCATCCCAGAATCAGGTTTAATATCACTGGCATACGTTGTGAAGCTTGGTTGTTTTATGCCAGCAGTCCATTGCAGTACATAATTTTAAAAAATTACTAAATATATTAAATGTGTAGATATTTAAAAATTACTGAGGTAGTGTCCATGGGTTCATTGTGCATTCGGAAATCTGATGGCAAAGGGGAAGAAGCTGTTCCTGAAATATTGAGTGTGCCACCTGTACCCCCACCTTGATGGTAGCAATGAGAAGAGGGCATATCTTGGGTGATGGGGTCCTTAATAGATGCCCTCTTTTTGATGCATTGCCTTTTGAAGGCGTCTGGATGCCAGAGAGGCTAATGCCTGTGACGGAACTGGCTGATTTTATAACGACTTGCAGCCTTTTCTGATCCTGTGTCGTGTTCCCTCCATACCAGACAGCGATGCAACCAGTTAGAACGTTCTCCGTGGTACACCTCTAGAAATTTGAGAGCGTCTTTGATGACCTGCCAATTCTCCTCAAACTCCGAATGAAATGTAGCCACTTTTGTGCCTTTTTTTTTTTGTAATTGCATCGATATGTTGGGCCCAGGACGATCCTCAGACACTCAGGAACTTGAAACTACTCACCCTTTCCACAGTCTCCTTGATTGGGACTGATGTATGTTCCCTTGACTTCCCCTTCCTGACGTCGAAAATCAGTTCCTTGGTCTTACTGTCATTGTGGTAAATTTTGTAATGTCGTGCATTAATTAAATGCTGCTTAAAACTTTTGATGGACTGGACCTTGCTGGTTCCTTCCCACTGCTGACTTCACACAGACCGGGTATGGTGTAGGGAGGTGGTGATTCAACTTCACCTTCCTATGGTCCACAATCAGTTCCTTGGTCTTACTGACAAAGTGCCAGATTGTTGCCACACCACTCAACCAGCTGATCTATCTCACTCCTCTTCGGCTCCTTGTTACCATCTGAAATTCTGCCAACAATAGTGTGTCATCAGCAGATTTATAGCCCTGAAGAGCAGTCGCGGCCCGAAACATCGACTGTTTATTTCATTTCCATAGATGCTGCCTGGCCTGCTGAGTTCCTCCAGTATTTTGTGCTAGATTTCCAGCATCTGCAGAATCTCCTGTGTGTTTATAGTTTTTGAAGCAGATGGTCTTTGTTCTCAGTGTAAAACCCTGTTGCCTCAGGCTTCCTCCTGGTACTCCGGTTTCCTCGCACAGTCCAAAAGCATTCCGGTTAGTAGGGTAAAGGGTCATTGTAGATTGTTGCACAAGTTGGTGGGTTACTGGCGGTGCAGTTTGAAGGGCCGGAACAGCTTGTTCTGTTCTGTGTCTCCAATTAAATCTATGCCCTTTAGTCTTAGACGTTCCCAGCCTGGGAAAACACTCGGATCTACTGAAATCTCCGTGCTTTTCTCACCGCAGTGTGATCCAAATCTTCAAAGTAAGGCACATTGCCTACATAAGTTAATTGCAAACAGTAACAATCAGATTAATATTATTTAACAATCAAGAAACATTGTTTAATGATTAAATAACATTATTTAGTTGTTTTTTTGACCTGAGAAACTAGCTGATTACAATTGCCCACGTTGTTGTCTGTGTACCATACTTTCGAATTCAGAGCCATCAACGACAATATTTTCTCAACTTTGCCTTCCTATAAAAACTTAAAATTCTGTCTCTTAAGGCCAGAAAATTCTGGTCCCACCTCAAAGCATTGAGATTAAATCTTTCTGTTCTGTATGAGTGTAAAATCTGTACTGAAGCAGCTGGTTTATCTGTGGATATATTATCAAGGATAGATCATTACAGCTGTTGACACCAACAGAATCAACAAACTCATTCGTAAGGCCAGTGATGTTGTGGGGATGGAACTGGACTCTCTCACGGTGGTGTCTGAAAAGAGGATGCTGTCCAAGTTGCATGCCATCTTGGACAATGTCTCCCATCCACTACATAATGTACTGGGTGGGCACAGGAGTACATTCAGCCAGAGACTCATTCCACCGAGACGCAACACAGAGCGTCATAAGAAGTCATTCCTGCCTGTGACCATCAAACTTTACAACTCCTCCCTTGGAGGGTCAGACACCCTGAGCCAATAGGCTGGTCCTGGACTTATTTCATAATTTACTGGCATCATTTACATATTAGTATTTAACTATTTATGGTTCTATTACTATTTATTATTTATGGTGCAACTGTAACGAAAACCAATTTCCCCCGGGATCAATAAAGTATGAATATGACGATGTTTTACCTGGGTAACACTAAAGAATGCTGCTTCTAAATGGACATCATTTATCTAACCATTCCCTTTTTCTCCCCTTTCATTTATTTCTTTACCAGAGCATGAGGTATCCAATCATTGATAAACATCTGAACACAATGGCAACATTTCTCTGGGTTTCTTTCCTCTTACCCCATGGCTTCACGTGACCCTGATTGAGGTGGGTGGGCTTGGCTAAGCAGGTGCTACACCTTGCCCAAGGGTGACCTGCAGGCTAGTGGAGGGAAGGAACGCCTTACACCTCTCTTGGTAGAGATGTATTTCCACCCCACCACCCAGGATAAAATTACATAATTCAAAACTGTAAACCTGATTGAAAATTAAAGCAAATTACAGATGGACCGGTGTTGAAAAGCACAGAGAAAACACAGCCATTTTGTCAGTTTAGGATTGTTACCCTTGGAACAGGCGAAGACTTTATGTTGTTTGTCTTTATAAGATAACTAACCCATGTTCAAAAATAAGCTCCATGTGAGGTAACAGACACAAAAATACTGGAGCAACTCAGCAGGTCAGGCTGCATCTGAGGGAGTGAATAAACAGTCGACGTTTTGGGCCGAGACCCTTCATCAGGACTGGAAAGGAAGGGGGACTATGCCAGAACAGGAACGTGAAGGCGGGGGAGGTGGAGGAGAAGGGGAATATTCTAGAAAGTGATAGTTGAAGGAAAGTTCATGGGAAAGGGTTCACACAAGATGCAGGAGGAACTCAGCAGGTCAAACAGCATCTACGTAAGTGAATAAACAGTCGACGTTTTGGGCCAAGACCTTTCATCAGGACTGGAAAGGAAGGGGGAAGATGCCAGAACAAGATAAAGGTTGCCAGAGTACTTGTGAAATTGGCACCAACCCATTATTGGAAAACACTTGCATTATAACGGTACGGAGTTTATTGTATTTATAATGTTCTGCTATCATTGCTAATGACAGACCATAACAAAAGGCACTTTCTACGCTCAAGACCACATATAAACTAATCTTGGAATGAAGTCCGTAGCTAAAGTACAGTTCAGATTTTCAATTTTGAAGTTGATATTTTCAGAGTACATACAGGTTTCCCCCGCCATCCGAAGGTAGCGCGTTCCTATGAAATGGTTTGTAAGCGGAAATATAGTAAAGCGAAGAAGCAATTACCATTTATTTATATGGGAAAATTTTGTGAGCGTTCGCTGACCCAAAAATAACCTACCAAATCATGCCAAATAACACATAAAACCTAAAATAACAGTAACATATAGTAAAAGCAGGAATGATATGATAAATACACAGCCTGTATAAAGTAGAAATACTTCACTACAATGATGGCCTGCACAGATCTCCGTAGCGAAAATCTCACACAAGCGCTCTCGGCAGAAAATCTCACGCAAGCGCTGTTGGCATAAACGCGCTCTCCAGTAACCTTTAAACTGTGAAGCTGCCAAATCTACCAAATAACACGTAAAAATACACAGCCTATATAAAGTAGAAATAATGTATGTAGTGTAGTATCACTTAACGGAATTGGGAAAACAGCGCCGAGCACACTGATGATGGTGTGTTAGACTGAGTCGTCGCAGGCTGGGTGGTGCGGTGGCCAGGCCGCTGACCCGATACATTGCCGCGAAGAACGCAGCAGTAGCCGGGTGGCACACAGAACATAGTTAAGAAAAAAGCCGAAATAAACATGCTAATTAATTAGGTGCCGCCGACACGTAATTGTCGGCCCAGATGAGAGGCGATGCAATCAGAAATCGGCACTGATCTGCGCCGACAATTACGTGTCAGGCGGCACCTAATTAATTAGCATGTTTATTTCAGCTTTTTTCTTAAAGATGTGCTGTGTGTCTCCCGGCTACCGCTGAGTTCTTCGTGAATTGGTACGGTATCTGTCCAGGGCCCGGGGGTTGGGGTGGTGGGACACGGGGGTGTCATCTCATCGTCGATCAGGGCAGGCAGCTCATCTTCTCCTATGACTGCCCGCCTCGATGTCGAAGGTCGAGGTTCGTCGTCTGCTGTGGCTGATGTGGAAGGTGCTGCCTTTCTTCATAACAGTGAAAACACCTTCTGAAAGCGAAAACAGGGTACTAAAGTAGGTCTTTCGTAACAGTGAGGTTTCGTAAAGCGAACGTTGGGAAAGCGGTGGGACACCTGTACTCAAATCCTCGGCACATCTTTGAGCTGTTCTCTTCTCACTCTTACATCTTAACTGTGAGCCGTTTGTCTTTGCCTCAGAGTTTTGTAAACTTCTATCAGCTTGTCCCTCAGACTCCATCACTCTGGAGAAAGCAACCTCTCCGGTAACATCTGCAGTACCAGCCAGCATGTCTTCTGTACCTTTTTCAGACCCTTTAAAGGGGAGACCAGAGCTGAATTCAGTACTCCAAATGTGACCTAACCAGAGGTTTATCACAGGGAATGTCCTGTAAACATCTTCTGTACCTTCTCCAAAGTCTCCACACCCTTTAAAGGGGAGACCAGAGCTGAATTCAGTACTCCAAATGTGACCTAACCAGAGGTTTATCAGGTGACTGTCCAGGTTTTGTTCCGGCCTGCACCACCACCACCTCCTTTGGCAGCTCAGCTACCAACTCCTGCATGAAAAGTTTACTCCTCCGATCTTCTTTAATACATTTTCCCTCTCTCCTTCAACCACTGATGGATAAATCCTGGTTAGAAGTGAAAACCGCACAGTGAGATTTCAGTTAACACCACCACCATCTTCATCATCATGTGGTGTGGGCGATCGTGGTCTCTCCATGGCCACGATTGTTCTTGGCAAATTATCCTGCAGAACTGGTTTGTGCCATTGGCGCCTTCTGGGCCGTGTGTGTCTTTACAAGACGAGGTGACCCCCCCCCCCCCCCCAAACCCCCCAGCCATTATCAGTGCTCTTCAGAGATTGTCTGCCCGGCGTCAGTGGTCGTACAACCGGGACTTGTGATCTGCACCGGCTGCACACATGACTGTCCACCATCTGCTCCCACGGCATCGCGTGACCCGGATCAGGTGGGGGGGCTTAAGCAGGTGTTGCACCTTGCCCAAGGGTGACCTGCAGGCCTGCGGAGGGAAGGAGCACCCTACATCTCCTTTGGTAGCGACGTATCTCCACCCCGCCAACCCGTCCGGTGAACGATTTTTGTGAAATTGTGCGTTTGTGATTTGATTGGAATTTGTGTGGAAAGCAATAACAGATGGATTGCATTAAAAGGAAGTTCAAGCATTCTGTGCCCCCTCTCGTCAACGGCATAAAAATGGGGCATCCAAATTATTCTCCTTTTGCATCCACTACCCCAAATGAGCTCAGCTGCAGTTTCTGACCATAGTCTGCTAGTTGAGCTCGAACCCGTATCTGGCCAGTAAACGATCAGTTGTGGTAGTGGGAGCCTGCGTGAGAGGCAGAAATAGGAGATTTTAATCTGGGTAATATCCAGTATCGCTTTAGATTTAAGTGAATGTGCTGCTGTCTTGTTTTGAAGGTCGGAGGTACTAAAGATTGCTTTTAAATCACAGCACTTTACAGAACAAGTTCAAACCAATATTGGAGAAATTGGGTCGGGACCAAGATATGGACGTAAAGTACTTTGCACAGGAAGCCATGACTGGTAAGTTGTGGCTTTGGACCCAGCTCGGTCCGAGCATAAGCATTCTCCCTTCGAGCAGTTGTGGCCTGCATTGTCCCAGAGTCTGTCACTGGGTCTCTGAAGATGAGCACAAGACAAGGTGGGTGTCTGCTGGGTTCCTGCTGTAGGTGCACTGATGGTAGAAAAGGCTCTTTAAACTAAAGATGTGTGTTTTGTAATCTGCACGTGTAATTAGTGAGGATCAGGGAAAAACATGCAGTCCTCAGCATGTTCATTAAAGGGGATAAAACACAAATTATGGATTCAAAACTCTGAACCAGCAAGAGGGTTATTCGAGGAGCTGGAACAATGCTGTGATATTTGGAACTGTTTCCAGTTAGAGGGATTTGCTAATTGTTCAGAATTATAAACCTCGTTATAGAGCCAAGCATGAAGTTCTCAGTTCTGTCTCTTACTTGCCTCCCTGTTTCTGTAGGCCGAATATTTTAAGAACCAATCCAGAGTTGTGAGTACAATCCTCAGTAAAGAGTTCTGTGTTTATATTAGGTGATTTTTAGGGTTTAGGAATAGGTGTTAAAATCTAGTGCCAGACATCCCACCCTGCAAAAACTCATTTCAGGGAGGGAGCACCATCAATTTACGGGAGACTTCTGGGAGAGGTGGGATGTCTGCAATAGAGTAGCCGTTAGCAGCTAGCCAGCTAGTTTAAATAATGTTAGCTCTGCTAATGAACAAATGACACCTGTTAAACTCACCTCAACACGTCTTTTACAGTCTTAACCCACCACGGGCAAGAGAAAAGTCACTGTTGCAAGCAGTGCAGCGAGCAACACTGTCATTATTTTGACCCCTGTTAGGCAGGGGTACACTTCAGTGTAGTCTGGGGTGATGTATGTTTTGTTTTTTTTTGGAACACTCTGCCATGGCGTGCTCTCGCTCACGCTGTCTCCCTCTCTCTCTCTCTCTCGTGGTCTCTCTGATGCTCTCTCTTGCTCTCTCTCGCTCGCTCTCAAAAAGATTGATTTCCGTGATATTGTATATAATTTGCAGACATCAGGGAGCCACTATTCATATGCGGGAGACTCCCGGAACTTCCGGGAGAGGTGGGATGTCTGTAGTGCTGCCATTCAATAGGTCTTCTAGTGTCTGAGGCCTCCGTCGGTCAGAGTCGACCACGGATGTTGTGTCCTAGCTGTCCAGATACGCCAGCCTGGGCAGTACGATATGGAGAGCAAGCTGTTGCCCCATGTAGCAAGCTCCCCGTCTGCACGCACCCAAAGGAACGGCAGATTGAGTTTGGTTCCAGGAGCACCACAGGAGTTGTCAGTCAGCGTAGGACTGCCTTAGGGACTCCAGCTCCGGGTTTACTCCCGAAGCCTTCCCTGTGAGTGCATACAGCCGCAAGGCAGCGGAGGTTTGAGATCAGAATTTTCCTTCTCCTAGATGAGCTGACGAGCCCCATCTGCCCGAATAGGTCTGGAAGCAACAGGAATTAAAAGTTGGCAATTATATGAATTCACTTGCAATATTTTAGAAATGACATACTCCATTGCTAGAATTCCCACAAGCTGTCGTCATAGCTTACAGATAGATGCGTGTTCTGATTATCTTCAGAAACGTTCACATTTTGTCTCCTTTTAATATCTAATCTGCATGTTTTCCTTCTTATCTAGTGCTTGCCTTATCGTAGAAAGGAGTCAAGAAACGGCTCTCCAGACTTGCAACGAGATCTACTGCCGACATCTTTAAAAACCTTCTTCTGCTCTCTCTTTGTACCAGATAGGAAAAAGGAAAGTTACGTCACATCCGGAGTTTCTCCAGTTAGCGGATGATTTCCCTCCACGCCTCTCTGACATCGTGGGGAAACACGTACGAGGCAAGTTACAGCAGTGGTTTGCCATTGCCTTCTGCCGGGTGAGTTTCCAAAGAGATCACCAGCTCGTAACCCAGCACGGATGGAAAGTGTGCAGGGGAGCCGGCTGGATTCAAACTCGGGGTGACGCCACTACATCACCAGCCAGGTCAGCCTACTGTATAATACGGGGACTACTTTATGTTGTAGTAACACGTCATTGCATGCGCTATTAGGTGCACATTGATACGTATGTGTGTGTTCTGCATTTGTTTTCTACTAGTAAAGAACCATGAAACTTAGCTCCCGTCCAGCATTTTTATTAATAGCGTTGTTGTGTAGCCAGGCCACATACACAACACTCTTAAAAGAGTTACCCCTGGAAAATGTAAACATCTCGTAGGTAGTGTCACTGGATTTTAGCTGCCTTGTAGATTCTAGTTCTGCAGTCTTTCTGCTGTCTAAATTTAGCTTGACTGATCATAGCTGTCTACTCCCCCTATTTATTTTCATTGACTGTAGTGTACCCAGTGGCATTGTGTATCCGATGGGTTTAGCATTTACCCTAACCCTAACCCACTACCCAGCCATACACCCCAGCCTAACAACACCAACCCCTCAGCACAGCCCCATAAACCCTAGCCCTCTCCCCACCAGGGAGCCAGGTTCACCCCACATCACCAGTGCCACGCCACCCCAAAGACGTCCCCAACCCTACACTTCACCCTAATCCTAATTTCCAATGGACCACGCACCCCAAATAAACCAGACAGCACCCCAAATAACCCAAGCAGCCTAACACCTCCAATCCTTCAGCACACCCCCATAAACCCGAGCCCTCCCCCCACCCGGGAGCCAGGTTCACCCCATAGCACCAGTACCACCCCACCCCGCAAACATCCCCAACCCTAACCACTCACTATAACTTTCAATGGGCCACGCACCCCAAATAACCCAAACCACACCACACAAAAGGGCTTATGTAACAGTCCTTTCCCCTACCACTAAACCTATCACCTCCCACCCTGCTACACACCCCCATAAACCCAAAACCTCTCCCCATCAAGGGGCCAAATTCACCCAATATCACCAGCAGTTAGGCTCCCATTTCAGCCCTCCCCCCCCCCACCACCACTGCAAAGGCCAAACACAACCCCCCACCCCGGGCATGTCACTCCCCACACACCCCTCAATTAGCTACAGCACAACCCCCAGATCACAGCACCCAGTCCCTATAAAAAAGCCCCAAATCCAAAACACTATCCATAGGCAATAACTCCACCATTTTAACTTAAACTCCAGAATGGAGGTTAAAGAGGAGGAAGATCCCAGTCGAGGACCGAGATGATGACAAGGTGGGCCAAAAACAAAGTGGCAGGGTGAAGTGATACTGCATCTCCAGTATGAGATCCACAAACACGAGAGGGATATTTTGCCCACTGCCCACATACCCTAACCCTCACCCTCGCCCTCGCCCTCGCACTGGATGAGATAATGGAGAGGGAGGGAGAAGTACAGGATAAGCCCGATTTAACCAGGAAGCAGAGAACAGCCCTGAAAGAGCTGAAGGAAAATATGGATATTGTTATCAAACCAGCAGATAAAGGGAGCAGCATAGTTATCATGGACAAACAGCAATATCTATATGAGGCACACAGACAATTAAACAACACGGAACACTGCACTAAACTAAAGGAACCCATATACTGGGAAACACACAGAAATTAGGAACATTCTGCGAGAACTAGAAAGGACTGGATACCTCAGGAAGAAGCAGGTGGAGTACCTGACAGGGATACAGCCACGAGCAAGAAAGTGCTATATCCTCCCCAAAATACACAGGAACCCAGACTCATGGACTGTTCCGGGAGAAATACCACCCGGCAGGACCATTGTGTCAGACTGCAGCAGTGAGTCATACAGGATAGCAGAATACATTGCTGCCTTCCATATAACCATATGACAATTACAGCACGGAAACAGGCCATCTGGGTCCTTCTAGTCCGTGCCGAACTCTTCCCCAATCCTATTCCCACCGACCTGTGCTCAGCCCATAACCCTCCATTCCTGTCCATTTCGCTGTCCAATAACGACAACATCGAACCTGCCTTAACCACTTCTGCTGGAAGCTCATTCCACACAGCTACCACTCTCTGAGTAAAGAAGGTCGCCCTCATGTTACTCCTAAACTTTTGTCCTCTAATTCTCAACCCACGCCCTCTTGTTTGAATCTTCCCCACTCTTAATGGAAAAAGTCTAACCACGTCAACTCTATCAATCCCCGTCATAATTTTAAACACCTCTATCAAGTCTCCCCTCAACCTTCTACACTCCAAAGAATAAAGACCTAACTTGTTCAACCTTTCTCTGTAACTTAGGAGATGAAACCCCGGCAACATTTTAGTAAACTTCCTCTGTACTCTCTCAATTTTATTGACATCATTCCTATAATTCGGTGACCAGAACTGTACACAATACTCCAGATCTGGCCTTACCAATGCCTTATACAAATTCAACATTACATCCCAACTGCTATACTCAATGCTCTGATTACTAAAGGCCAGCAAACCAAAAGCTTTCTTCACCACCCTATCCACATACGATTCCATCTTCCGGGAACTATGCACTATTATTCCTAGACCCCTCTGTGTTAAAGCATTCTTTAATGCCCGACCATTTACCATGTATGTCCTATTTTGATTAGTTCTACCAAAATGTAGCACCTCACATTTTTCAGCATTAAACTCCATCTGCCATCTTTCAGCCCACTCTTCTAACTGTCCTAAATCTCTCTGCAGATTTTGAAAACCTACCTCATCATCCACAACACCACCTATCTTAGTATCATCTGCATACTTACTCATCCAATTTACCACCCCATCATCCAGATCATTAATATATATGACAAACAACATTGGACCCAGTACAGATCCCTGAGGCACACCGCTACACACCGTCCTCCAATCTGACACACAGTTATCCACCACTACTCTTTGGCGTCCCCCATCTAGCCACTGCTGAATCCATTTTACTACTTAACCCACTATCGCAGAAACAGTCCAGCTACATCAAAGACATGTACCACTTTGTCCGGATAGTCAGTTCCATGTCAGTGCCCCCTGAGGCCATACTCTTCACCACGGACATTGAAAGCCTGTACACCAATATAGAAATGGACAGGGGTATAGAGGCAGTGAGGGATATCCTTTGGGAGAACCCTCAGCTAGAGAGACCAGACGAGGCCTTGACAGAACGCCTTCACCTCAGCCTAACTAAAAATGACTTTGAATTCAATAATGAATTCTACTTACAAGTCAACGGCACAGCAATGGGAAAGAAGTTTGCTCCAGCCTATGCCTATATATACATGGCAAAATGGGAGGAAACAGTTTATCCAAAGTGCCCCAAGATACCCATGTGTCTTTATAGATACCTGGATGACATCTGGGGAGTGTGGACAGACTCGGAGGTAGAATTAGAGGAATTTATTCAAATCCTAAACACTCATCATCCATCGATTAAGGTTAAGGCCGCAACAAATAGGGAGAAAGTTGACTTCCTGGACACTACGGTATTTAAACTAGCACCAGAAAATGGCAACCAGAAACAAGCCACCAAAATATTCTTTAAAACCACAGACACACACACCCTCCTACACACAGGGAGCCACCATCCCAAACACACCTTCAGAGGCATTGTCAAGGGACAGCTGACCCGGTTTCACCACATTTGCACCAGGACAGAGGACTTCCACCAAGCCACTACTATCCTCTTCTCTGCACTTAGACACAGGGGCTACAGCAGACGGAGACTCAGACACATCAAATCTGACTTTTTAAAAAGTATCACAAATCCCCCAACCCAGGACAACATAACCCTTGATAATAGCATACAGTGGGATGGCAGTGAATATCCACAAGACAGTTAAAACACACTTCGAAGAACTAAAAGCGGAGGGGTGGACACTGGGATAATACACCACAGTCTCAGCCTTCAAAAGGGGTAGAAACTTAAAAGGCATACTAGTCAGTACCAAAATACGAACAGCGCGAAACTGCGAGGTGGGAAACTGCAGGACATACATATACATAAGAATTTCAAAAAGCATACACAACAGAGTTACAGGAAAGTGGGCCGAGATAGAGCAGAGGATAACTTGTGAACAAAAGAATGTAGTATATGCAATCCAGTGTAAACAATGTCATATTATATACATAGGGGAGACAGGCAACATCTTGGGAACCAGACTCACAGGACACCTCAGTAATATCACGAGAGGAAACCAAAACAGACCAGTTAGCAGGCACTTCCTGGAGCATGGAATGTATTCCTTAGCAATCCTGGGCCTGGAAACCAACATAAGCTGGTCAATCCTCCAAAGAAAAAGAGCAGAGAGGATATGGATTGAAAGACTACAGACGTATTCCCCAAATGGCCTAAACGAGGCCTAAAAAGCTAGGCCAACAAGATAAAATATATCCACTGGAGGGCCAACACTGCGCCCAATAATTAAAAACATTGAGAAAGTTAGAGGAGGGAGGAAGAGGAGGAGCCCCTTCAGTCACCCACCCTGAAACAAAATTAAGACAGGTGACCATTAAACAGGAAAGGTACGTCTTTCTTGGGAAATAGAGACTAACAACTAGGCCCCAGAACAGAAACTAATTCCCCAAATAGAGAGGGATAACGTGAGAAATTATAACTCTACAGGGATAACCACGAGGAAGAATAGACTCATAACGACCAGTTTGATCCAGACACAGCACTTGCCCCAACCTCCCAGCTTGCCCCCGTGGGGTAGAATGCATCCCCAGCACATGGCCCTGCCCTGAAACCTAACATCTTCATACCCCATAAACACAGGTCCTCTTCTCGCCAGGGGGCCAAACTCACCCCTCACCACCAGTTATACCTCCCACCACCCAGCAGACCCCCCCAACCTGATCGTAACATCCAAAAGGGCCTCACACCCCAACTAAATCAGACTAATAAAGGGCCCCTTTGTGGACCCTGCCCACAGCCCCACAAAGGGGCCTACTTAACGATGGATCCCATGCTCCTCTTCTTCCCACACCCCCATGGGTAGGCCTGTGCACACATTCCTCGGCCGTATCCCTAAACATAATGACTTCACCCATCCTATGCACCCCCATAAACCTGAGCCCTCTCTCCACTGGGGGGGCCAAGTTCACCCGACTACACCATCGGTTTGGGTGCTCTAACCCTCCCACCACCACAAAGTCCCATGACCTCACTACCCAGCCATACACCTCAGCCTAACACCTCCAACCCTTCAGCACACCCCCATAAACCCTAGCCCTCTCTCCACCCGGGAGCCAGGTTTACCCACATCACCAACACCACACCACCCCACAAACATCCCCAACCCCAGCATTCACCAGAACCATGACTTCCAATGGACCGCGCACCCCAACTAAACCGGACAGCACCCCAAATAACCCAAACCACACCACACCAAAGGGCTTATATAACTGTCCTTTACCCTACCTCTAAACCTAACATCTCCAACCCCATCTCCAACCTCTCAAACCCAAGCCCTTACCCATCAAGGGGCCAAATTCACCCAATATCACCGGCAGGTATGCGCCTATTTCAGCCCTCACCCCTACTGCAGGGGAAACCGCCCCCCCCCGCAATGCCATTTGCCATCCCACCCCACCTCCCTTCGCTGTGAATCCTTAACCCCCATTACCTCACTCTACCCCTGGGCATGTCCCTCCCCACAACACCCCTTAATTAGCTACCGCACAACCCCCAGATCACAGCACACAGTCCCTATAAAAAAGACCCCAAATCCAAAACACTATCCATAGGCAATAACTCCAGCATTGTAACTTAAACTCCAGAATGGAGGAAGAAATGGAGCAGAAATGGAGAAACAGGTTTGGTAAAACAATACAGGGGTGGGAGGGGGAGGTGGGAGGGAGGTTTGGGTGGGGGGGCCGGGGGTGGAGTGGAACATTTTAAAGGAGAGACCACCTCAGTCTTTACAGAATTCCCCGCGAGGAAGCCGCAGAGAAGAGGCGAAATTGGTGACTCTCCCAGTCGGGAAATACGCTTTGTTAAAGGCAATTCACAGGAGTCGAAATCACTGAACCCAAGATGAAAAACAAGCGATAAGGACATTAATTAACTGGACTTCATCTGTAGTTTTCTGATTATTGTCTTACTTTAATGACGTGGAGGAGAAATTGGAGAGTATTAAAGGCACTTCGCTGGAGGGGAAACCACTGAACCCAACACGCAGAACAAGCGGTAAGAATTTTAATTAAGCGGACTTCATCGGTAGTTTGGTGATTGTCTTACTTTAGCGATGTGGAGGAGAAATTGGAGAGAGAGGACCGGGGGCTTGCCAGCACATGGCGCGTCAGACTACCGTGGGAACTGCAGAAACCTCCAGTTTCCCAGGGATTCCTTTTCCACCACGGTTAGATTAATATTTAAAATAATCCAGACTCTGCACCACCTAAGAGTTTTGGAACAAATGCACAGGCCACCGAAGGGGATCACTACCCAGGCACATAGACTGATTAAATTCATAAAGCCGGCGAACCCCTCCCAAGAAACGCTTCGTAAAATTGCTGCCAATGTGGACGCTTGGGCTAAAGAAACACGACAAATTTTAATTGGACACTACCAAAGTAGCCTGCAAGAATTGGAACTTGAATCGGATCTGACTGATCGCTTACCAGAAGCGATCACCAAAGCCGTAATTTGGAACAAACAAATATAAAGGAAAAATTTCAAATCAAATTGGAGGCTGTCCAAAATCATATTTTTGGTCTGGTCTCAGGACCTGCGCCAGAACGGCAGCCCGGGCCCACGGGGGTCCCCACAATTCGGAGGTGGCCACAATGACCCCACGGACAATATTCACCCAACGTCCGTCACCAACAAACTTCAGTGGATCCGCGCTACTCCGCCAACGCGCATGCGTGCCGTCCGAGCGGGGTCCTCGGGTGGGGGTGGGGCGCGACGGGAGGGAGAGGGGTTACCCTCGCCGTTGCTGTCGCCCCACCGACTTTCCCGCTGTCGGGGGCTGCTCGAGAAACCGAGGTGAGCCCAGTGCTCAACTTCGGGGAAGTTCTCCCACCAGCCGGCAACCGGTTGGTGATGTCACAGCCGGCGTTTGCACATGCGCCTTGTAGCCAGGCCCGGCTGCCCTCTGCGCCTCTCCGTTTCGCGTGTGTTACTTAGATCGCCAGCCACTGCAGATGTTCTCCTGTTTGCCCTTCACCACGTACCGGCTTCCTCGTTGCTTTACTGTCTGGATTAAGGTCAGAAATTGTACGCACACGACCATAAACAGAAACAGGATCTTGAGGAGTAGATGACCATACATTTTCCTACATTGATAGGGAGCTTCAGCTCCCCTGTCCTTGGGAAGCGACTCTGACCAACCACCTCATGATGTGTACAGACCGACCAGCTTCCTCCACCCCAGGGGAAAGCCCCAGCCTATCTAATCTCTCCTGTAACAAGCCCTCCAGTCCTGCTAGTAAGCCCGTGAACCTTTTTAGCACCCTATCCAGCTCAGTAAAATCCTGTTAAATGCGCACGGTATTTCATAAGTGCAGTGTCACCAACACCACAGGAGCAGAATCAGGCCATTTGGCCCATCGACTCTGCTCGGCCATTCAATCATTGCTCATCCATTCCCCCCTCTCCCTTCTCAGCCCCACTCCCCGGCCTTCTCCCCGTATCCTATGATGCCGTGTTTATTCAACAACCTATCAAGCTCTGCCTTAAATACACCAATGACCTGGTAATAAAATCCACAAATTCACCACCCTCTGGTTAAGGCATTTTTTTCTGCATCTCTGTTTTAAATGGACACCCCTCTATCCTGAGGCTGTGCCCTCTTGTCCTAGACTCCCCCACCATGGGAAACATCCTTTCTACATCTACTCTGTCTAGGCCTTTCAACATTCGAAATGTTTCAATGAGATCTCCCCCCCCCCATCCTTCTGAATTACAGCGAGTACAGACCAAAAACTATCAAACATTCCTTGTATGATAACCCTTTCATTCCCAGAATCATCCTTGTGAACTTCCTCTGGACCCTTTCCAATGCCAGCACATCTTTTCTAAGATGAAGGGCCCAAAACTGTTTGCAATACTCAAAGTGAGGCCTCACCAGTGCCTTATAAAGCCTCATCCTTGCTCTTGTATTCTATTCTTCTTGAAATGAATGCTAACATGGCATTTGCCTTCCTCACCACCAGCTCAACCTGCAAGTTAACCTTCAGGACTCGCAAGTCCTTC
Source organism: Mobula hypostoma (assembly GCF_963921235.1). Taxonomy (NCBI): domain Eukaryota; kingdom Metazoa; phylum Chordata; class Chondrichthyes; order Myliobatiformes; family Myliobatidae; genus Mobula; species Mobula hypostoma. The sequence goes on from NC_086106.1 coordinate 27,793,534, forward strand.
TGCATCTCAGGTTTTTGCATTTTCTCCCTGTTTAGAAAATAGTCTGCACATTTATTTCTACTACCAAAGTGCATGACCATGCATTTTCCAACACTGTATTTCATTTGCTACTTTCTTGCCCATTCTCCTAATCTGTCTAAGTCCTTCTGCATCCTACCTTTTTCCTCAGCACTACCTGTCCCTTCACCAATCTTCTTATCATCTGCAAACTTGACAACAAAGCCAGTCATCTATTCCAACATCTAAATCATTTCTATACAACATAAAAAGAAGCGGTCCAAACACTGACCCCTGCGGGACACCACTTGTCACTGGCAGACGACCAGACAAGGATCCTTTTATTCCCATTTGCTGCCTCCTACCAATCAGCCAATGCTCTAACCAGGTTAGTAACTTTCCTGTAATACCATGGGCCCTTAACTTGATAAGCAGCCTCATGTGTGGCACCTTGTCAAAGACCTTCTGAAAGTCCAAATATACAACATCCACTGCATCACCTTTACCTATCCTACCTGTAATCTCCTCAAAGAATTCCAACAGGTTGATCAGGCAGGATTTTCCCTGAAGGAAACCATGCTGACTTTGTACTATCTTGTCCTGTGTCACCAAGTACTTCATCACTTCATCCTTAACAATTGACTCCAACATCTTCCCAACCACTGAGGTCAGGCTAACTGGTCTATAATTTCCTTTCTGTAGCCTTCCTCCTTTCTTAAAGAGTGGAGTAACATTTGTAATTTTCCAGCCCTCTGGCACCATGCCACTGAAATACTGCTATGTCAGACTTCACTTTGTCACTATCAAATTTCAAGTTGAACTCAGTCATATTGTGATCACTGCCTCCTAAGGGATCTTTTACTAATCACATCCGGTTCATTACATAACATCCAATACAGTATAGCTGATCCCCTCATAGGCTCAATGACAAACTGCTTTAAAAAGCCATCTCATAGGAATTCAACAAACTCACTCTCTTGGGATTCATTTTCAACCTGATTTTCCCAATTGACCTGCAGGTTGAAATCTCCCATTACTATCATAACATCCCAGCTACTATTGGAAGGCCTGTGCATAACTGCCATCAGGGTCCTTTTACCCTTGCATTTTCTCAAATTGACCCACAAGGATTCAACATCTTCCAACCCTGTGTCACATCTTTCTACTGATCTGATGCCATTCTTTACCAACAGAGCCACGCCAACCCCCTCTGCCTACCTTCCTATCCCTCTAATACAACGTGTAACCCTGGACTTTCAGCTCCCAACTGTAACCATCCTTCAGCCACGATTCAGTGATGGCCACAACATCATACCTGACGACCTGTAATAGTGCAACAAGACCATCCAACTGATTTCTAATACCCTGTGCATTGAGATATAGAACTTTGAGTGCTGTATTCGCTACCTGCTGAAGGGTTTCGGCCCAAAACATTGACTTTACTCTTCCTTAGATGCTGCCTGGCCTGCTGAGTTCCTCCAGCATTTTGTGTGTGTTCTTTCACCTATCACCTTCTAGCTTGTGCTCCTTCCCCCACCCCACCCCACCCTTTCGTCTGGCGTTTCCCCTTTTTCTTTCCAGTCCCGATGAAAGATCTCAGTCTGAAAAGTTGACTATTTATTCACTTCCGTAGATGCTGCCTGACCTGCTGAGGTTCCTCCAGCATCTTGTGTGCGTTGCTCTGGATTTCCAGCATTCTTGTGTTTCCGAGAGAGAACGTATACTGTATGGGATCTACCAAACTGTGGCATTGACAGAACAAAGAGACTGCCATTGTCCTACCTGAGAAGAGGCGGCTGTGAGAGAATCCGGTACTTCAAATCATGTGAGACGTGGGCGGAGTAGATAAAGTGTTCCCAATGGCCAAACGCTCAAGAAACAGTGCACAGTGAATGATGTTGATAGGTAAAAGAATAAAAAATGGCAAGAGGGAGAACTGTTTTGGCACAGAGAAGGGTTAGGATCAGAATTTGATTTATTGTCACTGACTTCAATTAGATGAAATATGTTGTTCTACAGCAGTAGTTTGCAAAGACAACCAAGTAGTATAAATAGTACAACAGTTGGACAATATCTAGTAACATGAGGAAACGAATTGTAGCAGCAGAGATGTGGTTTTTGAGGAGGATGCAAAGAATATCATGGACGAAATGAATATCTAATGAGGGTATCATGAACAGAGCAAACACAAAAAGAGAAATAATGTATGAGATCGTGAAAAGGCAACGTAACTTCATTGGACGTGTGATTAGGAAAGAGGAGTTAGAATGCACGGTAATTATGGGAAAGATTGAAGGGAAGAAAGCAAGAGGAAGACAAAGACAAATGATGATGGAGACAGCAGCCAGAGAACTGGAAATGAATACCAATGAATTGATCCACTTGACCTGAAACAGGAGTGTATGGGCCATGGCAGTCAAAGCTCAAACTGGGCAAGGTACCTGATGATGATGATGTTGGTGATGATGATGAGTACAACAGAATAGGAATAATGAGGTAACTTCTGAGCACAGACCTTTCAGAAACCTGATGGGGGAGGGAAAAGGCATATTCTGATTTGTTAAGTGTAAACCTTCAGGCTCCAGTGTCTCCTCCGCAATGGAGGGCAAAAGGAGACACGTGCCAGACAGTGTGAGGCCTTAGTAATGGATGTCACCTTCTTGAGGCATGACCTCGATGGTGGGGAGGGTTGTGCCCGTGATGGAACAGGCTGAGTCTACAGTCCTCTGTGGCCCCTTGTGATCCTGCTGGTCTGTGTTGTAGTTTACAGATGTAATTATATCATTTAAAAGGGAATTATCTGCAGGGAAGCAATCCGGAGGGCAAGGAGGTGGTACGGGGGGGGGGGGCATGGGAACAACTGGCTTGAACTGGCATGGAAGCTCTAACCTTCCCTGTTGTAACCACTATGTTCTCCTATGGTAATGGCAAACTCATATCAGTGTGAGTTGTTCCCTTGTTACCTGGTCTGCAACAGTTGTGGTTGTAACACTGTGTCATTGTAATGTTTCCCAAACCGACTCATTGTATTTTTTGGACAATGCAACGCCCATCAAAGTGAGCAGTAATATTGCATGATGTTGCCTTGTGCTGTTTCAGTGTGTTGCTTTTGGTTGTGCCTGCAAGGAACCTTTAGAGGGGACTTAACACTGCCCAGTCCATTCCAGGCTTGTCACTTCCTTCAGGAGGGCTAACGGCAGCATCAAGGATACCTGGTACCCTGGCTGTTCCCTCTTCTGTCTTCTACCTTCTGGCTTAAGAACATCTTCCACAAGGCTGGCAAACTTTTGAATCAACCACCTCCTTCACAGTATACCGCCACAACGTCAGACGCTTCAATAAAATTTATTATTGACGTCCATATATGTCACCATATGTAACCCTGAGATTCACTTACTTGTGGGCATATCCTGCAAATCTAAGAAACAAAATAGAATCAATGAAAGACTGCACCCTGTTTATTGTATCAAAAGGACAGGCAAGTAGACAGAGGGGGTGACATGGCTCTGTTGGTAAAAAAAAATGAGTTCAAATCATTAGAAAGAGGTGACACAGGGTTGGAAGGTCTTGAATGGTTGTGGGTAGAGCTAAGGGAATGCAAGGGTGAAAAAACCCTGATGAGAGTTATATACAAACAGTAGTAAGAATGTGGCCCACAAATTGCAGCAGGATTTAGAAAATGCATGTCAAAAGGGCAAAGTTACTATGGTAATGGAGATTTCAGTCTGCAGGTAGACTGGGAAAATCAGTTTGGTGCTGGATCTCGCGGTGGGGGACTTTCTAGAATTCCCACGAGATGGCTTTTTAGTGCAACTCTTAGTTGAGCCAACTAGGGGATCAACTATTCTGGAGTGGGTATTCTGCAATGAACCAGAATTGATTACAGAGCTTAAGGTAAAGGGACACCAAAGGCCAGTGATTATAACACCATAGAATTCACCCTGCAATTTGATGAGGAGAGGCTAAAGTCAGCTGTATCAGTATTATAGAGGAAAAAAGGGAATTACGGAAGTATGTGAGAGGAGTTAGCAAAATTGATTGGGAAAGAACACTGGCAGGGATGATGGCAGAGCAGCAATGGCTGGAATTTCTGAAAGGATAGGTACATCCCAAAGAAATAGTATTCTAAAGGCAGGATGATGCAACCCTGGCTGACAAGGAAAGTCAAAGCTAACATAAAAGCCAAAGCGAGGGCATATAATAGAGAAAAAATTTAGTGGGAAGTTAGTGGATTGGGAAGCTTTTAAGGCCCAACAGAAGACAACTAAAAAGTCATTAAGAAGGAAAAGATGGAATACGAAGGCAAGCTAGCCAATAATATTAGAGAGGATACCAAAAATTTCTTCAGATACATTAAGAATAAAAGAGAGGTGAAAATGGATATTGGATCACTGGAAAATTATGCTGGAGAAGCAGTAATGGGAGACAAGGAAATGACAGATGAACTGAATAAGTATTTTGCTACATTCTTCACTGTGAAATACACTAGCAGTATGCTGGAAGTTTGAGAGTGTTGGGGGGCAGAAGTGTGTAAAGTTGCCATTACTAGGGAGAAGGTTCATGGGAACTGAAAGGCCTGAAGGTAGGTAAGTCAGTTGGACTAGATACTCTACACCTTAGGGTTCTGAAAGAGATGGTTGAAGAGATTTTGGAGGCATTGGTAATGATCTTTCAGGAACCAATTGATTCTGGCATGGCTTTGGGGGAACGGAAAATTACAAACGTCATTCCACTCTTTAAGAAGGGAAAGAGGCAGAAGATAAGAAATTATAGGACAGTTATTCTGACCTAGGTTGTTGGGAAGATGTTGGAGTTGATTGTTAACAATGTGGTTTTGGGGCACTTTCAGCATGGTTTCATTAAGGGAAAATCTTGCCTGACAAATCTGTTGGAACTCTTTGAAGAAATAACAAGTAGAATAGACAAAGGAGAATTGGTGGATGTTGTTGCATTTTCAGAAGGCCTTTCTCAAAGTGCCACACATGAGGCTACTTAAGTTAAGAGCCCATGGTATTAGAGGAAAGATACTAGCATAGATAGAACATTGGCTGATTGGCAGGAGGCAAAGAGTGGGAATAAATTGAGCCTTTTCTGGTTGGCTGTCGGCGACTATTGGTGTTGCACAAGGGTCCCTTTTGGGACAGCTTTTTATGTTATATGTCAATGATTTGGATGACGGAATTGATGGCATTGTGGCAAAAATTGCAGATGATACGAAGACAAGTGGAGGGACATTCAGTTTTGGGGAAGTAGAGAGGTGACTGAAGGACTTAGACAGATTAGGAGAGTGGGCAGAGAAGTGGCAGATGGAAGTATACGGTCATGCACTTTGCTAGAAGAAATAAAATGGCAGATTATTTTCTAAATGGAGAAAATATTCAAAAATATTTGGTGTAGAAGGGACTTGGGAGTCCTTATGCAGGACTATCTAAAGGTTAATATGCAGGTTGAGTTGGTGGTGAGGAAGACAAATGTGATGTTAGTATTCACTTCGAGAGGACTAGACTGTAAAAGCAAGGAGAAAATGTTATGGCTTTATATAGCACTGGAGAAACTTCACTTGGAGTATTGTGAGCAGTTTTGGGCCTCTTTATCTAAGAAAGGATGTGCTGACATATGAGAGGGTTCAAAGGAGGTTCATAGGAATGATTCCAGGATTGAAAGGCTTGTCGTGTAATGAGCATTTGATGGCTCTGGACCTACATCCACTGGAATTTGGAAGAATGAGGGGTGACCTCACTGAAACCTATCTAATGTTGAAAGGCCTCAGTGGAGTGCATATGGAGAGGATGTTTCCTATGGTATGGGAGGCCAAGACCAGAGAACATAGACTCAGAATAGATGGGTATCCTTTTAGAATGGAGATGAGGAGGAATTTCTTTAGCCAGAGTGGTGGATCTGTGGAATTTGTTGCCAAGGCATTGGGTATATTTAAGGCAGAGTCTGACAGATTCTTGATTAGTCAGGGCATAAAGGGGTACGGGAGAAGGCAGGAGATGGGGGATGAAAGGAAAATTGGGTCAGCCATGATGAAATGGTGGAGCAGACTCGATGGGCCAAATGGCCTAATTCTGCTCCTATATCTTATGGTGTACTCTGTGGGCTTCAGTGAGCACATTCATTGCACACTGATATAAGACATTGAATCAGCTTAATCCAATGCCCTGCCAATGTCAGAATCAGCTTTATTATCACATGGTGAAATCTGTCGTTTTGGCAGCAGTACAGTACAATATGTGCGTGGATGCATGGGTGCAATGAAACACTTGCAGCAGCGTCGCAGGCTCACAGAATCAGATAAACAGCATTCACAAGTTTTTCTTTTCAAGAAACAACAGAATTGGAACAACAATGCAGACAACTTTAGTGTAAAACCATTATAGTGTTACTATACTGGTGGGTCTTCAGGCTCCTGTACCTCCTGCCTGACAGTAACAGACAGAAGATAGTGTAGCCCGGAAGCTGGGATCTTTGTCACAAATACTTACAGGAAATTCATGAGGTGGTTTGTCAATCAGAAAGTTGCAAGAAATTTGGACGGGGGTGGGGGTGGAGTTCAGATGAGCAGCAGAGATGCATTTAAACAGAAGCCAAATCAACAGAGATAGCGGAAGGAGATGCAGTAATATTCCAGCAGGGGGAGCTGTGTAGGCACAGTTGTGGAGAAGAAACTCTGGCAGGAAGTGAGGTCCCGGGTTTTTCCCATTGTGGCTACCGCTGGGCTGAATGGCTGGTCTTTGCACCGTACGTGTTCTGTACAGGGAAGACATTAAACACTTCAGAGACAAAAATACTTTAAACAGAACTTCTTTAGTTAGTGTAGATTTCAGAATATCAAACCCTATAACTGTGATGGAGTTTAATTAAAAGAAAGTGTTTCCCTTAATCACCAGAGTTCATTCCGGGGTAATTACTACCTGCCTTTCAGATGCTGATATTTTCGTGATCTAGTTTCTTCAGAAGTCAAGAGTGAGGCATAAAACTTGTTGCTTACAAATATTTTATTAGCAGTACAAGAACAAAGGAAACGAGGGGAAGTGTGGTGAGTGGCAAAGAGGAGAACAAAAGGTAGTGTGGTTTTCTTATACCAGACTACTGATAGTGAGCATTTCATCCAAATCACATTGCTTAAATTAACCAATAATTTAAATAATGCGATACCCACCACTGGAACTGAGTAGTTTCCACAAAAAATAAAGAGGTAACTGCAATCAGCAGAAAACATGGAACTACATGTAGATAGGTAATTATACAAAAATACAAATAAACATAACAAAATTGAAAACAGATGAAATTAACAATATACAGTCCAATCCACCACCCCAACCCTGATCTAACTGAACCAACTTTACATTGATTTATTGAGATACACTGCAGAATAGGCCCTTCTGGCCTTTTCAGCTGTACCACGCAGCAAACCCCCTCCACCCGATTTAACCCATGTCTCACGGGACCATTGACAATGACCAATTTACCTAACAACTAGTACACCTCTGGAGTGTCGGAGGAGACCCATAAGGTCACAGGGAGAACATATAAACTCCTTACAGACTGTGGCAGGAAATGAACTCAGATCAATGGCACAGTAAGGTGTTGTGCTAGCCACTACACTACCGTGCCAAATTATTACTTTTGGAAATTTTTTTTTTTGTAATTTATTTTTTATTGAATACTTCTGGAAATTCTGAGGCTGAAAAACTTGTGGAACCTACCGGGTATAAGGAAACAAAAATCCACCAAAGTGATGTAAATATAAATGGGCATTCATACAGTTACGTCAGTGTTAGGTTGATTATATTAGTAAACAGGTACATTTATGTGAGTTTGAGCTGCTCTAGTAATGATTTCCCTTTTACAAATAAAACATCTAAATTATGTTAAGGCATATCAGGACATTCAATAATAGAGTGACTTCAGTTTCCTGAATTAAATCCAGTTAAAGAAATCCCATCCATTGATTACTCTTTCTAAAACTGCAAACACTTTTTTAACCTTATATTTCCTGTAACACCACAGTTTAGGGACAAATCTGATCAAATTACATCAGAGAGAGATAGCTGATTGCTTAAAACCCTGTCCCCTACTGTAATGGGACCAAAGGTATTTTTTATAGGGAAACTTGGTAAAAATGTAAAAACGGATAATATATGAATAAACACTTTAGTAAGCAGTAGTTATCGACTCTGTTCAGTCTTCACTGATTTGCCCACTGTTACCCAGCAGAGTAGGCACTGGGTTGGAGATTAGCAGCACTTGTTGTCTTCGTCAGGAACCACTTTAGCTTACTCGCAGTGAGTCGCATGTATTCACTTACTTTCACCTCCTTTCACATCTGAATTAGTAATTAACAACGTTAGTTAAGGTCCTTCTCACTGAGCTCCCAGTGGTTCCTTATGGGAATCTCAGCAGGAATCAGGGTGTTTGATCACTCCAAGCAGCAGAAACCTGTTGGGAAGCAGACAGCACATCTTGGGTTAATTTCACAAAATAATTAATTAAACTCTCTGCCATAATATCTATATCAGCTTCTCTGAGGTCGAGAGCTCCTGGCAGTGACGTGGGTCACCCTGTTACCACCTCCAATGGACTTTATCTTGTTTGGGGTTGCTCTGATGTTACACAAGACGACAGGAAGAGCCGTAGGCCATGGTACAACCTTCCTCATGATACTCACTCAGTCCTTGTTGATGATCCCATTCATTCATTCGGCTTGTCCTGATGACTCTGGGTGATGTGGACAATGGAAAGACCGTTCAATATTCATCAGTTGTCATAATTCCCAATAAACATTCCCAGTGAGATGTGTTCCTCGGTCAGTCAATGTGACATGGCAATCTCTATCTCAGAATACAGTCCTAGATGTTGCTGTGTGTGTGGCCATGACTTTCCTTGCAAGGATAGTCTACGACTCTATGCTTCATCACTCGGTAATCCCCCAGCGTTCTCCATCCAGACAACTTTTCTTTCTTAGAACATTGAGTTTGCATCTCTCAAATAAAATACCCAGCGTGTGAGATAGTGTTCAACTTCGTTTTCATAATTTCATTTGTCGGGTTCACTCCAGATGCTCTCTGTACTTCTTTTAACTTTGAGGTCTTTTTAAACTTCTTTGACCTATCCTATGCTGCCTTTTTGTCAATTTCATCCACAAACGCATTTCTACGGTTTTCCCTTGTAGTCATTTTGTAGTTTTTTTTCCCCCTCAGTAATTAGATAACACTCATACGTTCCTGGAGATCTTCCATCTGTCGTCTTACAGGCTTCCAGTACTGGCCATTGCCTGAGCTTCTCGATATCAAGTAACACAATAGCCACCAATAGATGTTAGAAGTCTCCACAATACAACACAGAGACGACTGTGGCCGGAAGAACAACTACACGTGTAGAGATAAATATATAAAAATACGAATAAGCATAAGAAAGTAGACCTATGAGAAAAGTGACAAATATACAGTTTAACCCAGCAGGTTCCATCACCCTGTCAGGGTCTCTCTGCATATTCCACACATGGCATCTTCAATCGTTGTCCCTAGTGTGAACTTGCTGGTGTTTTACCAGGTTTGATGACCGAATGAACCTCTTCCCACACTCAGAACAGGTGAACAGCTTCTCCCGGGTGTGAACTTGCTTGTGTTTCTTCAGGCTGCATCGTTGAGTGAATCCCCTGCCACACTCCGAGCAGATGAACGGTTTCTCCCCGGTGTGGATTCGCTGGTGCGCCACCAGGTACGATCTTTGATTGAATCCCTTCCCGCATTCAGAGCAGACGTATGGCTTCTCCCCGGTGTGAATTCGCTGGTGTGTCAACAGGTAATATGGTATTGCGAATCCCTTCCCACACTCTGAGCATACAAACGGTTTCTCCCCGGTGTGAATCCGCTGGTGCATCGATAGGTGACTTGACCTTATGAATCTCTTCCCACACTCGGAGCAGGCGAACGGCCTCTCCCCAGTGTGAACTCGCTGGTGAGCCTGCAGGTTGTTTACCTGAGTATAAGCCTTCCCACACTCAGAGCACCTGTACGGTTTCTCGCCGGTGTGAACTCGCTGATGGTTCAATAGGTGACAGGACTGATTGAATCCCTTCCCACACTCCGAGCAGATGAACGGCTTCTCTTCACTGTGAACACGCTGGTGTATCAGTAGGTAAGACTGTTCAGTAAATCCCTTCCCACACTCGGAGCAGGTGAACGGTTTCTCCCCGGTGTGAATCCGCTGGTGCTTTAACACTTCAGACGAACGGGTGAAGCCCTTCCCACACTCGGAGCAGGTGAACGGTCTCTCCTCAGTGTGGATCCGCTGGTGTTTTAGCAGATCACATGAAAGAGTGAAGCCCTTCCCACAGTCGGAGCAGGTGAACGGCTTCACGCCGGTGTGGAGCTGCTGGTGTCTCAACAGGCAGGAGGAATAGGTGAACCCTTTCCCACACTCGGAGCAGATGAACGGTTTTTCTCCCCTGTGAATTCGCTGGTGTGTCGATAGATACGATGGTTGAGCGAATCCCTTCCCGCACTCAGAGCAGATGAATGGTTTCTCGCCGGTGTGGATCAGCAGGTGGACCATGAGGTTGGAGCGGGCGGCGAATCCCTTCCCACAGTCAGGGCAGGTGAATGGCTTCTCCCCGGTGTGAACCCGCTGGTGCTCAATCAACTCGCTTGATTGCTTGCAGCGCTTCCCGCAACTGGGACACTGAAGGGAGTTCATGGTCGTGCAGACCGAAGTTTGCTCACGGCTGATGGGGCGCGGTTCTGTAAATCAGCTACCTCCTTCCCGGACTCACTGTGGCTGGAGTCCCACCCCAGCCCGCAGCGCTCTCCTGGACTTCCACGGCGACTCGAACCGTGTCACGGTTGAAATCGACCTCGAGGCTCAAAGCTGGGCCTAAACGCAAGCTGGGATAGAGCGGAACCGAGCTGCCGCGACACGGCGAGACAGTCTCGATAGGCGACCGTCTCCACCCGGACACGGAAGAATCTCCCACTCGCCGCCGATGGTCCAATCGAACGGCCCGACTCAGGGTGCAGTGCGCACGGAAAAGGCGCATGCGTACTGACAACCGTGCGGCTGTTTTACCTTCAGACAGAAGGGCTGGAAGTCTGAAATCCCTCCTGACCAGGTCGAAGAACAGCTCTGTCCCATCACCCATTCCACCAGAATTAGGTCATTCGGTCTCTCCGCGTTTATGGCTGATTTATTAACCCTCTCAACCCCACTCTCCTGCCTTCTCCCGGGAACATTTGACCCCCCCCCCGCTAATCAAGAACCTGTCAAATTCTGCCTTACAATATACCCAAATGCCCAATCGCTGGCCGAACAAATTCCTCCACATCTTTGTTATAAAGGTACGTCCTTTTATTCTGTGACTGCCCTCTGGTCTTAGACTCAATGCTCTCGGAAACATCCTCTTCATGTCCACTCTATCTAGAACTTCCCATATCCAATGGGATTCAATGAGACATTTGGCTAGACACTGCCTCAGCACAACACTATGATCACTTTGCATTGCAATTCTAACTGTGTCCATGCAACGACTGTGCATAATCTGTGCATGCAATGTGAATGCTGTTTACCTGTGATGCCCCTTCAAAGGTTTTCCACTCAATTTCTTCAGACATGGTCTTGTGCTTATGATTATCAACTTGACTCTGTTTTTGGATTCCCAGTGGTTGCAGAATTCCTCTTATTTTTGACACTGGAAAATGGGCAGAGTATCTGGTTATATAAATAATGCCAGTAACACTAGTGGTGGAGGTGGATACAATAGGGTCTTTTAAGAAACTCCTGGACAGGTACCTGGAGCTTAGGAACATAGAGGGCTATGGGTAAGCCTAGGTACTTCTAAGGTAAGGACATGTTCGGCACAGCTTTGTGGGCCGAAGGGCCTGTATTGTGCTGTGGGGTTTCTATGTTTCTAACACTCTAAAAAACAGGTTAGGTGTCTCGCAGAGATTATGGCATCTAAGCAAAGCAGTGTTTCTCCCACGATCCCATCTCCATCCACCCTTGTGTTCACATCCGATAACTTACTGCCGAGCTCTCTGTGTAAGGTCACTGGTGTCCGTGCCCTGTCCTCTGTCCACATACTGATCCCATTGGAATTATGGCCTCCTCTTCACCCCTGTCTGATACCTGATGCTGTTCCAATGAGCAAGACACCGAACGTCTGCTCTGAGACTTCGCACCAGCCACAGATGGTGCCCGTGTTACACTAATCCTGTGGTGTGCAGTCCCTGGCCCTTTGTCTCAAGTTATCCTGTCTTTCAACGTTGATAGTGGTTGGAAGACAATGGTTGGAAATTTACTAGGTTGCCGACTGACTCCTGAGACAGAGTACTAGAAACGGACATAAATCTGTAACGCAAGAAATTCTGCAGATGCTGGAAATCCAAAGCAACACACAAAATGCTGGAGGAACTCAGCGGGCCAGGCAGCATCTATGGAAATGAATAAACAGTCAACGTTTCAAGCCAAGACCCTTCATCAGGACTGGGAAAAAAAGATGAGAAGACAGATCAGGAACATGGGGGGAGGGGAGGAAAAAGCACAAGGTGTCAGGTGATTGGTGAAACCGCGAGAAGGGGCGGGGCGGGAGCAAAGAGCCGGAAAGTTGAGGGGCGGGAGCAAAGAGCCAGAAAGTTGATTGGTGAAACCGCGAGAAGGGGCGGGGCGGGAGCGAAGAGCCAGAAAGATGATTGGTGAAACCGCGAGAAGGGGTGGGGTGGAGCCAAGAGCCGGAAAGGTGATTGGTGTAACCGCGAGAAGGGAAGGGGCGGAACAAAGAGCCAGAAAGGTGATTGGTGAAAGAGATAAAGAGCTGGAGAAGCGGGAATCTGATAGGAGAGGACGAAGGCCAAGGAAGAAAGGGAAGGGGGAGGAGCACCAGACGGAGGAGATGGGCAGGTAAGGAGATAAGGTGAGGGAGCAAAATGGGAATGGGGAATGGTGAATGGTGAATGGTGAATGGTGAAGCGGGGGGGGGGGGGGACATCACCAGAAGTTAAAGAAATCGATGGTCATGCCATCAGGTTGGAGGCTATAAGATGTTACTCATCCGACCTGAGTGTGGTCTCATTGTGGCGGTAGAGGAAGCCATGGATTGAATGAGAATGGGAAGTAGAATTGAAATGGGGGTGGGGGGGCACCGGGAGATCCCACTTTTTCCGGTGGCGTGAGCATAGGTGTTCGGCGAGGCGATCTTCCGATTTCCGTCGAGTCTCACCGACGTACAGGAGGCCACACCGGGAGCAACGGATACCAGTAGATGACCCCAACAGACTTTAGAAGTGAAGTGTTGCCTCACCCGGAAGGACTCCCTGAATGGTAGTGAGGGAGGAGGTGTCGGGGCAGGGGTTGCACGTTCCACTTTAAACAATAAACGTTTGAGACTGAGGTCCTTCTCCATGGATGGAAAGGAGGGGGGAGATGCTAAAATAAAAAGGTAGGGGAAGGGGAGGGAAGCTGGCTGGAAAGACGTAGGCAAAGCCAAATGGCCTGCAAAGGTAACGAGCTGAGGAGAAAGGACTCTGATAAAACAAGAGTCGACCACATAAGAAAGGGAAGGAGGAGGGGCACCACAGGGAGGTAAGAGGACAGAGTGCAGAATATAACAAGATGGAAGGAGGAGGGAAAATTTACTGGAAGGAGCAATCAATGTTCTTAAAATCAAGTTGGAGGCTTCGCAGCCGGACTATGAGGAATTGTTTCTCCACCCTGAGGGTGGCCTCATTGTGGCACACGTGGAGGCCCTTGGACGTAAATTGTGCTCTTCCTATCCCTAAGTTTGTCAAAGACAAAGTGGAGATTATTGTCACCTGCACAAGTGCACGTATGCATGGGTGCAATGAAAAACTTGCAGCAGCATTGCAGATAAGCAGCATTCACAAGAAAAGCATTTTTACAAGAAACACAATTAGAACAATATTGTCTATTTTAGAGTAAAGTCGTTCTCGTCTTGCTCTACTGGGGTCGTCATTAAGGTCATGCTGGTTATGTCACAAACTGACTGGTTAAAGGGAAGTAGCTGCACATGAACCCCGTGCTGTGGGTCTTCAGGCTTCTGTACCTCCCGAGAGAGGATGATGTGGCCTGGAAAGTGGGGATCTACGTCACCAATACAGTTGGGAAATTCGCCAGGTGGAATGTCCATCAGAAAGTTGCAACAATGTTAAACTGGGAAGAAAAGTTGAGATGAGCAGCGTCTATGCGTTTAAACAGAAGTCAAATCAACTGAGAGATCAGAATGAGTTGCAGTAATATTCCAGCAGGGGGAGCTATGAGGGGGAAGGTGTGGCTGGAGGGCTGGTCCTCGGAGTTTTCCCAGTGTGGCTCCCACTGGGCTGAATGGCTGGTCTTTGCAGCGTACATAATCTGTATTGGGGAGACATTAAACACTTAAGAGACAGAAGCATTTAAACAGGCCTTTTTTACTTGACATCGATTTCAGAATATCAAACTCCACTCCAAATATAGGGCGTAGTTAACCGTCATTTTCCCCTATCACCAAGGTCTCTCCTAGGTAATAAGAAGTTGCTGTTGGATCCTGATGTTTTTACGATCCAGTTTCTTTGGAAGTCAAGAACGAGGGAAAAAACAATTGTTTACGATCGATTTATTAAGCGTTACAAAAATGAGGGGATTACACCACGGTATTGTCACAGTCAGCATGATGCTACTTCAGTTCGGGGTGTCAGAGTTCCAAGTTCAATCCCTGTCTCCCCTGTAAGGAGCTTACACATCTCCCACGGAATGTGAGGGTTTCCTCTGCGTGCCCTGGATTCCTCCCACAGTCGGTCAATTGGTCATTGTAAATTGTCCTGGGATTAGGTTAGGGTTCAAGCAGTGGGTTGCTGGCATTGTGGCTCAAAGACCCAGAGGGGTATAATCCGTGAGGAATCTCTAAATAAATAAATAGCACAATGAGAGATTGAGAGTCCTGACAAGTTGCATCTCCAACTGTTATGGGAGCTGTCGAGCATCAGACCAGAAGCCCCTACAAGGGACTGTGAGAACAGCTGAGAGGATCATAGGGGTCTCCCCACCATCCATCGGGACATTTATCAGGAGCGCTGTATACGCAGGGCCCTTATTATTATTGAAGATCCCACCCACCCATCCAGCATCCTCTTTGACTTTCTACCATCAGGCAGGAGACTATGACGCATAAAAACAAGGACAGTCAGGATAAGGAACAGTTTCTTTCCCCAGGCCTTTAGGCTTCTGAACTCCCGGCCACATGGCCTTCGAAGTGTCACCTGTTAACTGTTCCAGCACATTAACCACAGCACCTTATTGTCTTCATCAGGAACTAATTAAGCTTATTTGCAGTGAGTCACGTTTATTCACTTACTTTCACATCTGAATTAGTAATTAACAACGTTAGTTCAGGCCCTTCTCACTGAGCTCCCAGTAGTTCCTTATGGGAATCTCAGCAGGAATCAGGGTGTTTGATCACTCCAAGTGGCAGAAACCTGTTGGGAAGCAGACGGCACATCTTGGGTTAATTTCACAAAATAGTTAATTTTCTCCATTATGATCAGTACATTGAGCACCTCAACACCTTGGTAACGTAGTTCACTTGTAGATGCAAAGATGGAGTAGGGGTGCAGGAGAAGCTGCTGATCATTGTTGTCTGGGGGGTGGATCTGCTGAGCCAGATAAGGAAGCAACACAGTTGGGGCTACCAGTCTATGATTCAATGCTCCATCACTCCCAATCTTCTCCATGCAGAACAACATTTCTTTCTCACAGCACCGAGGTTGCATCTCTCAAATACCCTGTATGTTTGTGATACAGTGTTCAACTTTGTTGCCATAATTTCATCTGCCCGATTCACTCCAGATGCCCTCTGTACTTCTTTTCATTTTTTGACTTTTTAAACTTTTTTTTCCAGTTCCCCTCCTGTCTATTCTGCAATTTTATCAATGAATGCAACTGTAAACACTGGAACAATTCCATGTATAGACGTAAATATATAAAAACACAAACAAGCATAAGAAAGTTAAACTACAAGAAAAGTAACAATGATACAGCCCACGCCGACCCAGCAGTAACTGCAGAATCCATCACCCTGAGAGGGTCTCTCTGCATGTGGATATATATTCCACACGTGACGTATTCAAACCTTGTCTCTCGTGTGAACTCGCTGGTGTTTCACCAGGCTGGATGACCGAGTGAACCTCTTCCCACACTCAGAACAGGTGAGCAGCTTCTCCCGAGTGTGAACTTGCTTGTGTTTCTTCAGGCTGATTTGTTGATTGAATCCCCTGCCACACTCCGAGCAGATAAACGGTTTCTCTCCGGTGTGAATTCGCTGGTGTACCACTAGGTAAGATCGTTGACTAAATCCCTTCCCACACACTGTGCATTTGAAAGGTTTCTCCCCAGTGTGAATTCGCTGGTGTGCGACCAGGGATGATGTTTGATTGAAGGCCTTCCCACACTCTGAGCATTTGAACGGTTTCTCCGCAGTATGAGTTCGCTGGTGTGTTGTCAGGTGACAGGACTGAATAAATCTCTTCCCACACTCAGAGCAGGTGAACGGCCTTTCCCCCGTGTGAACTCGCTGGTGAGACTTCAGGTTGTTTATCTGAGCAAAGCTCTTCCCACACTCAGAGCAGACGTACGGTTTCTCCCCCGTGTGAACACGCTGGTGTCTCTTCAGGTAAAATATTTGAGTGAATCCCTTCCCACACTCAGTGCAGGTGAACAGTTTCTCTTCACTGTGAACACGCTGGTGTATCAGTAAGTAAGATTGTTCAGTAAATCCCTTCCCACACTCTGAACAGGTGAACGGTTTCTCTCCAGTATGGATACGCTGGTGCTTTAAAACTTCCGATGAACGGGTGAAGCCCTTCCCACAGTCAGAGCAGGTGAACGGTCTCTCCTCGGTGTGGATCCGCTGGTGTTTCAGCAAATCACAAGAAAGAGTGAACCCCTTCCCACAGTCGGGGCATGTGTAAGGCTTCACCCCGGTGTGGAGCTGTTGGTGGCTCAGCAGGTAACAGGAATCGCTAAATCCCTTACCACACTCAGAGCAGATGAACGGCCTCTCCCCGGTGTGTTTTCGCTGGTGGGTCATTAGGTGCGATGACTGGGTGAATCCCTTCCCACACTCAGAGCAGATGAAAGGCCTCTCCCCACTGTGAACTCGCTGGTGTGTAATCATGTTGGATAACCGTGTGAAGCCCTTCCCACAGTCAGGGCAGGTGAAAGGCTTCTCCCCGCTGTGAAGTCGCTGGTGTGAATACATGTTGGATAATTGTGTGAATCCCTTTCCACATTCAGAGCAGATGAAAGGCCTCTCCCCGCTGTGAACTCGCTGGTGTGTAAGCATGTTGGATAACTGTGTGAAGCCCTTCCCACAGTCAGGGCAGTTGAATGGCTTCTCCCCGGTGTGAACCCGCTGGTGCTTCATCAGTTCCGATGACTGTGTGAACCCCTTCCCGCACTCAGAGCAGATGAATGGTTTCTCTCCGGTGTGGAAGCGTAGGTGGACCACGAAGTTGGAGTGGAAGGCGAAGCTCTTCCCGCAATCGGAGCAGATGAAAGGCTTCTCC